>NW_026996690.1:1200000-1645492 GCF_035044405.1 Drosophila montana
TGAAAAAACACGACACGCACCCAACTCTAGCCATTATCTCTTGCCTCCCTCTCTCTCCACGCCCTCTGCCCACTCTCAGCCCAAGTGCATCTCGGTGTCTTTTATTTTATATCCTTATCTTATGCTCAACTTATGCACAGACTCCGCCTCGGTGGTAGTGCATGTCATAAATGGCGAACATCCGGCTGCAATGCAGCATGGCAACAGCAGCGCCAGCTCCTTGCGGTCCACGTGGAGCCCAGTGCCTTTACTTGCCATAACAACGACGACAGCTGCGGTGGCTGTCACATGGAACTGGAACTGGAGCAGCAGCAGCAGCAGCTTTGTTGCAGCCACAGCGCTGCTGCCGGCGGCGCTGGCGAATTGGTGGGGCCGCCGCAGCACCAGCTGGAGCTGGAGTTGGAGTCTGAGCTGATGATGTGGCAGCTGTTGCGGCAAGCTGAATGACAGCCCCGGCCTAGTTGGGGCAGTTGCACTTATCTTCTGTTTAGTGTTAATGATGATGCATTTAATGTATGTGTATGTGTGTGTTAGTAGCCCGAAGCGGTTCATAAACTAAATGGTGTACATACTGCAAAAGTCCTTTAACGAGTTTTATCTGTAAGCAAACCAAATACGATATGGCAGTCAAGGTGACTAAAAAAGCAAAAAATAAAGAAAGAAACAAGTATTAAGAAGCAAACTTTTTAAAGTGAGAAAAAGAAACCCAAACCTAAACATAAGATTGCATTAAAGCATATTCGATGAAACGAAACTCTTTAAGCTTTTCATTTCAATCCAAAAAGATAATAACGCTTTCATCTTGCATTTCGCAACAATTTTCTAGAGTTATTTTTATTTGCGCTGCTTGTTAAAATTTAATAAGTAAAATATTTCGAAGCGTAAGTTTATTTAACATAGATATTCATTCAGGTCAAAGACATAAAAAACTTGTTTGAGCGCGCCAAAAAGTATGCAATGAAAAACTTTGTGATTTTGAGTTGAACGCGTTTTCAGTCCCAGCCTCGCCGTTCGTTCCCTTTGTACACAAAACTCACTTGTAATTCTTCGACATAATACATATACATATACATATTTATATATATATGCATATATAGTTAAATATAGTGAAAAATATAAATCTATACAGTTCACAGCAAAGTCCAGCCAAATTACACGCTATTCAATTTTGATTTCCCAAATGGATTTAGGCATTAACACAAAATTAATAATAAAATAATAAACGTAATGAATTGTGCAGCCTGCTCCTGTGTATATAGTATAAATATTTGTTGTATATCGGCTTGCATCATTCATTATTTAAACAAAACAAAACAAATGCATGGTAATAAACACACAACAACAAAAACAAGAACAAAAACAACTACAACTAGAACAAGAACAACATTAACTGGGTTTTCCTTGTTTCTGTATTTCAATCTGTATACAATTTATACAACTTGAAAAAAATTCTGTGTATATTACTAAGTTCTTATCTGATTGTCTGCCATAAAGTTCTATGTAGTCCATCAACGTGTAAAATAATTAATAATTGATATTACATTATTAATAACTGTAAATTTAGCGCTCGATTTTAAGCGGTCTTGATAAGACTTTTAAGCGATAAGTATAGACGCCCCCCAAGTTGACAACTTTCAAATCACAAAAACCAAAATAAAAACAAAACAAAAAAAATGAAGAAAAATATAAATAATAAATAATGTTTTCTGTTTAAAAAAAAAATAAAAACAAATAAAAATGTTTCTCCATAATAAAAATATGGTTATGGTTAAAATATAATAAAAACGTACTGGCCTTTTAATTGCGGATTATTGGGTAATTTTTGGTTCGATTTTCAATTGGAATACGAAAAGCAGCGCTTAGCTGTTAAGGATTTATTTGAATTGGCAACACTGGCAAGTCGCTTGCTGACGATCAATACGAGCTCCGTGAGAGTGCAGCGGCAGATGTTCAGCAGTCCACGCTCTCAGCGCTGCGGCAGCCAATCAAAATGCTTTTGGCACATTTCGCTGCAATTCGATATTCGCCTAAGTCGTTGAGCGTAATCACAGTGAGCACACTTGTCAAAAGTTCGCTCATATTGTACGCAATGCCGAGAGCAGGTATTTTATACTCAAACGCACTTAAGATGAGCTTAAATGGGGACAGATGCTTCAAGTGGAATTTTGTCTCATGAAAGTTTGCAGTCAATAGTGCAAGCAGCTTAGAGTCGCAAAGCCGCTCATCGCCAATCGCCATGCTGTTCAGTCAGTTTCGGTGGAAAAGCTACTTTGATTTTGTAAACGATATAAATAGAGGTAAGTTGGCAACATTTATACTTATTTCATGTTATATTTTTGACGTAGTTCTATGTGAATTGGCAACAGTGTAACTTGAGTGCTGTTATAAATATAGCTTTAACTAGTTGGGCAGCACTAGCAAATTGATTTAAAATGAGCCTTTTTTCTGTAGTAAACTGCGCCTGCTTCCGGCCGTGTGCTAATGATCAATGCTAACGAGCAAGAAATGCTGCCCATCGTTTATCCTATTATGGCAATATTTAATTAACACGCAATATGTGGTATGCTTGCCAGCTTTTTGGTTCGATCTTCTTCATTATATATACGACATGTTGGCTACGTTGTTGGCCCTAAAAAGCCGACAGTTTTTGTGGCTGAAGTGCACCCAAAATGAAAGACTAATTAAGCGGCTTATTTGCACGCGTTAATAGACCAACTTGTGGTCAGCTTGTGTGTGAAAGTGTGTGTGCATGTGTGTGTGCGGTTCAACAGCTACCATAACAATAACAACAAACAGTCGTGACCAGAGCAGTGACCATTTATTTATGTTTCGATTTAAAAATAGCAAACACACAAATGGACTTATAAAACTCTCTGGCAGCTTACGTGCCAGTGCCGCGGGGTATGTCCGAGCAAAAAACAGAACAAAAACAAGGCAGAACAAAAGTAAAAATAAAAAATAAAAAAAGGGTACAAAAGTCAAAAAGAAATAAATGGCTTTTCAAGTCTTATTTACTCGAGAGAGAGAGAGTGAGTCTGGAAGAGAAGGACAGAGTGCGAAGGGCAACACCGAATGGAATCAATGTAAAGGTCACAATTTATTCAATTGCCCTGGCCAAGATATTTTTATAGCGTGTTCATGCGCCAAGGCCCAGACCTAATCCCAAATCACAACGGAATTACAGACTGGTAATGGTTGTGTAGCGGATGAGGCGCCGGAATTGTGAGCGCCAGGGTTCAAGAATCCAGCGTATAATGGCCAATTGATAGCCAAAAGGCATTAACACGCCAAAGCAGAAATTCCCCTGGCTAAAAACCCAGCTGGATGCTCCGCATCCCTTTTCCCCCCTCAACCAACCCAGCCAACTTTTGCTGACTCAAAGAGAGCAAATTTTTTCGCAAGCTCACAGAGAGACAAAAATATTAAGTTCAAATGTAGCAGAAATCCAAAATACGTGCCTGCAGTAGTAAACAGCAGCAGGGTGACCCCGCGTTGGCGACCTTAGGACCCAACCCAAGACCCCAACCGAAAGCCCAACCTATTCGCCTTGTTTAGGTGTGGCTTATGTGTGTACGTGCGTGTTTGCGTGTGTGTGTGTGCTTGTGTGTGTGAAAAGCTGAAAATCACGTCTTATTCAATGCGTTCCTTTGAGGATTTATTGAGGGATAGGTCAGAATATTCATATATCGATATTTCTTTGCTTTATGGTTTTTTATAAAATTTAATAAAATATTGCTGCCAGCCATTGAGACGGAGACAAATGATGGCCAGTCCGTTGCCAGGACTACGTAATGGCCAAGGTACTCCAATGGAGCTGGTGCACAGCGCTTCCAAACACTTAGAGCTATTAAATATTTTACGTTATAATATATACGCACATGTACGGTTAGACATTGAGAGCGAGAGAGCGCATGGGACCTGGGCCAGGTTAATGGCTTAGAATGAAAGAAGCGAGTGTAACGCAACGGGCATATTTATGAAATTTTTATCATCATTTTTCAAAAGCCAGTCAAGAATGCAGCAGAACGCTTCGACACACTCAAGGGCCGGTGCGGGGATCGGGACAAATGCTGCCTGCATTGGATTCCACAAATACTCACATATTTGGTTGCCTTTGAACAGCGGGCAACAGGCCAGCCCAGCGGGTAGCTCACCAACTAAGCAAAATATTGGCTACGCAGCAGATATAAGCAAACATCGTAGTTACATATATATGTACCAAATACCCTGTAAACCTTAGCTGCATACTTAGAATACGTCTAGGTGCTTAGTTTGGTGAGTTGTTATAGTAAAGCTTTGTAGGATTGAATTAAAAGAGTCCATTTGTAACCCATTACCAGACTATTAATATAGATATATACTTTATATCACTTTATATTTATGAAAATGAAAATAGAATATTTACATATATATAAAAGATATAGTTATTACAAGATTATCTTATGTTTGTATTATATTAGTAAAAAATATCCTTCCGAGAATATTTATAAACTAGTTATTATAATTTGAACAGATTTGTATACAATAGTAAAATATAATATAAAAGGAAGATCCTAAATGAGATAAATATCCTATTTAATATATATATTATAAATCAAATATGTATTTTCTATAAGAAGAATTCCGAGCACAAGCTTTCTGTTATTTACCTAGGAAATTAAGTTAAAACCAGTAAAGTTTAATTTCAAATGGGGGGAAATATGTCAGAAACTATAACTATAACTATAACTATATATAAAACTGTTTGTCCTGACTGACTGACTGACTGACTGACTGACTGATTGGTGATCAACGCACAGCCCAAACCGTAAGAGCTAGGAAGCTGAAATTTTCACTGTAGCAAGTGTGGCAAAATCGCGAAAAACGTTTGTATGTAACTTTTTTGTTTACCGTCGGATCGGCCTCAAACTTATTTTCAAAGATCTTTGTTCAAATTCATTTAAGGGGTGTTTCACACTTTTAGGAAAATCCATTCCTCCTTGGTGGAAATGGAGGTCAAAAATTTGGTGGGTGACGTTTCGCGCTTAAATTCGTTTCCAAAGATCTATAGGAAAACTCATTTGAGACGTGTTTCACACTTTTCGCAGAATCCAAACTTTTTCGGGTGGAATGCGACTCAAAGATTTTTTGTGCGAAGTTTTAAATTGTGTCCGATTTGCTTCAAACTCATTTTCAAAGCTCTACATAAGAATGTAATGAATATGTGTTTTAGCGATTTGAGAAATTCCACTCGCAACAGTGGTAAATTGGCGGAAAACGGTTTTATAAAAGTTATTTGTTTATCGTCCGATCAGTTTCAAAATCATTTCAAATTTGCTTGAGAACATTGATTTTATAACATACGTGCCACGGGCAAGGCCGGGTTATACCCGCTAGTTTATATATATTTAGGCATAAAATCTCTAATATGGGAGCCGTTTAATAATATAATATGCTATAGAGTTTATATCATTATAATTAATTTTAATTAAATCAGTCAATAGATTAATAACAATTTACTCAAAAATGCAAACAACCTGTAAGTCTTGTATGCCCCACGAGCGGCACTGGGTATGTGCATTTACAAAAATGAAATAAAATGAAAATTGTTTAAACGCATGGAAAGTGCTTGTGGGATGTGCGCATAATGTTTCTGAGCTACTTACGGGGGCGGTGGGGAATGAGAGGGGGGGGGGGCGAATTGGATTGGCCAAGGGCAGGGGCATTGGCGTTTGGCAAAGAGTTGCAGCTTAGAAGCATGACCATAAAAAGGTAGGATATGGATGAGCCTTAGCTAAGACAACAACCAAAACAGAGACAGCAACAAGCAGGGGCGAGAGAATTGAAAAATGGAAATTGTGCAAGTGCATGGAAATTGCTAATCGGATGTGCGAGAAATGCTCTGAAACGAGTTGACGCCAATAGAGAGACAGCTAAAGGGAACTAGCTGGCAGTTTGAGGGGTGGGGGTGGGGTTGAGGTTGGGGCTGCTGGTGCCTGGGTGTAGCCAAGACCACAACCAAATGAAAATTGCTTAAGCCAATTGCATGGAAAGCGAGCAGCGGATGTGCCAAAAGCCATTGCGACAGTTAACAAGCCTTAAAGACAAGGCACAAGACACGAAGTTGAATAAGCCAGAGATATCAGATTACTTAAGATACGAAGCATGCTCTTAACACACACACACACATTTATACATGAGTGTGTGTGCGTGTGTAAGCAGCTTGAGACAATCAAATTAATCGCTTGCCTCGTCTGGCAAATACATGAAACAAAAGTACTTTGCTTCACACTGATTTTCTCTCTGCAATTCGATTATCGATAAATACTCGCAACCGAGTTAGGAGTGCTTAATAGGCCTATAAGATTTTTCGATTTACTTGTGAATTCAATTAAGTTATCGACGGTTACTTAAAGAACAGCTGCGATAGCTTGGCATTAACTATTTCGATATTCTAGGCAAGTCTTTTTTATTATCGATCAATTGTTCGAATATCGATTCAATGCACGGCTAGTCAGTTCATTTCCTCGTGTTGTTCTTCCTACATAAGTTGATTGTTGGCAACATAGATTCCTCTTTTCTGTTAGGGCGTCTTCAATTCCCTGTTCCGCCTAAACATACCAGGAATTATCGTCCCTTACACAATTCCTTTCGTGTACTATGCACAAATGAATATAGTTTGTATCACTTTTTTCCACCTACCCCCAATAAATTCATTAGGAGCATAGCTTGCCGGACCGGCTATTTTAATTTAATTTAACTATAAATTTAAATTACATAAATTGATGTATTAAAAAATGAGGAAGACACCCGTTTTTGTCGACCATTAAAAAATAATTAAACGATGTGCCTATTCTTTTTTAAGTTAAGAACTGAGCGATATCCGTTTGCATTTAGGAGTTAAACGAGTTTTTTATTGTTCGTTTCGATTTAAAAGGGGGAACCGAGTATTTTATCGTGAGTTGCATGAATTATGATATAACAGTATAGCAAATTTAAATTTTATCGGTTACTTTATTTTGCTATCGATAAGTATTTGAAGATAACTTAGCATAATTTTTTTAATTTTATCAGGTAGATGCTTACAGATAAGCTTTAGGAATTTAAGTTATTTTCGTTTTATCGCTTACTCTCTTCTGTTATCGATAAGCATTTGAGGGTAAATTAAGATAGTTTAGCATTAGAAGTTCTGATTTTAATAGGAAGTCGATTATTTTATCTGTAATAAGCTTCAGCTAGACGTTTCATTTTAAAACATTTCAAAAAAATTAACGTAAGCGTTAATATTCGACATCATTTTTTATTGTAATACATGGTTGCCTTTCATATGGATGATATATACGTCGTTTTTACAAGCTTGCATTGAAAATTATTTCTTTGATATTTAAGGTCAAGTCAAATTCTTATAAAAAAAGAATTCAATAACAAATTCGATTCAAAGGAGCACTTCAACATAATTAGAAACAAGTTCTGTTCTTTGTGCTTTTTTAGTTTAGTGATAATTTAATTGCAGTTTTCGGTTGAGTTAACTAAACTCTTACAAGTACATAAATAATGCCAATTAGAAGTTTATTGCATTCCAAACTGTTGGTGAATGAAGAACAATAACCGAAATAATAAGATAAGAGCTGGGAAGCCAAAAACAAAACAAAATGCAAGCAAGCAGCAACAACTAGCTAACAACTCGAATCGGAAATACCCTGTAATCGAAAAATACTCAACTACAAAGAAAGAAACGGCTTCAAGCTTGCAAATAAACTAGAGGTTCCCAAGTAACTCGGCGGTTTCTCATGTGATCTTTGTAAAATTTTGGGAATATGAACCTCTCAATGAACAATGTATGTGTACCAAGAATGAGAACTTTATATTCTAAAATAGTAGCCACATATCCACGGAAATCATTGGGTGGAGAAAGTAAAATAGCTGGACAAGACTAGATATATGGGAACAGTCAAGGCTGAGGAAAGGTGAGGTATATCTTAAAATGTGTATAAACAAAATATTTTGCCCCCACAGTCTTTAATGGACTCTCTTTAATCCCTTTTCCAAAAACAGGGCATAACAAAGCCTTGAACGCTGCTCAAGTTCTCAGAGCACGACGCCAAAGCCCAGACCGAAACCTTTTTAAGCTGCGTAGTTTTGGATGCTTTGAAAGCCGCAGCAGCAGAAGCCTTGGGGGGCCAGAGGCGTAGGGCTGAGTCCCCTAACAAGTGTTTGCCATTGTGCTGGGGGAGGGGATGGGGCGTTGGGGACTGATGCCAGAGACTTTGCAACTTGTCGAATTGTGCGCAGCGATAAGAAGCCAAAGTGCCAATACACCTGGCAAAGGCAGCAGCAGCAGCGGCAGCAGCAGCAGCTGGATGAGCTGTTAGCAGGGGGCGTGGCCAGGTGTTGCGGTTTGGCAGCCCCTTTTGGCATGATTTGGTCTGTGCTTTGGTTTTGGCCATTTTGTAGACTGCATAGAAAAATGGGCAATGACTTGGCCCAATAGCTCATTTGTAAGCATGTGAGAGGGTGTGTGTTGAGTGACTGTGTATGACTGTGTGTGTGTGTGAGTGTGTGTGAGTATATGACTGTGTGTGTGTAGCTGTGCGTGTGATTGTGTCCATGGGACACGTTTTTATGACTTAATGCTAACAAACGCGCCCACGTGCCAAAATAATCGTTTGCCTTTTCTGTCGACTCGGCTCATTGTGCAGCTGTTAGCCCAAGCTCCAAACCCTAACCCCCCCCCTCCACCCTATAGGAATCGTCGGGACTAGCACAGGTTTTGGCCTAGGCAGCTTTGGCATTTTGTTGCCAATACGTTTTAACCATGTTTGTACAAAACGCAAACGGATTTGCCAATGTTTATGCCGGGGATTATTGCGGTGTGCGTAAATGCGTCTCTAGAAGCTGCTCATGTGTGTGTGTCGGTGTGTGTATGGTCAGTGGAGTGGCCAGCACATAAAGCCGCGTTCATGTCCAGGTGACAGTCACCGAGCTCACACAGCCAACGGGTGAGTGTTTGAAGCCGTATTAAAATTTATGAGCCCGATAATACGCGCCATCGGTTGCCACGCCCAACCGAAATCTGATGTTGGCCGCTTTAAATTGTCAGACTTTTGCTAGTGCTTTGCACTTGGCAAAGCTGCCAATTAGCGTGGCGAAAAACGAAAAAGGGACACAATTGTCTGCCGCTTTTAATGCGATGTTGCCGCTGAAAGGAAACTAGAAAAGCGAACAGGGCTAAGCTGACATGCAACATTGCAACAAATTGCTGCAATGATGAATGCCAGCGGGGAGGAAATAAAAGGGGGCTGTGCACAAATTGGAGCAGCTCCAACTGAAGCCAGGTTCCGGCAGCAGCAGCTGAAGGTGAGCTCTGTTGCCGGCAGCTTTGACAGCTGCTCGGAAATCGCTGAGCGATTGAATTATCAAGCAGCTTAAACCAATCAAATTTATATGCCAAACTACTTATGCATGCATTACAGGCAGATAAATACGTGAATATACTTATAGTATATATATATATATATATGTATACATATACAAATATGACCCGCTCAGCCGCTGTGCATATATATTTAATCCGTTTGTGCATTTTTAATTGATTCTACGTGACATGGCAATTGTGCTTGCTGCATTTGGCATTAACAATTTTCTGGGTTTTTGTAATTAACACGTTCCAGCAAAATAATAATCTATATTATGAATTCATTATATTTGCATTTTGTTTGATTTCAATTCATTTCATTTAATTTAATTTAATTTATTTCATAGATAAAAGCGAAATATAACACATCCCTTCTGGCTGACCGACAGTTGAGGTTTTGTTAAGCCGCTTAACACTGACTGGAGGCAGAATTGCGAGTTCAATTTTGTGCAATTGTTCATGTTAATAACGTTCGCTGGCTTTCTAATTACTAATTAGATTTTATGAATGACAGCTGACCCAATAGAAATCTTAGGTTGTCATTTATTTAACATCAGTTTCATCTTAAGCTGAGCAGTTTGCTTTATACTAACTATTAACTTATGCTTTTATGAGCAGTGCAAATGAAAGTGACAGGCAGAACAAGGCATATCCGACTTCTTATAGACCTTATAAAGCCTATATATATCTTGATAACTGCGTCCAACTAAGTCGATCTAGCCATGTTCGTTTGTCCATCCCAAAATGTATCTCTTTAAAGTTTAAACTCTCCTTTCAATTTCTCTCATATTTTCATAACATCGATAAATATCGATTTGTAGACATGGATTTTTTCAGCAAAACTCGACTTATTGTGTAACTCTGCCTATTTCGCCCAGAACCAGAAAAAAAAACTAACACATGGATGGGTGCCATATTTGGGCCCTGCAAATTTCAAAACGATCGGACTCTAAAGACCGAAACGCTTGCCATAGTATGTGGCCATAAATTAACGGTGTGTGTGTGTGTGTGTGTAAATGCGTACTGTTGTGTATATATGAATAGAATAACCTTCACATGCTTGCACGACAGCTCGGCGTTATATTCAGGGTATCTGCTAGTCGAGCACTGCCGACCAAAGCACTCTTAAATATTCACTAAAGCTTTATCTTCTTTTCAGATAGTAACTTTGTCTGCCTATAATTAACGCATCAACATATTCGTGAAAAGCTGCTTTTTAATCCTTGCTGGCATACTTCAATGGTTCCATCAAGTCCCCGGCGAGGCGGGAGGGCAGCTCCTAATTAGCGCAAGCACTGGAAAAACGCTGCATATTTACGATGGCAGCGAAATGAGAGACAACTCGACAAAGCGTGGAGTGGGGCAATGCTGTTTAGTCGCAGAAATTCTTGAAATTTCTCTACCTTCGCCTGACGGCAACCAGCACCAGATATCCGGAATTGATTCTGGCAAGAGGCAAAAGAAAGCACACAACTAGCTGCTGAATTCCCGGAGCGTTTACATTTAGAGCGCACGCACAGTAGCTGGGAGCTGCGAGGATAAATGGCTGCCGGAAATGCAAGGTAGCTGGAGTCAGGGCAACTAAACTGGAGACTCTTATACTAACTACACCCAACGACCTCTCTGTGAGAGCTGCTCGCATAGAGTTCAATCGAAAGTAACTTATTTATAATGCTCGAAATTGGAATTGGTTGTGCCTTTAAACAATTATCCTTAATCAAGTGAGGTAAGCTGCATGAGAACTGGTTTTAAGCAAATAATATTTCCAATTTACTTTTTCATTTCAGATTGGCTTCAACTATGTCTTGTGCTCAAGAAAGTTTATTTTAGCTATGCCTTAACTCATTTGCATATTTCTTTCCACATTTCGCCTACTATATTAAAATGAGTTTTCCCTTTTTATACCCTGAAGCCATTGAAAATGGGTAAAGAGGTTTTGTGAAAGCGTAAGTAACAGGCAGAACGAAGCATATCTACGCCCACATAAAGTAGATATATTCTTTCCGTATATATGAGAGCGTGGATCTCAACACATACAAGAGCTAAGGACTTGTAATGAACGTAGGTTCTCCTAGGGTCCTAGGTTCGATAATTTATAGGTTTTAGGTTTTAAGAGCTAACGTCACCAAAATTGGCATTAAGTTTCTAGACATGTATATACAGATCACGTCTGTTTCATTTTATAGCTACCTCAAACCTCCCGCTTCTTCACATTAATCAATTGGAACTACCTACCAATTTGAGCCACAATTTTAATGCTGTTGTCTACAGCACAAAAAGATCTACTTTAGACAATTTCAGCAAGATCGGTTCAGAAACATAGAAGTTATTACAGAAAACGTGTGGCAAGCCACGCGTCAGCAAGCGCAAAGCGCAATAATTTCTGTATACATGTGCACACATACATTCACATGCGAAACTTTCGCGAGTTCTATAAATAGAATTGCAATAGTGATTGTATTGTATGCTGTGTGTATGTGTTGCTATTTCAGTTATCTTCACTCCAACTTAATTCTTGGTATGGCTGTGAGGTATGAGGCTATGGCAAAGAGTTCGAGCGATTGTAGGCAGCTGCGAGTTCAACAGAGGGGACAGAGGGGAATATTATTTGTTTTAAAATGAATCTTTATTAGAAGAAGAAAGGTTCAGGGTATCCCCTAGTCGGACACTTTCAAGTTAGAACACTCTCTTAGTTGATTTTTTTTCTTTTGCCAAAGAATCTACTTGGATGTAGGCGTGACCTAACCTAATTTTCCTTCGTGGCATAGGGTTGTCAATATATTATTTGACATGCTGTTGCTGTTGCTGTGGCTGTTTTTGTTGCTGTGGCTGTTACCCTGCCTGTGTCTTTTGCTAAATTCAGAAAATATTTGCCTGGTTAGTGGGTTAACTGGCATACGGAATCGCTCTATTTCGCCCACGATCCGTGCTTGGAGGCTGAGGCCCGAGTGGCTTACATAGATTGCAGCGGGGCAATTGTGGGCGATGAACGGTGAGCGGTGGGCGATGGGCGTCGGGGTGTGGCTGACTGCCTTAATGTCTGACTGACTGGCCCAAATGACTTGGCAAATGGGCTGGCGTATGCTCATTTGTATTGGCTACAAATACAATTTGATGGGCCTACGCTGCTCGGCTGCAGGCGTCTGGATGTATTTATACACACACACACACACACACATGCTCGCCTGCAAGCAGAAAACATTTAAGCACAACGCATAATGGGCAGAAGCGGGGTGGAAGGAGAGGCAGGCAGTTCTGCCATTTGGCTGTACTCGGGTACAACTAGGCGTATGCGTTATAATAATATGTATACGTATGCACAGAAGGACGGACCAAGTGCTGGACGAGGGCTGCTTCCGGCCCAGCACGGCTTGGCCGGGCTGCGCAGGGGGCAGCTGGGCGGCGATGGGCGAGGAGGGGGCGGGGTGCGCAAGATAAAAAGTTGAAAATAAATTTTTATTGTTATGGGGCACACACGTTCTTCGTCTTGTTGTCCTTGTATCTGTTTGCGTGTTTGCGACACTCATTTTCTGCAGATGTCTTTTATGTGTGTGTGTGTGTGAGTCTCAGAGTGTGTTTGTGTGTGTGTGTGTGTGTGCGGGTGCTGGTGCTGTATGTGCAATGGAATCCAATGAGAGCATGTGTACTTAACATAAATCGCTCACTCATTGAAAGCAGTTGCATAAAAACGAACTCTGAATGCGCCATTGCCATAGATCTGGCAACCCTGTAACCAGGAATTCCCAATACACTCACACACACACATATACACTCACATACACACACATGCACGCGCATTTAACTAGCTAGCGAGTGCTGCATTTACAAACATTTATCGATTTCTACCCGAAAAATTATCTATGCAGATTTCCGCACATGCGAAGCGCAGGCAACCAACTTTCCGTTCATCAGTAAATGCTGCCCCTCACCCCACGCCACTCGACCTCACCGCTCAGCAGCACCCCTGTGATCCGTTCATTTGCCCCCGCACACCGCACAATCGTTGCGCCCACGGACCCACGTGTGCAGAAAGTTTTGCCAACAGTTTTAATTTCCCATAATTACACAATTACAAAGCGTAAAGTTTTTCAGCACATGCCACGCCTCCAGCCCCCTATGGGCACGCCTTGCACAATGCCAACTGCGCGTCATGGAAATGAGCAGTCGACACAGGGAACAAAAAAAAGTGGAAAACAAAAAAACAGAATGCAGCCAGAGAAGAAAATAGTTTTTCAGCCAAACGAATCGCGGAATGCCCTGAAATAATTGAAATTCTATCGAAGATCGATGTAGGATTGGACATGGTATGAAAAGAAGACGAAGAAGAGAAGATAAAAAATATTGTATATGCAAATGTAAATTAGAAATCGCCATAAATTTTTATATAAAATACATGTTCGTATAGATAGATTTTGAATGCAGTAATAATCGGAAATTTATCGAAGATCGATTAAAGCTTTTGTGGATTCTGAGATATAAATATATGAATAAGTATAAAGCAACAATTAGAAAAGTATCCAGCCTATGTATGTAGATAAGCCCTACGCGAAATGTTAGAGCATACATTTACCTATTCGGTAGATATAATTATAATCAATCATGTTGTCTTTAAATTTTCTTAGGCCTGAATGTGACACGAGCCATATATCATCTCATCCCATAAATGTGGCTCAAATGTCATTCTCGACATTAAATTGTGTTTGTATTTATTAGTACAAACATGCTGGGGCTTGTGTACGTAAGAGGCGAATTCTTCTTCTTTAGAGGGAATTTGTGGTTTAGTTCTGTTTGGGTGAGGTTCTAACTGATTTAAAATGTGATTAATATTAATTAAAAAGTGTTTAAGTTCGAAAAGTTTCAAATAAGAAGTGTATAAGTAACAACTGTTACTTCCAATATTTTATTTTATTAATAATATATATATGTACATATTCACGTTTCTGTGATACACATGCATGTCTCCGCAGGGCACAGCACACATGTCCACAAAATGGACTTTAATAAATTCATCGATTTTTGGCTTACCGCCCATGCTCTCATTATTATCCAATTACGAAGTTTTTATGGCGCGAGCCACACCAATAAAAAAGAAGTAGAAGAAGAAAATAAAGGTATGCCTCGAAATATGCCGAAGGCTCTTGTGTTTAATGCGTGTCCAAAATGTAGTTAAACGTATCGATTGGCTAATATACTAGCATATTATATTATTATATATTATTATGAAACGTGTTTAGTATGAATAATAAAAACTAGTCTCCAAGTGCTGTACAAATAACGTGCCAAAGCCCAATGTGTTGGCCGCAAAACTAGGGTAAAACTGAGGAACCGTCAAGCGAGCAGCAGGGCACAAGTTTTTGGCCACACACACACACTCACGTACACATACACGCACACAGTTAGAGGCGCACATATAGACAAAAGTATTTATTGAAAACTGTTACCGTTAGCAGCAAACACTTACCCTTCACCCTTGACTGAGCGCACGCCCCCCGGCATACCGCGCACCTGTGACATAACCCAGCAAGTGCGCAGCTCACAAAATTGCAATTTTTGTGTGTGTGTGTGGCCCAAAAAGCAAAAACAACAACAACAGCAAGCAGAACAATAACAACACTAACAACAACAACAACAGCAACAACAACAGCAACATCAACAGCTACAACAACAACAACAACCGTTCACACTTTGGCAGCGTGTCGGTTATCACTGCAGTGCGGCGGAAGAGGTTTTTAGTTGCGAAGGGCTGGACGGGTGAGGGGGAGGGCGCAGAGGCCGAAACCGGTTTTTGGTTGGTTGGCTGCCTTCAAATGACATCCTGACAGTGTGCATTCGCTGCCAGCGCCGGCAGCGACGTCAGCGTTGGCGCCAGCGTCAGCAGCGAGAACAACGGCTTTTGTGTGGGATTTTTAAATCAATTGTAAATGCAAGTGATTCGCGCTTTAATCAGCGCCTGTCCGGACTGTCAATGTGTTATAATCCATGGCGCACTATTTAATTTTCAATTGTAAGCCCCGGCAATTTATGGCAGTTACCAGGCAGGCTTCCTCTACCAACCCCTCCCAGTTCTTCGCCCCACCCTTTATAAGCGCCTTGCATAGTTCTTAAAAGACAATCAAAATTTTGGCCAGCGGCTTACAAGTTTTTGGGTTGCGCTTCCATAATTTATATCTTGCCAATAAAAGACGTGCGTTCGTCTTCGTCCCTCCGCCCCTTCGCCCCACCGTCAGTCCGTTCGCATTGGCCATCAATTTCTGCGGGCTAAAAGCGGTCTATGCGTAACTGGCAGGCCAAAGCGAAGGGCCACGTTAATTATGCACGGGGTTAGCTGAGCTGCTGCTGCTGGCCAGGGCCAAACTAGGCCACATGGTTAGAGCGGGCGGGCGATTCGCTCCTGCCAGCCGCTGGACCGGAGGAGGCCTCGACCGGGTAACTGGCGACTTCATGGGTTATGTATGTGCGGCGTGCAGCGAACTTTTAATCCGCTTTAACTAAAAACATTTAAATTTGCCTGACGTTGGGTGGCGGCGGCTGGCGAAAACCCGACGGCTAACCAGCCACCCGCCGAAAATAAAACACACACACACAAAAAAGAAAAAGAAAGCCTTAAATTAAAAAAAAAAACTTTTTGCCACATGCGAATACCAAAACCATAAACAGGCATATCGGCTGAGTTAAAGCGTTTGACGGGAATTAAGTAGGGGAAAATATAAATTTTAAAGTTAATATAACATACGATCTTAAGTTAGGTCGAAAAATTTAACTTGTTGCATCCAGTTTATTTTTTCTGAGTATCCATAATAATATGCTATAAAATAGCTTGAGGAATTATTATAATTTCTTTTCTTTAGATTTACTTTTCTTCTCTGCTCTATTATTATTTAATTTACTTGTAATTATTATAAAATAATCTAAACAAAAAATTAAATCTTAAATATAAAGGATATATAATTGGTTAGAAAAAACTTTTGAAATTTAGTTGCAAGAAAGCAATCTTAAAATGTACACAGGATTTTTTGGCTTTGATTTTTTTTTTTTTATATATTTTTATGGTAATTGAGATAATTCCATGAAAAATAAATATAAAAACAAATAAATATTATATAATTGACAAGAAATAGAAAAGTAGGATTTTTAATTAGTATTTTTTTTTTCACATTACAATCTGCTTGGAATATGAAAGAAATTCCAAAGTGTCTTCCAAAATCTCTGAAAAGGGTATAAACTAGGCAACACGAACGAAAGCAGCCTCATTTTTCATATGTTTTTTATTAGAAGCGAGTGAGTTTCTTTTTCTGTGCGGAGATTTTATTTAATTTTTTTTTGTCGCTGGTTGTTGTGGGCTGTTCGAGTGCTGAATTTGCTTTTCTCTTTTTTTTTGCTTTCTAATTTTTGTTTTTTGCTAATGGAAGCCGCAACGCGCTGCAGCCACAAGCTGCTGTGGAATGCTGTGTGCTAATCACAACTTGCAGCTAAGCAGCTTAAAAAACTTGTGTTTTTTGCTGTAATTTCTATGCCGAAATACGGCAGCGAATGGACAGAAAGTTGCGCCGGCGAGAAACAGCTGCAAAACCATTTAAGGACATGCTGAAAAGTTGTCATCAAAAGCGAAGGTTGCTAACGTGCAGTGTAGTATATATATCTTTTTGTCAAGTTCCTTAACAGCACATATTAAACAATAAACAATTTTTCATGACAAACAACAACAACAACAAGAAGAAGAAGAAGAAGAAGAGGAAAACAGGCCACGAGGCACGTACAACGATCCGCTGGGAAAACCGCAAAACAGCAGCCCGAGCCGCAACCATAACTTAAATTTTGACAAATGTATCTGACACTTACAATTAGTATAAATTGACTGGCATGTTGAGTGCCACACACGCACACGCATACCAACAAAGGCGACGTACACCATGCAACACACCAACACACCATCACACACACACACACACATCAACACCAGCACAAACACACACACGTACTCAAAAGGCCTGCCATGTTGTAGACCAGACAATAGAGCAACGAGTATGCCAGACTACAGCAGCAGCTACAACAACAGCAGCAAGAGAAACAACAACAATAACATTAACAACAACAAAAGGCAACGACAACCACAACAATAATATCACGATATCTGCTATTGTCAGCTCGCAAAATGCCGATTTGCATTACACTCGAGGGTTGCTTTAAACGTTTAACATATTGCAAGGGCGCAAGATTCTTGCCGCAATAAAGATTGTGGGCACAGATAATGCGAGTAGTAGGCAAGCAGCGCTTTAGATAAATCTAAAATTTGAGTGGAAAACTTCATAAAGAGATGCATCTAAGATAAACTAAGAGCCAAAACAAATGCACTAGGTAGATGACGTGTTAATGATGATTTACTATTTAATACACTATACGATATGCGTTTCAGTAATCAGTATATTCGATAAATGCATTTACACTGTTCAACACATTGTTCGATACATTTCTCGATATGGGGCTCCTGGTACTATTCGATATAATTTTATGTGCATAACCACATTCAGTTGTTCTGCTACAATTTGATAAACCATATTGGATATATAATTTGATATGTGATATTCGATATATTATTTGTTAAACTATCGATATACCATAACATATACCATTCCATATTCTAGCAAATATGTTATATAGTAAATGCATATAAATGGTCGATATGCTCTTTTCGATTTATTCGATATAGTAGTCAATATACTATCGATCTACCATACTATATTCTATGCCATATCCTATAATAATTTTTTTGGTTTTGCAAATGAATTTAAATGCTCGATATGTAAATTTCGATATACTATTCGGTATAATAGTCGATATATTATCGATATACGGTATGATAAACTATCTTTAATTATTGAATTTCATTTATATTCAACATGTGTCAATAACCTATGCTACAACAAATTTGTATATACTATTCGATAAATTGCACGACCCACTTTTCGATATACTGCTCGTTTTACTGTTAAATATACCTTCCAATCGATATACCGTTAGACACACTATATAATATTCGATTTATTGTTCGGTATAACACTCGATAAACAATTGTATACATATTTTTGGATTATTCTATGTGGTTCGTACCATCCGATTCGAGTATTTAGCTGAAGAAGAACAATTATTGAATAGACCCGCGCACATTTGCCATTTACTAGAGCTGTAAGATTTATATGTACTTATGCATGTACATAAAGGAAATACATACATATATACACACATATTCTATATACAAATATATCATCGAAGTTTAAACTGCTGCAAAAGCTAAGGGCAATTGCTTTTGACAGTTATGTATAAATTTATGAGACCTAATGGAGGAACTGGAACTGGAACATGGACCAAGAGGGGAGCAGGAGACGCAACTCTCCGCTACCCTCCGCCTGGCGATAAGTTTTGCCTAGACGCCAGTGGGCGTGGGCGTGGGCGAGGGCGTGGGCGTGGATTTAAGGTTTAATTGATTGACTGACTGACTGACTGCCCCATGCCAGAGAAATTGCTCCAACTCGAACAGAAACAGTTCTACCTATTCGGAACGTAAGTATGTAAGGTATCAAAAATTACTTACAATTCAAAACAAACTTTTGCGTCGGGCAACCTAAATTTGTAAGTCAACACAATGGGATGGGGTGACTGGGGAGAGGGGGGCGGTGAGGCTGCTTAAGCGTTAGCCGAAATCTGAAAATGTCGCAGAGCCAAAAGTAAAACCAACTCGTGGAGAAGCTTCAAGATGGCTTTTGGGTTGCAGAGAAGCGGCAGCAACTGCTCTGCCGCTGCCTCTGCTGCAAAGTGAAGAAAAATTGTGGAAAACTTTTGCTGATTTCGCCCAGTGCGCTTCATTTATTTCAACGATTTGTTGCCAGGCCAAAAGGAGCTGCAGCAGGATGAGAAACAGAGCCCAAGAGCCAAGACCAACAACCAAGACCAAGACCAAGACCAGAACCAGCTTTAGCCACGACAACAGCAGCAGGCTCCGAATCCCGCTCTCCCTCTCTCTCCCCCTCTCTCGCTTTCTTCCGCTGCCACTACCTGACTCCGGACCCAGTCATTGTCCAAAGAGCAGCTGTTTTAGTTCTTGATGGGGCTGTCTACTAAACCAAACCCTCCTCCCCGAAAAAACCCTACTAACCGCTCCCCACCAACCCTCCTCCCAGCTGACTTTATCGCTTCAGTAAGTTGCCCTCCTGCTGCCGTTTTATAATATTATAACGTGCGTTGTTTGTGCTTGAACAATTTTTCGGCGTTACCTTTTCTTATTGGAAAATTGCAAGTTTTTCTTTGTGTGCGTGTGTGTGAGTGTGTGTACGTGTGCACAACAGCTACAGCAACTAGCAACAGCAGCAACAGCAACAACAACAACAACAGCAATAACTAAAGATATGCACACTAGGAAAAAACTTTTTGACAGCAAGACTTAAATTGGCGCAGAGAGGTATTTACCTAACAGATTTCTATTCCCTCCCCGCTCCCATCACACACACACACACACATCTGGCTCACACACAACAGCAAGTGTCGCAATGTTAATTGAATTAAAGTCTTTTTTATTTTTCCTATTATATGAATTTTGTATCTCCGAAATTCCTTTACAGTTGAATTTTGTGCCTTGCTCTTTGGGTAATTAAAATATACAAATCAAAAAGGTCAGCAAAAATATTTCTAAGCACAAAATAAAATACGAAGAGCAAAGTTTAGCTTATCTTTAAGTGCTTGCCAATGACACTTAACTTTTATTTTCATGGCTTCAATTGCAATTTGTAAGCGTTATCTCACTTTCAGCCCACCATCCCCTCCCCTGCACCATTCTATTACCAGGAATTTTTTAATTTGGTTTATTTTGATACCCATTAAGCGGCATGAATGGGGCATAAAAATGTACGCAAAATATATAAAACTAACTGGAAAACTGGAAAAAGGCAGCTGCAAGCCAACAAATTAAATATGAAGTTTAATTGTAGCAAAAGTTAATCCAATTTCATTCCAACTTCTATATATGAGTACTCATAGAATGTAAGAACTAGATCTAGATTTGTTTTAAAATCACACGATAAGCCCGAATAATAGGTAGACCTGACTACAGGGTATCTTTCTGTCCTGATCTCCCATTTGAAGTACACCTAGTGGATTCTTTTTTCTCCTTTGTTCAAATTTCTCAGTTGTCATTTACAATGCGTCCCCATAACAAAAAGTAATGAGAGCCATAGAAAAGGTTCCACTCGGACCCAACGAACTATTTTTAATGTAACTCTGACTTGCAAATGAGTCAACTTAATTGTGCCGTCAATTTATATTTATTTCATGTATATGAAAGAGCAGCATTACACAGAGTTAAGTCTAGAATTAACCAGCTATTATGCTATTATGCTGGCCAGCAGGAATTGTTTTAATATGCTGTAATTTTAGCTCAACGCAGCGTATGAAAAATCTCATTAATGTGAACAAGAAATAATATCCGCCGGGTATTACTTCGTCCAACTGCCGGCATATGGTATTACATTAAAGCAATAAAGAATTACAATCAACCATTTTAAATTATTAATAAAGTAAATGAAACAAATACAATACAATGCCATTAGACCTGGGCCAGCAGAACCGTTTTATAAACCTCTGAAAGGATATAATTACAAATTGAATATTGAATATGCATGTTATTAAGTACGAAATGCTGTTATTTTGTTTGATTAAAGGTTATCCAACAGGACCCAGCCGCATTTGTGATGTTAGCTTAGTTTGGTTTATTACCCTGGACAGTCCGCCAGGTCAATATAATTATAATACAAGGAAATAAGCGATGGAAAACCACCACTAGGCAAGCCTACGTAGCTTAGCCTCTTCATGTGGTTTTTATTTCAACTCCCTGATCCTTAGATGACTCCCATGTGATTGAAAGCAAGTCCTTGGGGTTGGCTTTGAAAATCTGCAGATCTTGACAGCTTAAGGATGTCATAAGGATATACTAGCTTAAAATCGCAGTATGCAAGACTTGAAAGCGATAAATCGCTTTTAATTTTGCATGTATAACTATGCAAACATTTTTCTTAAGCTTACTCAAAATTTTTTTAGATTTCATAAAAGTTTAATCGTAATGAATAAATGTGATGTTTGATGTAATCGTGAAGGTCCTGGTCCGTACGAGTCGAAAGAGTTACATATACAATTCCGAAATCGGGCGAAAAATAACGGAGATATTCAAGTTTAAAGATATTTTCGAAAACTTCAAACGGCCATAGCTCGAGTATTTGAAGTCCCATCGTGGCAAGATTGGGCGTTTTGTAATCGCAGAAGTCCTTAGAATCGATTGGCATCAAACGTTTTCAATTGCAGGACCAAGCCCATTTTTGTTAGGTAGATCCAGTGGATGGCACCCATTTAAGTCTTCTCTTTTTTGCCCAAGAGAGACAGACTCCTGTAATGGGGCAGTTTATTCTCGTTCTTCCAGGAGAAGTAAGGTGCCTAGCAAGTGGGTTGGGATGGGAGCGAAGGCGCTCAAAGTATCTTTTGGCATGCTGACGGATTATGTCTCCAACTTTGGGAAATCCTAGGTCTCTCTCAATGTCCCTAGCAGCAGCAAGACAATGGTATTGCTTTTATAAAGTTTGAATTAACTAAACAGAAAATCAAAATGATTTACAAATCGAGGTTTTAAATTTAATGGTTTCTTATGCTTTAAATATTCTCCTTTTTTTTTTTATTATTTAATACATACAAATTAAATAGCTAACTTCCCAATCAGAATGCAACTTTTTAATATAGACCTTTACGTGTTCAAAAAGGCATTACTAACCAAAATTGCAAATTTATGCATTCACAAAATTTGGTTATAATACTTTTTGCTGCTATAAACTAAACTATTATACTAAACTGGCAGTGCTTGATAAGCTGCATATATTCACAGTTTTCAAGTGTAAAAGTTCTCGCTCTGCTCCCATTTTTGTAGCACACTTTCCAGGGCAGCGGCCAAAATGTAGCTCTCAATTTATTCAATTTAAATAAATGCCAGCAAAAACATGCACCCATGTAATATGAGCATTACGTGAGAGCACTAAAATTCCAAAATCCAAATTCTGTAAAGAAACAATTTCATAAATATGCATAAGTAGCATGCATTTGAAAATTGTTTGCCTGAGTTTCACTCAATTTCTGTGTTTAAAACAGAGAACAGGTTTTTTGTGATGTGCTTTTAATTAAATTTAATTTGATTTTATTTTATTGCTGGGCAACTGAAAATGTACCTTTTTTGCTTTTGTATTGCAAGTGCCTTAAATAATTTGTGACTGTGAATAATTGAAACGAATTTCAAGCAGGCAACAAAGCAATCAGCAAGTTATGCGATTTACACGGAGAATCTTGTAAAATTTGTTTGCTCTGAGTGGTTCGTTAATTGAACCGGTTAGCGGAACTGGTTCACTTTAAAGCACTTTATGTCATACAAATGCAAATGCTGACTCAGATTTGAAATTCTTCGCTTTCGCTTGGGCAGCTGCATTTTATGCTACGAATTTTAAAGTATCTTCAAATGTTGCCTGCGTTTCAGTTGTTGTTCTTGACGTTCCTATTTTTGTGCGAGTGTGTGCGTGTGCGTGTGAGTGTGTGTGTTGCAAACATTTGCAAAAAGCAACACACGCTGCAAAACTGCACAATGGAGCACCGCATAGCTCCTCATTGCTCCTCATTCGGCTGGCTTCACGTCGTGTCGCCTGCCAACGCCCCCTCCTCGCTCGTTTCCAGCCGCCCCGCTGCTCCGCTTCGCCTTCGGCGCTACTCCTTGTAGCTTAACAAAAAGCATTAACACAATGCAGGCGCAGCATGACGAGGGCCACGTTTCGGAGCACAGGACATGCAGCTGTAGCTGTAGCTAAAGCTGAAGCTGAAGCGGGGGGCTGCAGTCAGAGCAGAGCAGAGCAGTCAGTCGCGGGTCGTGTTATGTACCGACATTGTCGTACATAGTGTGTGGAAGCCGGGCAGCGGTTGAGGCGTTGCGGGGCGGGGCCGAGTGGTGGTTGCCTGCAGCTGTTGCCGGCGGGCATTGCGTGGGACTTCCGCTGAAATGTAACCACAGCAGAGGCAGCGCCAGCGGCAGCGACAGCGACAGCGACAAAGCGGCGCACAGCGAGTCAGATAAAGCGAGGCGAGAGACCGAGAGAGAGTGAGAGTGAGAGAGAGAGAGCGAGAGCGAGATATAAGCAGCGACTGCAGCTCCTCCGCGGATATGCATTGGCCAGGGCAGACGAATTTGCAAGTTAGCCCTGGGCATGGGTTTTGCGGCATGGCAAACGGAATGGGTTTAAGCCAAAACAGAGTGTGGTAGCAGCGTGGCCTAGATGGGAGGGGGCTGGCTGAGGGCAAGGCGGGCAAAGCTGCAAAAGGGTAATTGCTAAGCAATTACCTTCTTGCAAAGATTAATGGTCATGGCAACAACTTGAAAATGTTGCCGCAATGGTAACAATGAGCCACAAACACACACAAGCACACACTGGCAACTTTGTGTGCGTATGTGTGCTGGGCGTGTTGCATTAATTAGATAATTGTGGGCGCGGTCGTATTTCATGCATATTTGTGCGGAAAAAATGCTTGAATTATATGCAAATTAATGTGCATTTTATTGTGGGGCAATATTCAGTTGAAGCTCAACTGCGCGGATTGTATTTTGTAATTCGCACCGGATATATTTTTCACAACTGCAATCGTTAGCTGCTGCGCCACAGCCAGCCCGCCCGACCGACCATACCTTGGGTCACCCGCTGCGCTTTACATAAATTATATTTCCGGCGGAAAAATTAACATTTTTATGAATTTCCTTTCAGCGGCGCGCATTGTGGTGTCAGCAGCGGGCGGATCGAGGCAAGCGAAGGAGTGGCCGGGTGTGTGGCATGACAGTCAGTGGCATTGCATTCGCACAGAACGCACACTGGCGCCAAGGCGTAAGCCTCAAAAACAGGCAACAGCTTCGATGCCGACTCGACTCGACTTGACTCGACTTGACTCGACTCGAGGCGCTCAGCTCCCCAGCGTGCGTTTTTGGCTGAGGGTAAACGGTTGAGCAGCGGACTGCGGAGCTGCGGACTGAAAATGAAATGTTGTTATTGAAATTGGCAAAGTTTTATGTGCGCGCGTAGTTCTTTTTTCTATTTTTTTCTCTAGAAACTGCGGCCATGACTTGCTGCTCAAATCATATAGCCGAGAGCCCATTGCCGCAGCCGCAGCCGCAGCCATTTTAGCCCCATTCTAGGCACAAAGTCGGTTGAGTTTTGAGCTTTTGCGTTTTTGCTACGGTGTTTTTTTTTTTTTTGCTTGTCTGTTTTTCGTATTTTGCGCCCTTTGCAAAATGATATCCGCACATTTGCGCCAATGTGCCGACGCTGGCGGCGCAGTCGACGTCATGTTGCTGCAAAATGGCACAATACGCCAACAGCAGCAACAACACTAACAACAACAACAACAGCGGCAGCAGCAGCTGCAACAACAAAAAAACAATAGCAACAGCAACAGCTAAAGAATAAAGTGCCAGGAAACACATTTAATATCTACGCATAAAAATAAAAGTCTGGCAGCACCGGCAATGGAAGTGACCAAACGTAGCAGCAGCAGCAGCAGCAGCAGAGACAGCGACAGCGACAGCGACAGCACCAAAAGGCTGACCAGCGCTTAAGCAAGGCAGAGTGAGAGAGAGAGAGAGTGAGAGGGATAGAGAATGTGTGTGAGCGGAACGTCGTCGACGACGTCGGTTGAAGGTCTTGTTTATTACGCTCGCATAGCCAAATGCATAAATTTACGGACCGATGCGTGCAAACTGTGCAAAACTTAAAAAAAAAACACAAATACAAAAAAAGAAATGTGTACAAAAACGAAAGAAATGAAAAAAATTATGGCAGCCCCGAAGCAGCAAATGAAAAAAGCGACTGAGTATAACGGCAGCAACAACAGCAACGAGAACAAGCGTAAGAGTAACTACAACTACAACAACAACAAGAACAGCAAGAGCGACGACTAGCGTAATGGCAACAGCCACTTGCGAGCTACAGCTTACATGCACTGCAAGAAACGAGCAACAGCAACAACAACGGGACAAGCGAGAAGCTAACTGCGTCTTGCGAAAGATTAAATGCTCTAACGAATGCATAAAATTATATAAATAAATAATGTAAAATGTAGGTTAAATAAACATCTAAACAAAAGCTGCTAAGCACCAAATCGCTTTAATTAACTGCAAAGCTTGTGCAACACTGAACTTGCATGTCTTTGTAAGGCAGATAAAGGGCTTGGCAATTTTAACATGAAAGTGAGCAGACGAAATTAGGATGTCTAATGAATACATTTGCAGATTAGGTACTTTGTAACTCTGGCCAAGAAGACTTATCTAATATAAATATGACAATATATATATATATGTATATATTAATTAATAGAAGAATATATACAATTTAGCGTTTAATGAACATGTGAAAAAGAGCCCTTAATGGCAAGCAATAGAAAAATATGTCAAATGCTGTAAACCAAAATATTACAATATTAGATTAAATTCGAATATTTGTGCTATTGCAATTATAATATTAAATATTATTAATTTGATGATCATAAATATAAAAAAATAAATGTTATGGTCTTTGAAGCGCCTAGAGCCACATGTGTTACATATAGCTCGACAAAACTATATTACGCAGTGCAAGGGCAAAAGACGCAGTCAGTATATTTTTAATATGGAATCAGTAAGTTTACAGATAATTGTTCAAGTGGAAATGTAAAGAGCATCGGGGAGATAATTAAATGCAAAACAGCCAAAGGAATGTTGTATTCTATAGATGTTTTAAATAAACTGAAAGAGTTAAACGACTAATATTTGAAGTTTTTATTACTTTTCACACAAAGCGACTGCTGCAAGATGAAAATATAAATAAATAAATAGACTGAGATATGGCAGCTGTGCTTTGATAAATCAACAATACTATGCTACATATGATTTTTTCCCAGTGCACTTTGTCTAACACACACACGCACACACACACACACGCACACGCACACACAAACAAGCAAACACATGCAAAGAAATTATGTAGACTTCGAAAAGATAAAATAGCCAAAAGGCAAAACAAACGACGATCGAGCAAATGCAAGAAATGAGAATTTATGTGTATGAAGCTATTTTTAGCGCACGCTTATAAATATGCACAGTCATATATATTGTAAATATATATGTAGTATATATATAAATATATATATGTGTGTGTGTGTGTGTGTGTGTGTGTGATGAATGTCCATAAGGCTGGGCGACTAGAGTTTGGGTCTAATGAAAATTATATAGGTGCATATTTATGAACAGGCTGTAGCCAGCGGAAGCTGCTAATGTGCTTAGTGCTTTTGGCCGTCAGGCTGTCGCAATAAATGGCTAATGGGCTGTCATTTGTTCCTCCCAGTTACAGGGCGCTCGTCCATCTTAGATGCAGAATAAGAAGAAGAAGATGAAGAAGAAGGGGGCCAGGTGGAAGTTGTGGCTCATTATGAACGCAACGGTTTTTGTGCAAAGCTCTGTCCGAAGACAGCTCATTATGCGCAAAGCTGAGCTTTTGGCAGCAAGCAAAAATTGAAAGCTTTTGCGCTGTGAACAGGCTGTAGCTTGGACTTGCGAGAAAGCTTTTTTGTGGGCACTTTTATAGCACACTTTTATGGCATTTGGGCAATTTTTCGAACAATTTCCCTGCGAATTAGCCGCGCTCACACATACACACATACGCATGCACAGAAAGTAACCGAAAAACTTGAAGCTTATTTTGAGCATTTTCTTTGGTTTTCCCTGTTCAGTTTCTGGTTCTGGCGTTTGGCTTGAAAATACATATTTAATAATTCAAAGTTGACTGCTATAAAATCTCAGCGGGTGGTTCATATTTCAGAGCGGTAATTTCATATTGTTCGGCTCGTTGGGCCAGGTGGGGCAGCCCCAGCCCCTCCCCCTTCCGAAACGCCTTACTGCTGGCCTTTTTCATCTTTATGGCGGCCTGTTAATGTTCAGGTTTACTTAGCGCGCTTCTTCTTTTTTTTTTTTTGTTCTTTAAGGCTATTGAGTTGTGTGCTTCCTGGGGGAAATTAACCCCTTGCCAGCGGGTGCAATTGTGGCGTGCAGTTAGCTGTCACATTGACCGCCCCCCACGTCTCCATTTAACCCTAACTCTGCGGGCTGGCCAGGCTGAGCGATATGGATCAAACGATTTTGTTTGAAGATTAAACTATATGCGGCAGCCATTGCAGCAAATGGGCGCAGCTGGAGTTTGGCGCCCGCCCCAAAGGACATGGCTCGCATATGGAGTCGTTGTAGGAGGCGGAGGACGGGGGGAGGTGACTCTAAAACGGCCTACAAAACTACAGCTACAGCGCGAACATCGCGTGTCGCATGCAAGAAAATGACAGTAACGAGCAGGGAAATAAAAGCAAGCCCCTCCCCTCCCCAGCCCACCCTGCGTGAAAAACAAAGTGGGGGCTATACGAAATGCAAACCAAACGAAATTGCTGCAAAATGCAGGCACTTTGCACTTTTGTGCGCTGTTAAAACAAAACTTAAATTAAAACCCAAACCCAAGCCCAAGCCCAACTCCAACCAAACCGAAAATCAACATTTTCGGGCTGGTGCTATTCAAATAGTGCCAGGCCATTTATTACCCCGAAAACTGACTTGGATTTTAAAGCCAGTCAGCAAATCACTTAAATCTCTCTCCTTCCCCCTTTTCTCTCGTTCTCTCGCTCTCTGTGCAAAAGTCGTGGCAAACTTAAAGCCATCTCAGTCGGAGCAAATCGCATGATAAATGTTTTCAAACGCTTTTACGCTCAGCTTAATTGATTTGTTAGAGTCATATTCGCTTTTTAAGCTGCTTTGCAACATCTGCAGAAATCAAATACTCGAGCTACATTTAGAGTTTTTGGTAT
Source organism: Drosophila montana (assembly GCF_035044405.1). Taxonomy (NCBI): domain Eukaryota; kingdom Metazoa; phylum Arthropoda; class Insecta; order Diptera; family Drosophilidae; genus Drosophila; species Drosophila montana. The sequence goes on from NW_026996690.1 coordinate 1,228,328, forward strand.
GAATTGGGCTGTTTTCGGGTTTGTAACTGCCTTTTTCGGGATTTTTTAAAGAGCGCATTTTTATGGCAAAGCGTTTCTCATCCATAAAAAGACAGCTCATATTCGTTGACTTTACTTGAGGGGTTTTATTCCTAATTTCATGCATTCCTTGATATTTTTTATTATATTTTATTCCAAATTATTCCTGCATTTCTTGCAAATTTTCAGATTTCCAATTTATTTCCCAACTATTACTGCATTCTCTTTATTTTACCTATTTTTTTATCATCGGTATAGCCATTCACAACTGTCTGTTTCAATGTCTCTCGTCATGAAGCTTGACCTAGGCTCGCCTCTATTTTATTGGCCAGATCGGATCACAATATCTTGTAGCTGGTATTCGAATAATCTGTCCAAATTTGAGCACGTCCATTCAAGACGATGCGCTTTTTTGCTTATCAAGATAGCTAAGCCAAGCTGGACATTCATTGAAAGGTTACAAAAAATGATCCAATTCTTAAGGAGATCGGTTTACTATATCATTTACCAGCCAACGGTAAGAATCAGTCGAAAATTAAACTCTTTTATAAAAATCGTTATTGCCTATAATTATAGCTTGGTAGCCTTTCATCACATTTAACCCAAATCTCAACAAGATCTTTTAACTATATAATCGCAGGGAAGAATCAGTCAGAAATAAGTTTTGAAAGGGAACAATTTTCAGTGTTTTTTTTTTAGATATCTTGTCTTAGCTCAGCATTTACGCGCTTCACAATTCTGTTTGCCGAACTGCAAAGCTGTCAGCCATATGAAGGGTATTTAATCTTCGGCGTGCCGTAGCTGGCCGTTCTAGCTTCTTTCTCTATGTTAATCAATTATTTCGTTGGGAGCATTTAAATGTCCGCATCAAGTACAGAAGCTGTGACATGTGTAACATAGCTGAAATCAAATAATATATAGAGTATAGCCAACTGATTCAATCTGATGTTGTTGTTGTTGTTGTTGGTGGTTTTTTGTAGACTTTGCGGTTTGCATTGTATATTTAATAAAATCGTTTGCATTTCTTATGTGTTGCTAAGTGTCAGCGGGCATCTAATTTGATTTATGACCCGCAAAGTTATGCCCCAATAATATCGAGAGATAAACTTTTTCAGCTGCCAGTGTGTCGTCTTTTTTTTTTCTGCTTCTTCCGCTGCTCATTGCTGATGTTGTTTTTGTTGTTGTTGTTGTTGCTGTTGTTGTTTATCTGGGTTAGGCTAACGACAACGATGACTAAGGCCTTTTTAAATGTTAAGAGTTGTCATTGTTTTTGCCAAAGTTGCGTGAATACCAATCATAATTTATTCACGTGTGTGGGTGGCTGGGCATATATACTATATACATATATGTATGTATATGTACTATATCTATCATGACACATACGTGTACATACAATTTATTACAGTCTAACCCCCCGCCCCCTCTCGCACGCCGCGCCTCTGCGCAGTGAGGCAGCAAATATTCATCGGATTGGCACCAATCGGTTGCCTTGGAGGCAGGACATTCTAGAAATTTGTCAAGCATAATACCTGATAATCAATTGACTAACAGCACTAACTGAATAATGAATCATTTGCTAGTGTATATGTATGTGTGTGCGTGTGCGTGTGCGTCAGTGTGACTATCAATCAAAATGGCTGCCAACGCTTGCTAATTAGCAAATTAAAAATGTTACAAGGTTTTTTGGTGCACACTGTTTGGTTCTAGCTGCCGCATTTAAAATGTTGATTTTTGTGCAGCACGAAAAACTCATTAGTAATTAAATATTTTCCGACGCAGCGACAATGTCCCGTAGTTTTCTTAACGCTTGTTCTTCCTGTCGTCGTCGTCGTCGTCGTGTTCGCACAGTCGGAACTTCCGCACTTCCGTTCGAGCGCTGCGTCTGCTGCTGGCACACACAGCGTATACGCAATTTTCTCGTTGTTGTTGTCGTTGTTGTTGTTGCTGTTGTTTTCTTTTCGGGCTTGTGCGTACATATTAAGGCCGTAAACAAGTGTACGGCTACGAGTCGGACGGCGGCGCCTGGGCTGTTGCCTGTTCTGGGCCGTAGCCCTGAGCATGATTTGTTACTGACAGCGTCTCAGGCAGAGGCTCCAGTTCTAGGGAGAGTCTGAGTTTGATTTATTTCACGCTGTACAATTTATGAGTGAAGGTGAAGCAGCAGCAGGAGCTGCATTTCATTGAGCTGAGACTATGGCCCAATGGGTTACACACTCGCACACACACACACACACACACACACACACACACATTCATATATCTATATAAAATATGTGTGTTACTTGGGCCTTGTCAGCGCGCCTGGCTGCAGATACGCAAAATATTCCCAAAAGACTTCAGATGCCTTTGGGCCAACAAACACAGCATGTTAACCGGGCCAACAACAACTGCTGGGCCCATCTTCCATTCCAGCCTGCGCTTGGCTGGCCATTATGATGGATGCGGTGGCTGTGCTTAGCGTTATATGCTGCCATTTTGCTTTACTGTACCATTAGCACTGGCACTTGACGGCTTTTATTTCAATTAGTATCGGCTCAAGCAAAATGCCAGCGCATGCCACAATCAGCTTAAACGCTGCGCAAGTGTTGCCTACTTTGCAGCGCTACAGCAGCCCTTTTTCCACCCGCCAACCGACCACGCCCACTGCCATTGTGCTGCCTACTTAGCGGCTTCTTTTTTGGAACAACGCGCAACTTCTTGACTTTGGTATTCCGAATAACAGCACAAGCCACAAACGCATTTTGCGGCCACTTAGTGCTGCAACTGCTGCAAGTACTTCAAGTCGGATTAAAATTTAACTTTCAGATTTTTTTTTTTAAAACAGCCCCTATTGACGTGTGCCCCGAAAGTTAGTTAGCTTATCCAAGAAAATTCTATGTCCTTTTCAAACCTACGCTGTAAAAGAGTTTTTCCTTGGCAATACTATGTATGAAAATAATTATATAAATAATAAATATAACACAACTAGCGGGCATACCTCAACCTTGCCGTGGCACTCCCAAAATAATTTCTCTCAAAGATCTTTGAAAATTAGTTTAAAACCAATACAATACCAATATACATTAAGTTCTTATGCTTGAAGCAAATCGGACAAAACTTTAAACTCCACGAAACAAATCCTCGAACCGCATTTTCCACCGAGAAAGCTTTGAAGTTGCGAAAAATGTGAAACACGTCTGATTTTTCATATACACCCCTCAAATAAATTTAAATAAAAATTTTTGAAATTGAGTTTGAGGCCATGCGGGTTAAATTTCCAATCACCAATCAGTCAGTCAGTCTGTCTGTCTGTCTGTCAGTCAGTCAGGACAAACAGATTTATATATAGAGATAATAATATGAGTCTTAGAACATTTAAATCTACGTGAATTATTTTTTTTTTATTTCTTTACTTACGTATGTCGTCGAAAATCTGAGCTCAGGCCTAAAAGTGATTTCTTGGAGCAAGGAACGTGAAAGTGAAATAATAAAAAAGAATATCTTCTCAATCCATTATGGAGAAAGTAGAGCAGTTCTTCGCCTTAGTTAAACTTATTGAAATTATTCAAATATCTGAAATAAATATAGAAAATAAAACAAAGGAAAATTAAATAAAATAAAATAATAAACACAAATATAAATAGTGTATTTATAAATAATTTCTATCAAATAAGTTCCTAAGATTGTTTTCTCAAATAATTTGAGCATTCACTTGCTTAATTTTGATTTCATCAAACATTTTAAAGCCCCTATTAAATAATAATAAATATTAATATAAACTTAAGAAATAAAAAAAAAGGGAATAAGCAACTATGAAAAATATATCAACTTTCATAGGTTTTCAATGAATCACATTTTTTTAATCAACCATCTGAAATGAAATGGCATCATACAAATATATATTTTTTTTTATGGCAGCAACTTTTAGTAATCCTTAAATTCGGTCGAAAAAATTATGGCGAATTTAATGCAATGCAAATGAATCTACATATATGGATAAATAATATTGGAAATTCAATGATTTCGCTACCGAGTTGCTCTTTTATCAATTACCGAGCAATTGCAAAGTGTTGTCAAATCTGCGCCGGAGGCTCTGCCCAAATCGACCATTCAATTCGCTCGTATATGTGTGGGGAGTGCAGGGCGTACAGGTGCGCGGAGACCTTTATCGTTTTTCAATTACCGCCAGAGCGCGCGCGTCTCCCCCTCCCTACCCCCCTATACGACCCTTGCGCAACAAAGTGCAATTAAGCCGCATAATCTCAGACATAGCCTGGGGGGCAATCTATGGCGGAAAGTCAGTGTCGTAAATGTTGTTCAATTGCTCGGAAACGGGTGGAAGATGGGTGGGAATCGGGAATTTCGGGTTCATGCACATATTCATATTGCCATTAATCATGTGTTTTTTTTTTAAATTTAATTTTGCACTCGCAGTGGCACAATTAATCATAATTAATCTAGATGACAGTTAGTATAGCAATGCCTATATGCGTGTGTTTGTGTGTGTGTGTGTTTACATATGTTGTGCACACCTTCAATTTGTATTTGACGGGCGCGACACTTTAACATGGTTCTTGTCACTTGTTAATTAAGATTAAACATATATGTATTTACATTATTTTGCTATTTTTCGATATTTCGATTTTTCGATTATTCGATTTAATGTTTTCATTTTCGTTTTACTTGGCTTAGGGCTAGTCGATTGCACGATTTAAAGATGTATCGATGAATCGATTTATCGATTTTAATTATTTGTTGTTATTTTTACTTAACTACGTATAAAAATACTTAAAGCTGCCTAAATGAAAAGCCCAATTCGATTTACAATATATACACAGATGCGTCTCTACCTCCTATATACAGCGCTTGCATGTTGGGCCGTGTGGGCGTGGCATCAGCATCCCTTCGGGTCAACAGTGCTGTAAAGTGGGCAATGAAATCAATTGCGAGCGTTCCCCAAAGAGCTGTCGCAACGCAACTTACCCCTGTGCCCACGCACCCCACCGTCCCAGGGCAACGCCAAAGCAGACATCAAACATAAGTTGCGGCTCAGAGCCTAGAAGAAGGCCAGCTGGCGTAGGGGGCGGTGTGGCATATGCTGCAGCAGGAGGAGCAGGCCAAGCAGCAGCCACAGGCTCGGGCCTCCAGCCTCCAGTCTAATGCCCAGCTCATGCTGCATGGCCGCGTGCTGTTCGCTCTTAATGATATGCACAAAGACGCTGTCGGAGTCTGCAGCGAGAAGAAATGGGCGTGGTAGATGAATCATGGGCGTGTGTAAGTGTGTGTGTGTGCGAGTGTGTGAGTGTGTGAGTGTGAGGTCAGCTAGCACTCACTTGAGTTATCCGCGGAGCACGTGTAATTGCCGGAATCCGTGTGCAATACACGGGATATAACCAAATTGCTCGTCTTGATTTGCTGCTCGGAGATGACGCGTATGCCGCCGCGCGTCGAATCACTCACCAGTTCGGTGTCCTTGTACCAGAGCATGTGTGTGTAGGGTCCTGGCGCCTGGGGTGCTATGCATGTCAAATTGATGTCGCTGCCGCTTTGGATGAACAGTTCGCGATTGGCCAGGATTTGTGCCTTGGACGCTGTCAATAGATCGCAAAGGTTATGTCAATTACAAACAGTTGGCAGCTCTGGGTTCCATTCCGTGTGTTTCCCTCCCTTTTTTTCTTGGTTTTTTTTTTTAGTACCCAAAACTCATTAGCATTTGCTGCTGCTTCTTGTTGGCACTCGCACCTGACGCTCAGCACAGCTCGTTAAACTAATGCACGTGCCCTTCCCCCCCAACCACTCTATTCCTCTGTGCCCTGCCCCCCTTCAATGCTCTGCAGCTGTTTGCCATCCCAATTTGAATGTAAAAGTTTCTCTTTTTCAAGTATTAAATGCTAGTTTATGTTGTCAAATAAGTTTTCAGCATGATGAGTTTTGAAAAATCGTAACTGAATTTCAACTAAACTGCAACTTTTAGCCAGAATTCAAGTTGTGTTAATAATAACTAAACTATTACAAACTTATAAATGAATTATATATATATTTCTGTTTATTTTAATTCATTTTTTAATATTTCTGTTTCCCATTTTAATTTGGATTTGGATTTGGATGTGGCCTTTGCCGTATTTTGACCCAGTTTCGTTTTTATTCTACTCTTAATTTGCTTTTTTCTCCATTCTCCGCCTGATTGTCTGTCTCCTGACATAACCTCACACATTTACTTTTTTTTTATTATTTCTTTCGCGGCTTTTTTCTGTTTTCTGCTTCTTCTTGTGTACACAATTAGTTTCTTTTATATCTCATTAACACTTTTCCCTGTCAGCACGATTTCACTCATTCTTTACTCCTTCCTTAAACAATAGTTAATCTTGGGATTTTTGTTTTTGATTCTTGTTTATTCTCAGATAAACAATAAATGTTGCCATATAAAATGATCGAAAATAAACAAATTAATTTGCTTTTAGTTGGTTACAGTTAAACAAGTTTTTTCTTACAAAAATGTATAAAGTATTCGCTTGGCATTTAAATAAAAAATTATGTAAATATATATTTTTAATATTAAATAAACAATGATATAAGCGCTAACCAATAGTTGGTATCAAAGTTTTCCGCCCATTTTAAAGTTGCGTATGGAATTTATCAAGTCGCGTATTTAAGTTTTCTGTAGAGCTTTGAAAAAATATTGTTAGTCGTTCGAACGAAATGTAAAACTTCACCCAAAAGTTTAAAATACGTCTCAAATAATTTTGTATTAAGATCTTTGCAAATGAGTTTGACTTCGAAACTTCACCTAACAAAACTTTGACCCATATTTCCACCAAGTAAAGCTGCATTTTTTGAAAAGCTTGAAACACCTACCCGTCAAATAAATTTACAGAAAGCGCATTGAAAATGAATATGATGCCGATAGGATGGTTAACAAAAATGCAGCCGATTACCGTGATTTTTCCACACTTGCGCGTGGAATTTAACAAATTCCCGTCTGTGTGTTGAACGCTAATTATTCAGAACAAACTGTTTTTTTAACTAACAAACATCAAGGTGGAACAAGTAAGAGGTTCTTGTCGGGGGCGCCCGACTGTGTGTGTGTACATGTATACAGTAATTCTTGGAATTTGCGCTAGCTGCTGCTAACACGTGCGCACATAACTTTTGTGTTTCTTAACCGATCTTAATGAAATTTTCGACAGTACATCTTATTGTAGAATAGAATATAGAATACTTGTGTGTGTGTGTTAAAAAGTCAATTGCATATAAATTGTGGCTTAAATTGATGGGCAATACAAGTTGGATAATTAACTTGATTTATAGCTTTTCGGTGGTAGCGGGAGGTGGCGATAGGTATAAAATGAAAGATACTTGATATATATATACTATTCTAGAAGCTACATGTCAAGTTAGGTGACTCTAGCTCATATTATTTGCCGAAATTGCTCAAAAAACAGGATTTCGATATCGATTTTTATCGATTACTTGGAAACGGGGCAAGTTATCGAATATCGGAAACAAACTCGATCTGCGCGGGCAAGTCTCTTTCAAGTCTCTAGCTCTTATAGGTTCTGAGATCCTTGCGTTCATACATACGGACGGACGGACAGACGAATAGACAGAAGGACATGGCTAGATCGACTCGGCTATTGATGCTGATCAAGAATATAAATACTTTATGGGCTCGGAGATGCTTCCTTCTGCCTGTTACATACATTTGCACAAAAAAACATTATACCCATTTTCAATGGTTTCAGGGTATAAAAACCAAAAAGTTAGCCGATTGTCCGTTATAATAATCTTCCGATTCTGTTAATTGCAGCCTCTGCTTGTTGCCCTTTTGGCGCTATAAATCTTTGAGAATTACAAGCGTTAAGCAATGAAAACTGTAAGGCAAGCAAAGTCAAAGTTCTCTTTGAACGTGTCTTTATTTTTTGGCTAGCAAAAACTGTTTTTGTAGACTTAAACTTATTTTATATTTTTCATTATATGTATTGTTCTATATGAGCAGGAAAGTCCTGAAAATGTCGCACAATTATGTATTTAAACAAAACAAATGTGTTTTAAAATTAATTGATAATATCCTTTGGCTAGTTTCCTTTAAATAACAAACTGTAAGCCCCAAAAGAATTTGGAAAAGGAATTGAAAATAAATAAGTAAGGGGCTCTCGTCGGAAGCTCCCGACTAGGGGATACCCTGACACCAAATGCAACACTAAATGCAGCTCGCGCTACGCGCTCGTTTGTGTTAGCTGTCCCAAACTCGTGGCCAGTCAAATCACGTTTTCTTAACCGATCTTGATGAAATTTTCCACAGTAGACCTTATTTTACTATAGAATATTTGTATAATATCGAAAAGCCAATTGCATTTAAATTGTGGCTTATGTAGGTGGGCAGTATAAATTTAATTATTTATTTGATTTATATCTATGAGGTAGTAACGAGGTGCTATAAAATGAAAGATACTTTATATATATGTATATACTATTCTAGAAGCTAAATGTCTAGTTTGGTGACTCTAGCTCTTATAATTTACCAAAATTTCTCAAAAAACAGGATTCGATATCGATTTCTATCGATTACTTGGAAACGGGGTAAGTTATCGAATATTGGAAAGAAACTCATTCGGCGGGCACTAAAAGGACCTACAGCTAAATTTTCTCTAGCTCTTAAAGGTTCTGAGATCCTTGGGTTCATATATACGGAGAGACAGACGGACATGGCTAGATCGACTCGGCTGTTGATGCTGATCCAGAATATATAGACCTTATGCGGCCGGAGATGCTTCCTTCTGACTGTTACATACATTTGCACAAATACATTATAGCCTTTTTACCCATTTACAAGGGGTCAGGGTATAAAAAAAAATTGATTGCAAATGAACTTATCTAGAAGTTGTATACCTTTACCCAATATACAAGCCCATTTTGTTGCCCGATACTTACTCACAACCATCAATTTGTAGGCGAGACTTATTTTTGGCTCCGTGGAGACCTGGCACTCATAGACGCCGGCATCGCGCGGCTGCACCGAGACGACCTTGAGCACCCACTCGTCGGAGTTGTCAATGTGCCGGGCCAGAAAGCGTTGATCGTTGGTGTAGGTCATGATGCCGATGGTGAGTATATGGAGATCCCGCTGCCGGATCCAGGAGACGGCACGATCGCCCAGATTACGTACGCGACAATGCATGCGAGCTGTCGTGCCCAAGGCAGCGATTATTTCACGCTCCGAGCTATTATCGAACTGCGGCTCGTACTCCTCCGGTATCAGATTGGAGAGCTCCGTGGCCAAAGCTGTGGATGGCAGTGATAGCATATAAAGAACTTGGCTTACAATGTGGTCTAAGGCCAGCGTCAATAAACGCTTGTCAAGTGTGGTTACAGACTACAATGCGAGACTTGTCGCACTCAATCATGCACACACACATACACACACTCACACATGCTACCACACACGCACTTGAAAAGGGTATTAAATAACTGTATCTAAATGTCAATCTTAATGTATTCATGTGCATTTATATTCAACATCAACGTCTACGTTTCTATCCAAATCGCATGAAGGGCAAACACTTGGCTACATGTTGCAAGAGACAGCTCGGCAAATGGATATGAATGAGTGCGAATGATTGTGAGTGTGAGTGAATGGCCAGACAGTATACGAATCAACATTCATTTGATTAACGAGTATTTGTGCTTAATTTATGCCAAAGTTTGCCTTCTTATTGGCATATCAACTGAATACTATATATGTATGTGGCCATGGCTAAAAAGCATTCGTATTATGATCCATCATTGGGGCCCGCACTTGAGGCGAGTGATTTATGTGGAGGCCGCTTTATCAACATCGTGTATTAGCCAACTAATGCGCTAATAATCCACGAGTGCCTAAACAAATACAAATACAAACACACAAACACACTGTGTGTGTGACTGCCAAACATACATTATGCTGCTCATACGCATGTATTTGTATTGATTTATAGGCACGCCCATTAGCCCTTGTGGGGGGGGGGCTATCAAATATCGAGCAATAAAATGCCGTTAAACACTTAATTGAAACTGTTGCTATTCGCTTCCGCCCGCAGGCTTCACGTTTGCCCGCCAAACATTAAACAAATGAAATTGCTTTCTGTATGCTGCACAGCTGAAAAAATCACACACACACACACATTCGCACACACACAGGCACCGTAAAAAAACATAAAAATATTTGTATATTTTTTTTAATAAAAGTTTTGAATTTACATGCAAAGTGCGCGGCTCCGTTCAAAAGTAACCGGAGCCCAGTTTTTTTTTTTTGTTTTTTTTAAACTGTTCAGTTTAACCGCAGCTCGCCCGTAACATGCCCCTCCTCCCCCTTACGCTCACATGTGAGCACTAAAACTGAGGCCAGGTGCCATAAATACGAAATGAGAAATTGCATTTGCTTTACCTGCCTCAAAAAACGAAGAAGAAAAAAGATACAAAAAGTTTATACAAATAAACACCCGCATGAGCAGCTCTTCTCTCCCTTCTTTTTTTTGGGTCTAGCGAATGAGTAGTTGGATATAAAATATAACTATTTATTGGTGTATTATTCCGTGCGGACGTTCGGCCTTCAAATATTCATATGCATACTTATTCATATTCATATTTGTTCATGTACAATATTAAAGTGAAATTCAACAAGGCTGTTGATTGGCTCAGTTATCGTTTGATCAATTAAAATGAGCTAGTGCCGGACCTGAAGATGAGCTCATAACATAACGAATCATTTATCAAGTGTACGGAACGGAAAGCTTTACATATTTATTATAAATTTAATTCGCCTTAAGACTTGAAATTTAGTTTCTTCAATATTGTAGAGCAGCTTATATAAACTGCAGCTAATAAAGCTGATCAATTATCCAGAAGCTCCTTTGTTCCGGAACTAGTGAGCCGAAACTGAGAGCTCAGTGGTTGATTGATTAAATAAACTTAGTTCCGGAATCAGTAAAAGGAAACTAAACGCTCAGTAGTAGTAGTAGTAGCTCGCAAATTGTGAACTGATTTGGTTTCAGTTAAAATGTATTTTTGAGTTGGTTTAATGATCAGATTAAAGCTCACAACACCAAATTATCTATAGTTCAGTCAAACGGAAAATGTTCGGCAATTAATCAATGTGAAAAACCAAAGCTGCTTTAGCCTTTAATAAAAAAAAAGAGAAATCACTTAGTTCAATAGCTTCAAGCTAGCTAAAAGCTCAGAAATTTTTCAGTTCTTAAATTAAGAGTTAATTGGCTTGACGCTTCATTATAATATTGTACAAATCTTGCTAGCAACGCTTTAAGTTTTATAACAGCTCACGTTTGAATGATTTAGCTAGTTTAATTGATTTCCCAATTTCTTAACTTTATTTTCAGAGCTCACCTAAGCTTATTTTACTGTATTACTCTCTACAGCTGCTGTGCGGGAATACAGAATCAACGTAAATCAATAGAAAAATGAATATTCTAAATTGTTTAGTTATTTGGATCATTTTGATTGCCCCGGAATTCTTAATTAAATCACATGCAAAATTCTGAGCATTTTTCAATATTCATTCTCTGCTTAATTAATTTAAGTGAGGCAAGGCAGACAAAACGATCTGGCAGCTCTAAAAATTAGCATGTGCCTGTTAAGTTGGCTGCGGTTAAGCATTCGAACCGAAAGAAAGGCTTGCTGTATGCTTAAATTGTGCTGTGTACAACTACTGAAATAAATAGTAATAATATGATTTTCAAGTCCAAATTATTCTAAGTTTATTCCTAATGACAAATTTGTATCCATTTGGTAGAACTTCTTCAATTGCAAAACTATTTTCAATTTCTCACGACAAACTTGCAAGTTTTATTGATGAAATTTGGAACTGGTTGCATTTGCTGATGGTCTTGGGTACTTACCAAAGTGTTGCATGTGGCTGGTGATGCGGCTTGTGTGCTTATCGAATGTTGTGGTTAATCCCATGATCACAAGCATCGCCATAAAGTATTCCAACAACATTTCATGCGCAATTTGTGACGCTATTAAATTATAACTGCAACCAAAGACGACAACAGCAAAAAGTAATTAAAATAAATGATGGCAATCGCAAAACTCGAGACAAAGACACTCTGCCAGCGACTTAAATGAGTCAACGCCATATTGTTTTTGCCAGCCGCCGACCGCCAACAACCAACAGCCAACCGCCAACCGCCATGCTCAATTTATAAGGACACTGGACTCGCCGGGGAAGACAGGGCGCGGCGCAACCGCGGCGGAAGGGATTAGATTTTGAGTCCTAAGTCTTAAGTCTTATCGGAGACTGAGTCAGAGACGGGCGCACATTCATTTCAAATGATGACAAGTCCGCAATGCGGTTGAGTTTTCAATCACCATGACGGCCGCTGGGCAAGCGCGGGGGGTGCGGTGGGCGGGGGGGCGGTAGAGCAGCAGTTGGGGTGCGGTGATTGTGCCAAAGTTAAGCAATTTCTTCATTACGCACTAAGCTGCTGAGAAATTGATGGACGTTTACTTTTTGGGTGCCTGTGGCTATAATTTCGGTCTGGTCACGTTTTACTAATACACTTAATTGTACGAGTACTCAAACTCAATAGAGACACTCATGAGTATTCATGAGTATTGGCAGACGCTTTTGCTGGTATTCGAATCTGTGTTTATGTGTGTGTGTGTGTGGCAGACGCACCTTTTTGCGTAGGACTAGAGAAATTTGTTGTCGATGCGTTTGGATTCAATGTAGCGCGAATTGCGTGCCGCCATTTCATGCGTCGCGTAACGCATTCGAGCGCGTCGCGTTACGTGTTACGTGTTACGTAGCGCGTTTCACGTATTTGCCGTTGCCTCTTTTCGAACTTTACGTCACAACAAAATTGCGACACTCGTTAATCTAACGAGCGGCACGACCACCGTCACGTGTTTCGTGCTGCGTGTTGCTTCGTGTTCAACTCGTGACCGAATCACAGCCAGTCACAGTGAGTCACCGGGTCACGTTTGCAGTACTCTGTGCGTGCACCGCGTTCCGACAGGCTTGAGACGCGCTAAACAACTGAATTCAATGTGAAAACTAACCTACGCAAAGAGTGGTAATTGCAAATGTTCTTTGCTCCGGCGCAGGCGCTCTGCTGCCCATGTGGCAGCAACATGTTGCAGCAACATTTATTGTAAGCGTAATTTAATTGTAACATATACCATTTGGCGATTGCTGTGTAGGTGTAACACACACACACACGCACGTACGCATCTATTGGAATTTCAAGCATCTTTGCTGTGGGGGAAAGTGCTTATGAAATATTTAACAAGGCTTTGAACATAGCGCCAAAAACACATACAAAATCTCGTTTGATTTGTGTCAGGCAACAACAACAGCAACATGAGCAACAACAATGGGTACAATAAGGAACAAGCGCAACAATTGAAGTAGAAACAGGAACAACATTAATAAAAAGGCAAAAACTCATGCATGACAGGGCGCGTTTTACAAGTTTTGTCAGGGCGCGTCTCAATTGAAAACGGAAAATACACACTCACACTAACACACACAGACACATACGCACACACCGTGACCCATTATGTTAGAGCGGAAACGGATATGAAGCCTGTCGCAGCTGGGTGGCAACTCTCTGCAAGCGCCTTATCAAAATCGATGGGGCAACATATGGTTGATTTTAATTTTCTAGCACACAGACAACGGCAATGCCAGCGACACCAACACACACACACACACACACACACACACACACACACACACACACACACACACACACACACACACACACACACACACACACACACACACACACACACACACACACACACACACACACACACACACACACACACACACACACACACACACACACACACACACACACACACTATATATACACACACACACATATACACCAACACACACGCACACACGCGCACATGCAAATTCGTTTAACATATTTTCTTTGGAAATTGAATTTTCAAAGTTATTATAAATATTTTTGTCAGACAAATGCAATTTCAATGGAATTTTCACATTTTACCTACGCGCATTTTTTGCTAATACAAAAACAGAGAAGAAAAATTGAGAAAAACAAATCATCAAATAGCCGAAAAATTGTCGCCCAGCTGACTCTTAAGCATAATACTTACGACCTGCTTCTGCTCCCCCCCGTTCTTTCCACCCAATACCCAATACCCCAATACACTAGCCTGCTTGGCATCTATTATTTTACACTAACAAGACAAAACATTCCTCAACTAAGCGGCGACATTTTACCCAGAGCTCAAGCCCCCACAACCTTCTCGTAACAAACACAACCCCCCTCTCCTACAACCAAACAGCACCCCACCCATTCGCCGCGCAACACATCGCTCAATGCTCTAAGTGAATTTTTATGCACAAGTGGGTTGCTTTACTTGTTGGGGCTTCCGCTTTAGGTCTGGGGGGAGCGGAAAAGTATTTCTCGAATAAAATGTTAAATATTTCAACGAAACATACTTTTCTATCGAGCTAAAATAAATTATTATTTAGTGTAATTTAAAAAGTCGCAGTAATTTTTAAAGTCGCAGTTGATTCTATTTTTGGATTTAAGCGTTGCTGTAAATATTCGCAAAATAGAATAGTTATTAAATTTCAAATAATTTGAAAAAATTTAAGCTGTGTAATTAAAAGTTACGCAAATTCCAAAGCTCTAAAACGTTTACGATTCCTGCACATTTATTTTGCAGAGTTGCGCAATAAACAATTTTATACTTTTTACATAATTAATATTATGTGATATTATGTGCTGTTCATTAGCTTATAATCAGACAAACTAATTATTTGTGCACATTTTAAATGTTCACCTAATTCTTCCCAAATGCGCACTTACAGATAACCAATGGGCCGCTTCCTCCCCAGAACTAAGTAGCCAGGAATGATATAAGACCTATTATAAAGAACGAGATAGATGGCAAAAGCTTGTTCTGGCCCATTGCTTTGTGAGCAAGCAATATATTTTAACTTGGTAAAAAAAATATCAAGGTATAAAAAAACAAAATAATTTATTAGCATGGCGCGTAATAGATATTTTGTAAGATTTTCTACTCGAAGGACACGGCTGAGAAAGAAAAGAAAAACAACTTAAAATCGATAGGCGCTGTTAAATTTAATACTACTTACAATAAATATTCCTTCTAATGTGAGAAATAAAATATATTATAAAATATATTACTTGACTCGAAAATAAATAAAAAGTATAATAGAATAAAAAATATAAATGATTTTATTATCCTCCACACTTAGTTTAAGTGGGGTATGTACTTATAAATTATTAATTAATCTATTTATATATATTAGCGACCTTTTCTATTTAGTTTAAATTTAAATAAATTAATAATATAATTTAAAAGCATAAACAAAAAATGTATTAATATTCGTAAAATTTGTTAAATTGTTAAATAATGTCAAGAGCACACACTTAAAATCAACTTCTCTCATACTTACTTTAACTGAGGTAAATATTGAACAAATTTTAATTATTCAATTTGTCCAAATTTGTGGCCTACTTCATTTGGTTTAAAATAATTATTTATATAATATTCTTGTCATTATAAATAATGTATTTATTCTCAGAACCCCACATTTAAGAATATTTAAAATTTTCTGTTCAATCACTTGATATATATTATATTTACTTACGTATCTCCCATTTATTTTAAATGAACCATATATTGATTAAATATTAATTAATTTATTTATTACATGGCATTATAAATAATGTTATAAGCCTCAAGAACTCGCCTTAAAATATTTCCTCTTAAACGAGCCCTAATATGTGGCCTCTATTCTGCCAACTACTTTAAATTAGGATAGAAGACCCCCCTGGCGTGTATTAACTGACCTGTGTAAACTTTGCTCGGACAGTGTATTTTGTTGTTGTTATGCCTCATGTGGGGAATGTGTTAAACAACCCTTGGCGGGTGACCTCTGGTACTCCATTTGTTATTGTTGCTGAGAGGCTTCGACGCGCTGCGTCTTCGATTTGGACATTGATTGCATACAGAGTTGATGGAAATGCCGACACTCGGTGAGGGGTACGTACTCAAGCGGGGAAAGGGTAGCGGGTGATAACATGTTGTTATCCCGACGGGTGGCGGCAGCCCATCCACCGGGAAATTGAATGTGGGGCGTGTGTAAAATTGATAACTTTGTTTGTGTAAACAGCGTCGCGACAGTCAACCAGCCCCAGTCCCCAGTACTCAGTCCCCAACCCCCAACAGTCGTATTCCCACCCCCCAAGCTGAACCGACAAATTTTGCTCGACATGATGTATGTGTGCGTTACGTGTGCGTGTTTATCGCGTATACGTAACGTTGGCTCTGGGTACACACACTTGCACACACACACGAACGCACACATGCGAATTATCGGTGTCAATTTTTATGCTGCTACGTGTGCGAAATTTAAGGGAGAGCAGCTGATGATGAGTGGACGCACACGCCATGGTCTACCTTTTGCGAAAAGAATGCAGCAGCAACAACAACAACAAGAACAACAACAGCCTGAACAACAACAGCCTGAACAACAACAACCTGAACAACAACAACAACAACCAGCAGCAGCAACAACGAAATAGCACATAAAACGATGTCGCCCAATTTGGCATTACATTTTGGTCCATTGTTGTCGACATTGAGTCGATAACGAAATGAATCCAAAAGCAAAACAGAAAGCAAAGCGCATAGAGAGCGCGAGCGAGAGAGAGGAAACGAAAAAAATAAACAAAAATAACAATAAAAAAAAACCAACAACAAAACTAACGGCAAACAAGTTAAAGTGCTCTAGTCGAGCCTGCTCGACGCAATGTTATCCTGTAACTTGATGAGAGTTGGGCGATTGTTTGCTATCGTCAAAAAACCAAAGTCGAAAATCGATAAATGTCGATCATGGGTAGTTTGACGAAAGGAGCAAGAAAGGAAAACTTTTCCAAGAAATGAGAAACCAAAATGTGAAAGTTTTCTTGAGAAGCTATATAAAAACTTCTGAAATCAAATAATACTTTGAAGGCTCCAAAAATATAATAAAAAGTTTATAAATATCAAAAATGTCCGCCTCAGCCAGTTACATAGCTTCGTATACAGCTGTAATTACGCTCTCTGAACTACTCTCATATTTTACAGGGCATAACGCCATCAAGAGTCTAAAGAGACAGTGTGCCAAGTAGTGGCTGTTGCGTAAAGCACAGGAAATCCAGGAGCGAGTCCTTGTTGCTCGTCCAGGATTCAGGAGTACGCTTAAAGCTTTGCACAACTGTTCATCAGAATTACAAATTGTATTCGATTTCCGGTATTTGTGACGCTTGAGCTAACAATCGAAGCCAACAGCCAAACAGGGTGCGGGGATTTTTATTTATTTTTTTTTTGTTCGGTGGGTTGGCTAACCCAACTAGTCACGCCCCCCGCCCAATCCGCCCGCCCTGCCATGCCCGCGCATACAATTTAAATGCCATATAAAGTTTTATGCATATTGTGCACTTGTTGTTCTTTTTGCTGCTCTTGTTGTTTTTGCTATTGTTGTTGTTGTTGATTTGTGCGTTCGTTTTACAAGTTGAGACAAAGACAAAGCCGGGAAAATGCGAACCATTGGAGCTGCTCAGTTGTCAAAAATGTTTGATTCGATTAGACCGATTGATTTGTATTAACATAGAAAACGCATTGATTTCCCTCACTTGAGCAGCTACCGAGCTCGGCAGGGGGAGGGTTTTAGATATTATCCCACTTTAATAGTTCTTTGAGCTGCCGACGCATTTGACGCATTTTTTATAGTTTCCAATCTGCAAATAACTCGAATGCCAATAACAAACCCCTTTACGTCCAAATGGTAAACAAATCGCAAGGTGCTCATGTGCATAATAATACGCAGCGGGGCAAAGAGCGCGCGAAGGGGGTTAGGTGAAAAAATAAAATATATATATATACGTAGCATCTTTTGGGTATTAGTATAAAGGTATACAAATTTGATAAAAG
This sequence comes from Drosophila montana, assembly GCF_035044405.1. NCBI lineage: Eukaryota > Metazoa > Arthropoda > Insecta > Diptera > Drosophilidae > Drosophila > Drosophila montana. Next base: position 1,246,310 of record NW_026996690.1, read on the forward strand.
CAAGCACTTTAACTAATTGAATTTGGTAAATTAATGGCAAAATAATGTTACTTTCGCTGCCCTTCAATAATCACAATCATTTAATTATATTATTACTTTTATTAGAATATGCATTTTTGCAATCGGCTAATTAACTGAGCGCAATTCAAATTATTGATGAATCAAGCACAACATTTGTTGCACAACCATAAGCTTTTTATACCCTGTACACAAATAATTTCTCGCAACGGGCATTGTTGACTATATACTATAACTGCCTAATTATTAAATATGATATCAGTTGCTATGATTAAAATTAAAGCTTTTTATCATTAATGGTACTTCAATATTGTGTTTTTTTCAAGTTTTAAGATATAATTTAATTATTTATTATTCTTTGATTAATTGAGGGTTTGTTGTTGTATCCAATAATTGAGAGATCCTTTAGAATTTAAATTGTAAAAGAATAATTCGAATTGCGCTTAAATGTTGTGGATTTAGTTTTTATTAACTTATTAATTATTTAGCATTCAAAGCTTACACTTCATGGGTTCTACAGGGTATTTTGTAGCCGTCACCCTTGACCTTAACCAATTAATTGAACCATAAACATAATTGAATAGATTCATCTTGTAAAAGCCTCAATTGGATGATAAAATTATTATTATTAATTTTAAATCAGCTGCCAATGCAAATAAACTGAATTAAATTGGCAAAATTTAAGCGCAAAATATCATGAATTATTTGATTAAATGAGGCTTTGTTTTTGTGTTCAACAATTGAGATATCTATAGAATATTCATTTTATGATTGCCGATGAAATGAATTATTTAACTAATTGAAAACTTGGCCCGCTATTGTGGCCTTGCTTGAAGTGTCTGAAGCTCACAATTCCGCTTGGGCTGGGCGCGGCGGCAAGGCGCCAGTTTAATGAGCCACAGACAGAAGCGAGTCGAATCGAATAGAATCGAATCACATCGCATCGAATATATAGCATATTATTTGGGTTGGGTTGAGGCCCCAAACGTTGACACTCTTGGGCCACATAAAGTTTTAAACGTCTGTTGGCCATAAAATCAACCAATGATTGACCAGCCATCAAGCGGCATTTGGCTGGCTGTCACAGGGCCAGAAGCGAGGGTCAAATACCAATTGGCAGCGGGCTAAGCTGGACGTTTAATTATGGCCAAAATAATGCGCACAAATGGCAGGTTACATTCAATTTGACATGTAATTTTATCGCTGCAAACGAAAAGTTTGTGTCCGAGTGCCAGTGTGTGTGTGTGTGTGCCGCGTCATGAGCAATTCAAATACATATATTTTATTATTTTATTATCTACTGTTTTATAACTTTTTCTGTGCCCAGCTCCAATGTCCCTCCCTTGCTAAGCTGACACTCAAACTTTCCGCACGTTTTACGTATAAAAAATGATCTGGTCCAAACGTATCCAAAGCTTCCGTCAGCAGATTTGTGTCGTACACGCCCAACCGCCCAACCGCCCACCACCCTCCTTTTCGACTCGCTTCACTCCATCCATCGCCGGGCATCATAAGACGCGGCAAATGGCGCAATTGTGTGAAAGTTGAAAAACGTTTTTGGCGAAATGTGCGGCACTAAACAATGCCATAAAGCGTCAAACTTGTCGATACTCTTTTCTTTTTTTTTTTTTTCATTCAACGTATCAGCGAGTACGCCGCGCATCCGTATCTGCAAATGTATCTGTATCTAGAGAGCTGTAGCTGTATCTGTATCTGTATCTGAGCTATATATGGCTTGTATCTGCTGCTGCTGGTTTTTTTCTGTATTGCTTGTGCTGTCAATTTCAGTTGGGGTTTTTTTCCTTCTTCTTCTTCTTGTTATTTGTGCTACTTTGATTATAACAATGGCAAACTGAAGCTGCGATAGGGGGTAGGGGGTGTGTGTGTGTGTGTGTGGTTGACACACAGCGAGACAATCGTTTACAATCTTGGCAGAGAAAAGTTTTCAATTTGTAACTATTTGTTGTTCTGGGTTATGTAAATTGGCTCTGATTCGTTTCTTGGAACTTGATAGACAACAAGAAATAAAAAAAAAACATTTTCATTGCGTTTGCATTTACGAATAGCGCCTTGCCCTTCCCCTTGCCCATCCCCTTATCTGGTTTACACTTCATTTGCAATGGCAGCTTTCAAAAGTGTTTGCCAAAAATGCTAGGAAATGCTCATTAATGTGCATTCCAGTGAGTGTGAGAGTGTGTATGGTGTGTGGGACTGTGACTAATTTCGAGTGCCTGGAAATTGCATAAAGTGCAGGAGCGGGAACTGAGCGGGTGGGTCATCGTCAAGCGTAACGCATAACTTGGCCCATTAATCATTTATGGGGCGCGTCAGTTTTTCACTTTAGCAGTTTTTCAATATATTTCAACAACTTGGCCGCAACTTTTGTGCCGCACAATGCAATTTTATAGGCCAGGCAGCAAGGACGAGCGACCAGGACCTTAACATAATGGCAATCGGTAGCTAAAATTGCAGTTTGCCTCTGCTTTGTACCCATTGTTGTTGTTGCAGTTGTTGCAACTTGTGGCCTTGCCACGGCCGCTATGGCAACAATTGTTTGCCCCAGGCAGCCGCTCTCAATGGGCAATTTAACCCAGCCCCAGCGATGGAGTTGTCTCTGTTTCAAGCAGGGAGCGTGGTTAAGCGGGGGTCATTGTGTCCCTGGCAACAACTATCTTGATAAGTTTTCTCAATATCCTTACGGCTTAATAAATATATATATATTTTACAGCGATAAAAAACAAAATGCACAAACATCTCATCTCATCCACAATCTCTACGAGTGCCCGTAAAAAATACCTCAATAATTTAATTTAATTTAATTTTTTTGCACAGCGTAAAAAAACCTGCCTCCTTTGGGAATTTTGTATGCTCTACAGCTTAAACGCAGCGGAAATAACAAATTATAAATTATTTGCAACTTTAATTTAGCAAAAGTTATTTTTAGTTATGATCAAGCGTGTTTTTTTTTCATTTTTCTAAACGCGCAAATTTGTAAATAGTTGTTTCACAGTTCACCTTAGTTTGCACCTGCTAAATGTCAGACAAACCAAATGCAAACGCTGGCAAAAAAGTTGTTAAAGTTGGGAACATTATTATAAAAAGTAAACAACAAAAAAATGATTTTTTTATTTGACACAGTTTGCATAGTTATAAATGCTAAGCAGGCAGAAATGATACTTTTTAAATTGTATTTAATTTTCAAAATAAATTCTTAAAAGTAAAGTATTTAAGTAGTTAATTCTTTTAAGAAACCCAATATTTAGAGGTATAAAAAAAGAATATAATGAAAATTGAAAAAATGTTAATTTTATTAAAGTTTAATAAATTATAATTATTTGTTTCTTGATTTTATTAACAAATTCTTTTTTATATAAGGTCACAAAAATAAATTATTTTCAAAACATTTATATATATTTTTTTAAACCTAATTATTAATGTTTTTTTTTTACTTTATCTTATTTTCAAATTCTTTTTAGAACACAAATATTTATTGGCTTTGAAAAATAAATAAAATATTTCTTTAAAAGAAGGTTTTTTTAAAAAATCTTTTAAAAATGCACTTTAAAATATATTTATCATAGAAATTAAAAGAAAAATAAATCACATAATTAAAAAAATTTGGTAATAATTTGTTACTTTAACAACATTAGTTAAAAACTAAAAAATATTTGTTTTCTAAAAGGAATTTTTAACTTAAAAACACTAACAAAAAATGTACGTTCAAAATTTAATTTAAAACGAGAAGGAAGGGCTATCTTCGGCACGCCGAAGATTTAATACCCTTGCAGACCCAACCTTTTTATAATGCTCATAGTGCTTTGCCCGTATCTAAGAAGCACAGGGAAAATAGTTAATGACAGTTAATTAACCGAGTATGGTTAAGATGTCTTGAAAAACAAAAAAGTTTTCCATACAACTTAATTTCGACCGATTGTTCCTATGGCAGCTATATGATATAGCTGTCTGATCTAAATAGGATTTTGTTTGATCAAGATATCTTTATAAACAACAAAATGTTCCATACAACAACTTAATTTTCGACCGATCGTTCCTATGGCAGCTAAATGATATAGCTGTCCGATCTAAATAGGATTTTGCATATATATGAGGAGCATAGCAAAACTAATAAATGCCGAGTTTGATCAAGATATCTTTATAAACAAAAAAATGTTCCATACAACAACTTAATTTTCGACCGATCGTTCCTATGGCAGCTATATGATAAAGTGGTCCGATCCAGCTGGTTTTACATATGAATTCCGTGCAACAGAAAAAGGGACTTCTGCAAAGTTTCATAAAGATAGCTTCAAAACTGAGAGACAAGTTCGCATAGAAACAGACAGACGGACAGACGGACATGGCTATATCAACTCGGCTGTTGATACTGATCAAGAATATATATACTTTATGGGGTCGGAGATGTGTCCTTCTATGCGTTACACATTTCACGACAAAATTATAATACCCTCTGCAAGGGTATAAAAAAAAAATATATACAGTTTTTCAAAGAAATCTTTAAGAAATATGCGTTTTAAATGCAGTTTTGTATAATTTGATAATAAAACAATTTCTCGAAAAGTTCTACAAAATTTAAAAGATCTGAGCTTTTAAAATTTGCTGTAAAACAGAATGTTTAATAAGAGCTACTTAAAGAGGAATAAAACAGCCAAGTCTTTGCCAGATTCTGTCTGCTTCTTTTCGACAACTAAGTATCTATAATCCAGATGAGATGGTTCAATTGGACATTTCCGAAAATGCACGCAATTATGCAGCATTCGTTTGCCCTGATAGCGCAGCACTCCAATCTAATGATGCCCGACTCTCAGTTCCTGCTGGTCAAAAGTAAAAAACAAACCAGAACAACAACAACAGGGAGAACAACAAAGTAAACATATGTCAATTTTCCACTCGAACTGCGATGCAAAGCTGAAGTGAAAAACGTAACAAAAAAGTGAAAAAGATAAAAAAAAAATGGAAAATAGAATAGAAAACAGCGGAAAACGGAGACCAGCAGCAGTGGAGCCCAAAGAACGGAGATGAGAGACCAATGCCCAGGAATGTGCCATTCGCATTTATTTGCTATATGCGAGTGTGCGCGAGTGTGTGCGAGTGAGTGTGCCTGTGTGTGTGCATATGTAACTGTATAGCTGTGGTTGTGCATGTGTGTGTAAATTTTCTATGTATTTTCATTTTGGCTGCCAACAGAAGTCGATTTTATTGAAAATTTCTTTAGCCATTTTGCAACGTTTTCTTTTATGCGATTTTATATGATTTTTTCTATAATTCGAAAGCATTTTAAGAAGTTGCGCCAGGCGTCCAACACGAACGCTGCTCGATAAATATTGGCTTACCCATATGTAGCCAACTATACATTTATATATATACAAGGGGTACATACATATATGCGAATTGCGGGCCGCAGGAGTCAGTGACTGGTTCCAGAGTGCCGGGAACAAGAAGGACAAGTCCGTTGACATGTGGGCGGCTGCTGGGCTAGTTTTGACTAGGGTTCGGGGTTCAGATGGTCGGGGCTGGGGCTCGGTTATTGCTGGGTTGACAGGGTCATGTCAAAACGGCAAATTGCTGGGAAACATGTAATTTTCATGGTTAGTTACATTTTTATTGTGACATTAAGTGGTTCGAGTTGTTGCTCAGTTTCTTTTTTTGAGCCTATAAATTGATTGCAATGCCCACATGAAAGGCCATTATCTCAACGATTACGACCATTTTCAGCCTCTGCTGCATGCAGCAACCCTCCACCCGACGCCTTACCCCTAGCCTGATGGTTCTGATGCGCACACACGCAAAAAAATGAAAAATAATTGAGAATTTGTGAGCCGACAAAGTTTGAATACCCTTCTTTTTTTGCCTTAAGCATAAATAACTATATATAATATATATCATTGGCTCAATTGATCTAACTCACCTGATTCAACATATCGCTGTTCATTATAATATTAACGAGAAAATATTCCATTCATTTAAAATTATTCACTTTTATTTATAGGTCCATTTAAATAAATTATTTGCAGCCTTTCTGAAAATAGATAATATTTTATTTTTAGTAGCTGTAGTTATCCAATTTGTAGTTTGTCAACTTTAGTTGGGAATAAACTGAGAAAATGCTCTACAGTAACAGCTTTTTAGCATTTCCTCATTAAGTTACCCAATATTTAAATATTGTTAATGCTATTGAGAATATTTCGAAATATATATATATATCGCTAGCAATATATCTTTTGAAGCATATATAAATGTTTATGTGAGATATAAGGAAAGGGAGAGATCGAGAAACAGATATGGAAGAAAGCGATACGATGCCAAAGATAAAGAGCGACAAAAGAGAAAGAAAAAGAGAGACAAAGGGAGAGAGAGACTTAAATGAGAATGAGATAACAAGTGAGAATGCGAAAAAAATAAAAAGAGATCGAGAGAGAAAGTTTGACAGAGAGATAGAGAGAAGGAGGAAAGAGAGAATGAATCAAATTAATCAAGTAACAGAGGAAGAGAGAGAGAGAAAGAGAGAGAGAAGAGAGAATGAGACAAGAGAACAAAGAGAAAGAGATAGAGATAGAGAGAGTAAAAATATAATGAGATAAAAAAGGCAAAAATAATGAGAGAGCGAGTGAGATAAAATTACAAAGGGAGACAGAGACAGTCATAGAGAGAGGGAAAAGAGACACAAAGAAACAGAGAGAGAAACAGAGGCTGCGAATAAAGGAATTGAATTAAGTAAAAACAAATAGAGAGAAGAAGTTGCAGTGGGAATAGAAAGATGATGAAAAGTGACATACAAAGAGAGAGAGAGAGGGAGAGAAGGCATAAAGAAGGAGGGATAGCGAGAGAAAGTAATAGGAACTGTACTATTTCTACTCTATTTCTCCGAACTTCTACTCATCGTCTTCTTCACTAGAGAGTTCTCAACAAGCTATTTAAATGCAGTACACACATGATACCGAATTTGAAGAGCCACTGTTAGTGTATGGACGCATTCAGCTGTTTAGCCGGAAATGTGTGAGTGAGCCAAGTGTTGGCCATTAAACTGGGTAATTCAACACTCCAAACAGTGGACAGACCGGACGGACATGGATTGCCCTGACCTAACCCGACTGCCTGGCTGGCTGACTGATTGACTAACTGGCTGCAACGTCATGCAGCTCATTGGCGTTCTGCAATTTCACAAATCCGAATACATTCATCAAGTCTGTGGCGTTTGGCTGAGGAGTTTATTTTGCTATTTGGCTATTTGGCTCTGTCATGGCGTCTATCCTGGCCATGACTGGCCCGGCGGATTAGATCAACATTTGTGTTTACTGCGCCGCCTGCCATCCCAGTTGTGACCTCAAAGGCAGCTGCCGTACCACCACCAACAGCCGCACCACCAAACACGCAGCGGCAAACGTCAAACAATAAATCGCAGCTCCTTGTGCTTGCCAGCATAATAAGTACGTTAGCTTCTCGGTTTATGTAATCCATTGCCTACACGGCTACCCGTTTGCGATTAACCCGCCCGAAGAGCCACACACACACACACACAAACTAGATACACACACACACACACTAAGCACACACACAGAGTCGTCCACAGCACATAGATAAAAACCTCACAGACACTGGCAAAGCCGCAGCTACAAAGCAGACAGCATCAGGTTGAGTTCACCTTGAAAGGGGTTGGGGATGGGGTTGGTGTTATGGCTTAGCGGGGTGGATAAGCTTAATAGGGGCAGGGATGGCGGGGGGCTATGCTCTCTGTTGGACTCTACTGGTATCTTCTGTTGGTTGCCTCTTTGCATTTTATTGTCGAAACGTTGCGCTCATTGTTGTGCTTCTTGTTGTTCTTAATATTGTTGTTGCCGTTGTTGTTGTTGTCATTGTTGTTTATGTGCGGGTATCAAAACGCTATTATGGCAAGACTATGACGACTGTACCTCTATGCCCCTTAGCAGCGGCTTTATGCCTCTATAACACTTTAATTCTATACCCACTTGTGCTCATGTACTTGAAGAGCAGGCAACGAGCTGAAAGCTGAAATATTTCGAGCACTAAAATACCCTAGGGAATTTTATTTTATTTTATAGCTGCATTTTTCTGGATGACGCGCTCTAAATCTCTAGAGTTTATTTCTTTAACAAAAATCAATCTCTTGAATTTATGCACACTTTCATAAAAAAGCTCAAGGGCTTTAATGGACTATCTTTAAGGCATGCATTAATAAAATTGAAAGACAAGCACTGAACTTGTATGATCAAACTTGGCAAATAAGCAAACCAAAGTTTGAACCAACACGAAGGCTCACACAACGAACCATCGACTATTTTTTGCTGGTTTATAGCTTAGAAATTTGATCATCAAACGAATACGATCTGTTTAAACTACAATTAATTAAAAATGACGCATTAGTTTTCTGATAAATCTCTATATATTAAACTGTTTGTCCTGACTGACTGACTGACTGACTGATTGGTGATCAACGCACAGCCCAAACCGTAAGAGCTAGGAAGCTGAAATTTTCACTGTAGCTACCTTATGTGATGTAGGTGCACGTTAAGAAGGGGTTTCGGGAAATTCCACTCGCAAGTGTGCAAAAATCGCGAAAAACGTTTGTATGTAACTTTTTTGTTTACCATCCGATCGGCCCCAAACTTATTTTCAAAGATCTTTGTTCAAATTCATTTGAGGGGTGTTTCACACTTTTTGAAAAATCCATCCCTCCTTGGTGCAAATGGGGGTCGAAGATTTGGTGGATGACGTTTTGTGTTCAAATTTATTTCCAAAGATCTATAAGAAAAATCATTAGAGACGTGTTTCACATTTCTCGCAAAATCTAAACTCCTTCGGTGGAAAATGCATTTTTAAGATTTTTTTGGTGATTTTTAAGAGTTTTCCGATTTGCATAAAAGTTGTTTGATTCCTGTCCGATCAGTTTCAAAATCATTTTCAAAGCTTTTTTGATTTTATAACATACGTGCCACGGGCAAGGCCGGGTTATACCTGCTAGTTATTAATAAAACTGTACTTAAAAGAAAGATAGAAAATAAAAAAGATTATAAATTACAAAAAAGAAATCCCAATATAACTTCAAAACTGAATACTTGCCTGACTTGCTCAGGTATTATTAAGACTTCTTATTCCACTTCAGCGACTTGAGGCTATTACAGGGTATAATGTATTTATAAATCTCATTGTTGTAGTTGGCAAATAAATAGTAAGTTGTGTTTTCTGTGTGGGTGTGTGTGTGTGTGTGTGTTTCTGGCGCTTGTTAACGCCCTCGTTTTGGCGGCTTTCGAAAAGTTTGCCAGCGCTGCTGTTATTAGGCAAAATTAAAGACTTTTGTCGCCTACACGCTCTTGGAGGACGCACGTACCCAGAAACAAATGGGCTTTGCAAATAAACAAACAAAGCCTCGCACCAGTTTCTGGGGTGGGCATGGGCGTGGTAGACTGAAGGCATAAGCCTGGACAGCGTGCAAATTATTTTAAGCAAACTTCATTCTTGAGTTTGTACAACTCGTTGCTGTTCGCTCGACAGCGGCTGAGATGAAGAGTGGGTGGTGGCCGGGGACTGACTCCGGGTGGTACTGGAAAATCGGTGACGGCAGGCCCAAGCAGCCAAAGAGCCGAAAGACCGAGAGACCGGGCAGCAACCCGTTCATTGCTTGTTTTTCAATCATTATTCAGGAAAAGGCTTTTCCAAGGCTTTTGCCCCAAAAAACATTGTATGCGACTTGGCCAGATTGTTACTATATATAAGTATACATATAAATGTGAGCATATATAAATGAGTGTGTGTGTGTGTGTGTGTGTTGGTGTGCTTGTTGAGTATCGTGTTTTGCACGCTTTTAATTAAAATGGGGGTCTCCGATTTTTCACTTTTGCTCGGCTTTGGGCCTGTGATTTATGAAACTTGCTTTTATGTTTTATAGTTTTATATGTGTGTAGGTATAAAACGAAATGCTAAGTAAATGCTAGAAAGGTTCAACCAGACACAAATAGACGCACCTACACAGCACCCACATGCGCTAGTTCAGCTGGGTCTGCAGTTTTAATTGAAAACAAGTTTAAAGGTCAGTCGAAGGCGGCCAACCGAACGAAAGCAACCTGGCAAAAACCTTAAAAACAGTTCCTTACTTTCGCATATAAGAACCGACACAAATACTGTTAAAACATGAAGAAACCAGGCACACATACACTTACAGCACGTGTATATATATACAGGTAGTGATGGGCGCGAGCTTCATTTTCGAGGCGGGCACGAGCACGAAATATGAACTACAAAAAAAAAAAGGCTAAGCCTGCATAGACAATTCTTCAAAAAGTCTAGCCTGACACGAAAGCCAAAAAAAAAAACATTCCCCACTTTTTATATTTTTTTTTCGGAGTTTCTTGTGGATACATTTTTATTTTTATGCAGCTGCCTCACTTTTATTGAGTTTTGCCAGATGGAGATGTGCAAATAAGGCCTTGATTTCGATTATTTGTATCGATAGTTCGATATATTTGGTGGAATACATTTTTATTTTTTTGCAGCTGCCTCACTTTTATTGAGTTTTGCCAGATGGAGATGTGCAAATAAGGCCTTGATTTCGATTATTTGTATCGATAGTTCGATATATTTGGTGGAATCAACTGCGATATTCAGATAATGCTTTGTCGCGACTTTATTTTCGTGCTTCTCGGAAACATAATTTTGAGGTGAAGCCCATTTTGGGTGCGAGAAGGATGCCCAATTGTCCCGGCGTCGTACCACCGGGGGTTGATAGGGATGCCAATCCTGCCAAAAAGCACTACCCGTGTCCATCTCTAGCAACAAGCAACGTGTTCTTATCAGGAAGCGCAGGCTGTCCCCAGTGTGTGTTTTTGCTTATACATCATGCGATTAATAAGAATGCCAGCAACTAAGTACACCCCACTAAACTAAGCACAATTAATAGCATTCCACTCACCCCTCTCAGCCAACTCGCCCCCCTTTGGGGACATAACAATGCGGCCGTAAGACATTTGCTAATATTGATACATACATAATAAGATTATGGGGCACGTGAATGTTGCCATTTGTTATCACTCATTAAAGGCATGAGAAAGTAGCAGCCAGGAGCAGCAGCACAGTCATGGCACTTAATGACAGACGCCTTTCGTTTTCGTTAAACGTATTTCGCCTTAAAGCTTTTGCTGTCACACGCTGCGTATGCGTAATATGCCCATTGGCTGGCATTGACAGCGCTTAACGCGCAGCTGGGCACTCGCATAAATGTGGACATATTGAGTACAGTAATTGCAGCAATTTTCATCATTTTCCAAGCACAAAAGCAAAAAATATAAAAATTAAATAACAAGCAATTAAGTACAACAGCAAATAACATACAATGCCTGATTTAACAGCACACAACGTTGCGTATACTCAATGCGAACATTGCTCTACTTTGGCAGCTGAATTGAGTATTTAGTCAATTAATGGAAACAATAGCTCGACATTTTAATAGAGTTTTGCACCTGTCAGTGCCTGCATGTCTGGCATCAAAGCAAAAGCAAACTGATGGCACATAAATATGCATGAATATTGTATACATTTATTGATTTTATATGGTATTTATAATTAAAATATACTTATTGAAAACCTAGAGCTTCATATCCTGTGATATTAGCGATGTGTGCATATAAAAACAACTTTAAATTAAGGGGACAAATGTAGGAAAAAGGTCCGTCCGTCTGTCCGTCCGTCTGTCTGTCCGTCCGTCCGTCTGTCCGTCCGTCCGTCTGTCCGACTGTCCGTCTGTCCGTATGTATGAAGCAAGGATATCAGAACCTATAAGAGCTAGAGACTTGAAATTTTAGCTGTAGGTCCTCCTAATGCCCGCGTAGATCGAGTTTGTTTCCGATATTCGATAACCTGCCCCGTTTCCGAGTAATCGATAAAAATCGATATCAAAATCCTGTTTTTGAGCAATTTCGGCAAATAATATGAGCTAGAGTCATCAAACTTGACATGTAGCTTCTAGAATAGTATATATATATCAAGTATCTTTCATTTTATACCTATGGCCACCTACCACCGAAAAGTTATAAATCAACTTGTATTGCCCATCAATTTAAGCCATAATTTATATGCAATTGAATTTTTGAGAATACACAAATATTCAATATTCTATTCTACAATAAGATGTACTGTCGAAAATTTCATTAAGATCGGTTAAGAAACACAAAAGTTATGTGCGCACGTGTTAGCATCAGCAAGCGCAAATTCCAAGAATTTCTGTATACATGTACATCAACAGCATTGCAATTGCGATTGTATTGTTTTCTGTGCTGATATTTTAATTTGCTTTTTTTTGTCATTAAAACTCAATTATTGGTGTGGCTGTTGTGTAGAGGCGGCAGCAAATTATGCGGTCAGTTGCGAGTTCGACCCTGCCGAGGGAACAATTTTTTTTTTATTTTAATTAATCTTTATTACTACTAAAGCAAAAACAAATATGTATGCAAATATGCATTTACTCTAAAATTTACACGAATTGTTTATTGCTATTTATTAGCAGAAGGAAAGCAAGTTACATATTACCTAAGGAACAAGAGAGCGATAAGAGAGAGAGAGAGAGAGAGAGAGAGAGAGAGAGAGAGAGAGAGAGAGCGAAGACATATTGGCTGACAGAGTTTGTTAATACAAACACTTATAATCTTAGCATGAAATCCTGCCAGTCTTGCTTGAATTCATGAGAATCGCAGTGTAGGGCTTCATTTAAATATGAGTGTTGTTTTTAAATTTGCAACGCTGCTGAGAGTAAACTGTCTCTGTGTTTCGTGCCAAAAATCTTCTTTAAAACAACTTTCTGTTTCGAATTTGTAATTGTAATGGCTTAAGAGCTTATAAATACAGCACTTATTGAAATAAGGGCAAACTGTCCTTTGGTAAATGCAGCAAGAATAGTCCACAATGCGTAGGCCATTTAATTGCGTACAAGCCACAAAAGCCCTTGAGTCTGTGTAGAAAAGAGTTCTAACCGAATGCCCTCAATTTGCACAAATCCTTCTAACGCAAAAGTACCTGTAAATTATTTTGTCTTTTATTTTCACTAATAAACATGGAAAACTTGCAATGCTTGCAAGTTAATTTACGAAACTGTTTGCATGCTTGTGCAATTGCGACATGAGTAGATTTGCAATTTGTGGCAAGAATAATTTTGTATTTTCAATTTGTTGGGCGAAATCAAAAATACTCGGCATGCCCATAAAATGCTACAAAAAATGCAATAAACTATCTATGGACGACTGACCCTTAGACATGGCAATTGCCATTAATTGAGTTTTCACTGAAATGTCTATTGCTAAATTGGAGAGTTCTTGGGCGAGCTCCTTACGCAGAAATCAACAAAAATAAACGCATAAATAATGCAGCAATTGTTGTTCTTGTCGTAATTCTTGACATTGTTTACGAGAGTCATCAAAAACTTATTAAAAATACATAACACAGCTCTTAAAAGCCATTCAATTTAGCAGACGATGGCAAATCAATATAAATATATATAGATTGTTATTATTATTTTTCAAGAATACGAACTAAGTTTTGTTGCTTTAATTGAAAATGGCTTTTGTCATTAGATCTTAGTGTCAAATCGGGCTCAATAATTGTTCAACAGAAAAAAAAAGATGTGAAAGAAACGGGCAAGTGAGAGTATAAAAACCTTTTGTCATGCTACTGTTTCTATTTTATGCCTGCTATCAATGCCTGTCTGATGGCCATTATCCATTTAACAATAACAGTTGGCCAATTAGAAAACGGTATTGCCTTTTGGCCCTGAAGCTGTATCCGTTGCCGTTACCGATGCCGTTGCCTTTGTCGTTGTTGCCATTTCCTGTTTGTTTTTGTTCCTGGCTTTGCATTTGTACGTACCATTGTCCTGCAGCTGTATATTTTTTTTTTCAACATTCTTTTCTGCTGTTTAATTAAAGCTCGTTATGGTTTCGAAGCCATAAAAGTTGTGGTTTGAGCCAAGTCAATTGGCTTTTGGGCCAATTGCATTTAGGCACATGAACATAAAAATTAAACGCTGCCCGTTGCAGCTAATGAAACTCAAACCAACAGACAATAAACGGCAACGACGTGACAGACAGACAGATGGACACGCAGAAGTCCAAGAAATGACAGCTACGTGTGTGTGCGTGGGGGTGGATGTGTGGGTGGGTGTGTGTGTGTTATGGCTGCTCACTTTAATTTGAAGTGCGCATATGTTGCCCATTATTCCCACATTATGCTGCTTCAGTTTGTCGCTGCTAGGCACAGTCATCATCAAAACGCCCCCAAGCTGCCTAAGGGCCTGGCTGGGTTGAACTTCATGCATGCGTCGTGCCTCATGCCTTGTGCCTCGTGCCCCAAATTGAGCATCATTCACATTGCACACATGCCGCGCGTCTGTTGTGTTTGTCTGTGGACGGGCGCTCGCCTCATAAGCCCAACATCTATTTTACATTTCCACATCATTTGTTCTAGCCATGAATTGAATGTATTATACAGCATCCGCACCATAGGTGGTCGCCCAACAACCGCATTTGCAGACAGCCCGGCAGCTGGCTGACCATTGCGAGCTGCGCGTCTGTGAGCTGCGAGTCTGCGAGCCATGAGTATGTGATGTAGCGCATAATGATAACGTGGACCGAATGCTATCCCAAAACAGGACACACACACACACACACACACTGTCAATGCCACGCCCAATAAGCGTGCGGCATGCTAACCGACTTTTTATTGGCATATGATTATGGGCTCCCATTTTTTATGTCCCACTCTTAGCACTCTCTAAGTGCAGCTCCAAAAAGAGAAAAAGCGAGAGAGAGAGGGTGAGAGAAAGAGAGAATGCGGGCTTGAGAGTTGCACCATAAAAGTTATATAAACAAAACATAAAATAAATTGAAATATTTACAAGCGAGCTTGTAAATGTTCTCACAATGTGTTATATGAGCGTAAAACAGAGAGTCCCTCCTTTGTCATTTGAATACATGCCACACTCATGAGCGCACATACAACAATGGACCATGCATATAAAATTGCCTCCAATACCAGGACCCAACAATTCATCAATTTCACTTACAATAACCGAAGACCAGTTCTTAGCAGGCCAAGACAAATGTGTTCCGGCAATGAATTTCTCTTGCATCTGATAAATATTTGGATAAGGCATGAAACAAACAATGGATTTTGAGTAGCTATGTGATAGGTCTTTGTAATGTTGTGCTAAAAATATATGTTTGGCTTAATTAACTTAATTTGTTTAGTATATAACATGGCTATGTGCAGATGTAGATAAATATTGGCATTAACTTAAGGTGTAGATGCTATGGAAAACTTTATTGCTGTAGAGCTTAATTCTTGAACAGCCTATCTTTCCAGCATAAATATTTCTGTAATTAAAAAAATAAAAGCTATATTTTTCAAAGCCTCAATCTGCTTACAAAAAAATAGATTTTCCTTTATTTTTCAAGGGAAGTGTAAGCAATGTTAACCACACAATTGAGTTGTTAAAACAAGCTCTGATCCTGCCTCTAACCTCGTTTAACTTTATTGGGGCAGCTAAAAGTAAACAGGCAAACTGCAAACAGTTTTTATTGGCATTATATTTCAGTTTCATTTTAATTTAATTTTCGGTTTATTGTTTGTTATTAAACAGAGTAATTAAGGGGCAACAATAAATTTGATAATTGACCTAATAAATCTAATGCATTAAATACTTAGTGAAAAGGAATTTTATATCCTGGATATTAGAATGGTCAATACAAATATCGTTGCCTACTTGTATGCTGATTGCATTTGACCTGGGCAATTAACTAGTCAAGCAGTGCATTTGGTAAGCAACATTTCATTGCATACCTCACAGGAGCAAATAATATGCAACACATAAATTGGAATTAAGTGCTAGTTTGGCAAATATCTGAACAGATTTGAAAGCAAATATGCTGCGTATATTACTCCAGGAATTAATACAAGAATTATGGGGTGATGTAAAGATTATTGGGTGATCAATTCGGTATATGCAAGCCTTGAGCAGTGCTGGAAAAATTGTGTTGCCTCCTTCTAGGCGCGCGAATTAAAACATTGTTAAAGGCTTATTTGTTTTATAGCCTCATTTCCAAGCTAAAAAACATATATAAATGCTAATTTATATTCTTTAGTGTCTGACTTTTTAATAGCATTTATATTTTTTATTGCTTGTAGATAAAATTACGCTCATATTTTGTTAGACATTAGACATAAAGTCGCTGTTCAGCGTGCCCCATTTACTAAACGCTTTGAAACCCGAGCACAAACTGTGATCCCTCTTACTGATGTCTGCATATGTGACTGTACGTGTGCTTGTGCTTGTGTGTGTGCATGTCCCACTTGTCTCCATATCAGTCGCTATTAATGTCAACCTCCCGCTGGCTTCGCTCACTGGCTAAACTTAACTGGTCCTTTAGCTCACGTTGGGTTACCTTTACTTTATGAATTTATGGCTTCGAAGTTGCTTTGCCAGTTAAACTGCCGTCAAGTGGTGGACTGAAAAGGGGCGGGGGCCATGCTAAGGACGTTGTGCTGCTTTAGGGGCTGCGTCACTATTTGCGGTCGCAAAGTCTATGTAACTGCGATGAGAGCCAAGCATTTACAGTTCATACAATATTCCTTAGCATACAGCTTGACGCAGTGCTTTGTGTGTGTGCGAGCGTGTGTCTGTAAGTGTGTGTGCGTGTGTGGAATGTGCATACATACTTAGCGCAAAGTTTCGGCGGCCTACAGCATGCCAACTTTGAACTTCGACGCTGTCGTTGCTGCTGCTTGGCCGCTGTTTACATTGTTTCAAAGCTAAATGACATTATAGCTGGGCTCCCCTCATGGAGCAACCTACACGGCACGATTCGCAGCCCATTCCAGTGGCTCCTTTTGATGCAAAGTGAGAAGCGTGTTTGCTTTTATGCATGACGCCTGTGTACACATCTATCTGCGCCGAGCTATGTGTGTGTAACTGTGCGTATGCGTGATGCGCATAAAATGCCATGCGAAAATAAAAGCCTGTCGCCCATACACACACACACACACACTCACGCACACACACACATTCAAACAATTCATTTATGTGCCCAACACTCTCCCCTCTAGATTTTTGCTGCCTGATTTCAGCGTGTCCTTCGTGCAGCGCTACCCCTTTTTGGCATTGGGGCGCGTCCTCCTGGCAGAGTGGAGGCGTTGTCACTTTATCTTAATGTGTTACCACCTACAACTTGTCGCCCCTCGCTTTATATCTGCTTGGGGTGTTCGGCAGCGTGTGTGTGGCAACTCAATGTGTCCCTGCGGTAGCATAATATCATCATTTATTGATCCGATTTATGTGACAGGCGAAAACTATCCGCTAGCTTTTATATTGGCTGGCTAACATGTTGATAGCGGGGCGGATTCAATGCGGGAATTTAAAAAAATGTATATATACCTATCACAAATTAAGGCATTTGTAATATTGCGAATATAAAGAGCTTTACTAGCCAGGCGCTTGGGGAGCTGTCAATTAATCATCTCGTTGATGTTTGGCTCCACGTGCGGTGCCTTCGCTGTCTCAATCACTTGCATAATTTATATGTTAATAAATATCTATTTTGCTTTGCGGTTTTTGCCAGCGTATAAATTACAAATTCATGCCTAGCTACACGCACACACACACACAAGCACACACACACACAAGCACACACACACACACGCACGCACACTGTCCGCTTCTGTGAACTTTAATTTACTGACTTTTGGGCAATCAGCTGCCAGACGCGGCAGTCAGCAGTAGCTACCAAACAAACCGAGCTCAGTTGGCCAGTTAAGTGCAAAGCAAATCCTGCCAAAGGCAGGCACAGCCATATCCTGCAGCCCCCTCCCGCCCAAGCCCCTACCGAACCACAACTAACCGCCTACCAATCGAAATGGTGCTGCGGCTCGTACGTGTAGCGGATGCGCTCATAAATCAATGCTGAAATCAAATAGTACTCGTTGTTTTATATATGTAGTATATGTAAAGCCAACGCTTCTGGCCAAAGCCGGCTCGGAACAGGCCAAGCGGATGCCAGGAAAATGGTCAGCGACGCCGCCGCCGCCGGAGCAGTTCGAGCCAAGTGTGACCTCTGCCCCCGTCTGGCGGGAGGGCAAAGCTGCCTGCCAGTGCTCAGCTTTTTGACATGGGCCTCGAAGCAAATGGCAGCTGTAAAATATACTATATATACTATATAAATACATATAACATGTATATAACGCGTGAGAATTAAAAATAAGTTTGCAGCTTTTTTATTTATTTCATTTTTTTTCTTTTTGTGCACAACCTTTTAACACACCTAACACTAGCATCCCCTTATTCAAAGAGAGAAAGTAGGCACGAGAAAAAGTGAGTTACTTAAGTCGCAGCTGAGCTCTTGTTAGGCAAGTTCAACGGCCATTAATATTGCAAATTTTATAAGCTATTTATAATACACTTAAATTCTGTTGCCCTTTGACCTGCCCTTGTTATACAAATTTTTATAATATGCTCATACTGGCTAAAACAAATTGAATTTTTGTTGCCATCCAGTATATTAGCATATTTTTGGCTTTTAGTCATTTCACATTTTTCTGCGCACATTTTTACAATATCAAATGTATATTGGCAAATTCCTGGAAAAGTGTCGAATGTCATACAAATGAAACCGCGTCTGATACATACATATACATTTTTTATTATCTCAGGCGGAAATTGTTTTGTTCCCTGTGTTTCTGTTTAAATATTTAACAGTTGTTAAATTTGCCTGAAAAGTGTGCTTTAAACTGCGCCGCTAACTGTTAACATGAATGTTAAAGAGCTTGGAAATCCTTTGGTGGCATTGACTTTGAGAATGTTTTGAATTATTAAAGAAGCCACCGTTAAAAACAGCATGCCACAGCACAGAATGTTATGTTATGATAAGAAAGTAATGTTAAATGCGAGCGCTGGAAGCATTTATTACCTAACAGACAATATTTACCATATTTGCTACTGTTAAAAACAGAACGCCAAAGCTGTTAAGAATGTTATGTTATGATAAGCTGATAAGGAGACGAATAACCATTAATTTGATGTGTTCCATTTACACAGAAGGAAATATTTATAAGAGCAAATTACATGATTAATTTGCCGAATTTCGTTAAGTAGCTGCAATTAAAAGGCTCAGGTCTGGATATTGAAACTGAGTTGGCAAGTCTGATAAATCTTTTAACTTGGTTTACATGCGTATGTATGTTAATCCACATAAATCCGTATGTATGTCACATTGTTGACATAAAAAATCGCAAAAAGTCAACAGAGATAATTGTGAAATACTTTTGGGCGTAACCCTAACAACACTTTCTGGCCCATTAACAGCTGACGCATTTGCGGGCCTACAAACGAGCTGTTAATACAGTATCTGACAGAATTTAACACACACACCCACACACACGCACACACAGACCTCGACACACCCTGTCTCCCCCCTTTAATGCCAATTAAGTAATCAGGTTGTTGGCTTACCAATTTTGCATGAAATTCTCTTATCAGCCTATTTTTTCCTTAGACAGAAGCCGCCGCCGTCAACTTTGGCAGGGATTTCAGTCTGGTTGAGGCATAAGTTTAACGTGTTCGTCTTGTCCTTTGGCTATGTCGTCAATTTCTATTCTCACAGCGGGGTTAAGTGCCTGGGGCAAAGTTTTTAAGGGCCTATTCAATTTCTACGCTTGATTAAATAATGTGCCATGTTGTTAGTTGTTGTTGTTGTTGTTGTTGTTGTTGGCAGACGCTTTTAGCATTTGAGGCCTCGACTAGGACACTTTCCATGCACACACACACACACACACACACACACACTGCTCAGATTATGTTTATTTTGGGTGTGTGTGCGTGTGACAGACGGCAGACCATCAAAATGGAAAATGTTTTGCTCGATGAGCTGTGAGAAAAAAAAAACTTCAAAAAAAAAGAAGAAGCAAGGGCAAATTATATACATATATATATATTTATATAGAAGCTAGCATATAGCAGCAACTGTGAATGCGGCTGTGACCATGGCCCGGACAAGTTCTTTTTGGCCCATAAATGTCGCACTCATATACAATTCGAACTACACTCAATTCTATGCATTTGCATATATATTTAGCAAGAGCCGAGAAGTACTTAAATATATACATATATATATATATGTATATAGATATGTATATTTGTGTGCTTGTACACACTGATATATGCATTTAAACATGCTGCTGTTCATTATTTTAATTTTCTAACGCATAATTGAAAGTAGCCCGCAACATGTTGCTAAAAGTCTGCAGCCGCAACATGTTGCTGGCTGGCTAGAACATGCTTTTACAGTCGCTCGCTCTCTCTCTCTTTCACTGTCACGCTCTCTCATGTGCCGCTCTGACTCTCTTACTGTCTGGCTTGGTGTTAGCCTAGTCCTTGCGCGCACCGCCTATGGGTTAACGTGGAACTCTGTCAGCGAGTCAGTGGGTCAGCCAAATGCGGCGTGCGGGTTATAGGACTTTAGTATGAGGTCTCTCTCTCACTTGCCACGCGGCTGCAGCTCATTGAAACTTTTGCCAGGCATTGAAATTAAAGCTGGTTAATTAGCAGGTGGCAAATTATAAATTGCTTACAAATTGCAACACTCCAAAAGCAATTCAATGTTTGTGGCAAAAAAAAACAAAAGGCGTCAAAAGTGACGGCAAGGCAACGTGGTGTCAACTAGAGATGGGCAAAACTCGTGTTTTCTGTTCTGCGGCACGCGCGTGCATGATCTATAAAGTCGGGCTAGAGTAAAAATAATTCTGTCAGATACTATTTTCGACCAAAAATCAGTCGAAGAAATTAAATTAAATTAAATTAAAATATAGAAAAAATATTAAGGAATTTATTATTTTATTTTTATTGTTTATTCTCAAACTTCTTTGGCTGAGCACGGCCCGTGCCTTGGTATATATTTTCCGTGCGTGCTTGTACTAGGCCTTGCCGCAAGAACTTGCCCACGTCCATCTACAGCGCCGACTGAGTGCCAAAAAAAATGGGGGGCGAGTGAGAAGCGAACGTTAATTGGCTGGGTCAGTGGATCAGGTTCAGGCAAAATGTTTGTCTTGTGTTTGCTAATTTTTGTTTTAACAGTTCACATGTTTTGGCTTTGACCATGTGCAAGCACAAACAATAACAAGTTAACAGGGTCAGGCGCACATCCAGCAGCAACAGCAACAACAACAACAGAGCCAACAGAGGCAACTGCAACAAGCCAAATGTAAACAAAACGCATGTAAATCACGCATACGCAGCGTTGCACGCGCACAATAACAATGCGCCTACAGGAGGGCGGAGAGCGGTGGGCGTGACGGTGCGTTGTCTCCAAGTCTCAAGTGCCAAAGGGCCTCTATTTCCGCTGCAATTGAAGCCGGCTGACAAGCGTCTAACTGGAGCTTTTGCCGCATAATTCTAGGCACGTTAACAAAAAAAATACCAACTACACACACACATCCGAAATAAAAAGCACACAATAGCTGTGCCACAGGATGAGGCACAAAGTTCCGACGCAGTCACCGGATCAGCTACTGCTGTGACCGTAACCGAAAATAGTTTCCAGCTGAGCAAAATCGAATATATCTGTCTGCTTACGAATAACAAAGTTCAACTAGCCTATAATTGAATTCATAGCTCTATAAAATGTTGCAAACTATGCAAAAAATATAATAAATAAAAAAATTCTGCAGAACGAGCTAATTTTTATTGAATAAAGTTAAAATTCATGTTGATTTCTCGCATTTATAAACACAGCTTTTGCATGTGAACTTTGCACAAAGCATTTGTTTATTTGGATTTGTTTTATATTCTGTTTTCAATTAAATCAAGTCTGATATTAACTAATAATTTCTTTTTTTTATCATTTACTCAAAGCTATTAAATGAAGTAAACAATTGTTGGTTTAAAAACAATTTTAAGCTGATACAAAACAAAAAAATATAAAAAATTGAATTTTGTCCTATGCTGCTTATTAACTTTATTCAATAACAATCTATACTTTATTTAACGTCAGATAAAAGCATAGTTTCCTAAGCATTTTTTTATTTTTATGTATTATTTTCTCTTTTTTATAATTTAAATATTTAAAAGACTTTAAAAGAAATATTTTATGCACGTGTGAACTCAACATAATGCCAAAAAAAAATATATGTATATGTATAACAAAAAAAGAACAAATAGAACCCGTTTAAACAAGCTCGAACTGGTTCATTGCTTATGCGACACTTGAAAGAACTGAATCCCCCATATTAAAACAAGCAATAAAAGCAAATTCATTGGAAATGCAAATGAAGGGAATCTCCTCTACAAAAAGTAAACTCATAAACCATAAAAATGAATAAATAAAATATATATAAAAAAAAATCCCAAAAAGATGTAGGAAAAGAGCACAGAAATTCCCGAGAAATCAATACAGTAAAATATTTAGATATGTATAACGTGCTCGACAGGTGTGTTTTTGAAGTGGGCGAAGCAATTGGAAAACAAAAGGGTTCAGGTTTGAGTTCCATATTATAATAATAATAGTAATATATATTATGTTATATTATTATTAATAAAAAGTATCTTCGGATTGATCATGATTAAATAGCCTAACGAACAAATTACAAATTTGGGATGTAAAAGTGGTTTACTTACCCACTGAACTGTGTTTTCATGGAATAACTTAACTTGCTTTAAAGTGTTTCTATAAAAGTTATATGATATGGAGATGCAACATCGCATCAACAGATAAGATTCTGCTCATAAACATATTTAAGATGGTATTTTGTGGTCAGGTGAAGATCTCTTGAAAAACAAAAAGGTTGTCCACAAAAGAACTGTGTACTGCTATGGCAGCTTTATGTTTTAGTTATCCGATCCGAGCAACGCCAATATGTGTGCCACCTGAAACTAAAAGACGGATCTAATTAGAGTTTCATTAAAATAGCTTTAAAATGTAGAGTCTAGTTTGCTCTATATAGTTATATATCTTCAAGGCAAAAACGTAATGATAAAATATTTATATGAGAGGGGAAAAAATATAAATATATTTAAATTTCCCGAAAATAATATTTCAAGCTTTATCTAGTTATATATCTTCAAGACAATATACAAGAATTGAAAGCGCAAAGTTTTTTTGAGCATACACACATAATATGTATAAAACCCAGCGATACATAAATTCAATTCCATATGGTGTTGCAAAGGGAAACTCCACTTTAACCACTAAGCTTGTGCGATGTGTGTGTGCGTGCGTGTGTGTCTGTGTGTGTGAGTGAAAATTGAAGTGGGTTTGTAGTGGTTTTCATTTGTGCAGCACTTGCCTTTCGCTCTCTCTCTCTCACTTTCCCTCTCTGCCGTGCTGCTCGCTCTTTTGGGTGCTTTTCGTTAGTGTGTGTGTGCGTGTGTGTGTGTGTGCTGCACTTTTGCCAGTCGAAATTTCATACAAATTTCATACATTTCTTTTGAGATTGCCTGTGTCGCGCCCATTAACCGCCAAGTGTGCGCAATTACAGGCGGGCCACGTGGCAGGACGACGACGACAGCGACGACGACTACGACCCAAGGGAGAAAGGACGCAAGTGGCAGGAAGTCGCCTGGTTCGCGCTTTACAGCTGATTTGCATTTTTTGGGGCAGGCGCTGCAGGTGGCAGCAGCAGTAGCTGGCACAGCAAATGCCACAGCTGTAGTTATTGTTGTTGTTGTTGTAGCAGCTTGACTTGCGTCTCAGCTTACAGTTACAGCAGCTTTTGCCCTGCTCCTTTTGGGCGTGGTTCACTTGTGGCATCCGTTTGGTGGCGCCCCAAGCAGCTGCTGGCGTTGCCGCTGGTCCTGTCACATTTCCTTTATGCTTGAACCGTCTGTTGAGTGTTTCGCTTAATGCAGGTAAACGAGTTTTTTATGTTGCCACAGCTAAAGGGCGCACAGTGGGCGTGGCTGCTGCTCATTCGTTCGCTTACTTAATGAGACATTTTGCACATAAAAAACAAGTGCTGCCAGGAAAAAAAATACAACACAAACACAGCTGACAGCAAGTGCAGTTTATTGTATTGACGGATGCTTCAATTGGCCAAGCGGCAGCAACAACCATAAATCAGCCGGAAAGTGTGTGAGTGTGTGTGTGTGTGTGTGTATGTGGTGTATTAAAATAACCCAACTAGCAGCTCAATAAACATTATCTTGAATATGTAGCACTTTGCCGGGGCAAAGCCACAGACTGTTGCTGCTGTAGCAGCTCGAGTTGCTGCTGTGAAGACGACACTGACAGCATGTGATGAATTGTGCGCACGTTTCCAGGCGGAATGGAGGCTGAGACTGATGGTTATGCTGCTGCTCATGTGGGCCATAGCATACACACATACACACACACACACACACTCAGCTTACACACACAGCACCTTGCCCGCATTCCAATCGAGTTTGAAGCTGCTGCTGCTGCTGCAAAGCCTTTTTGATGCAGCAACCATAACTCATGGTGGCAAAACACTTGCCGCCTGAGATAAAAACTATCATTTGCCAAAGCTGACTGTAAAGATGGCCAGTGTTAAGACCAGGTGACCCCCACCCCAAGCTCAACTCACCCCGCCCCACTTCATACACCTGACCTGACTGTTTCGTGTGTCCTGTCCCTGCCAAATGGCATTTCACACGTTTTTATCGCCAACGAAAACAAATAAAACATGAAGAAGTTTTTTGTTATCAATGGGCTGTCGAATATTTAATGCCCTTGCGGTCATATTCTTTGCATAGCAGCAGCATAAAGCTGATGACAGACAAAATCTTTAAGGAATGCTAAATAATGTGAATTGCTGCAGAGAGCAGAAACTTAGTTTGCATATCTCGAAAAGAGATAAGAGAATGTGAATCCGATTAAAAAAATTCCTAATTAAAACAAATAATATTTTTTTAATAATATTCATTAGAAAACCTGCAAATTCTGATATTATTTAAAAGGCTAAATCAAAAATCAAAAGATGGATTAATAAATTCATCTCAAATTCGCACTGGCCGGACAAGCGAGCGCAAAAAATTCAAAGCCTTTAAATTTAAAAGCAAAGTACTGATCGAACTAAAAACGGCAGGTCGCTGGATTGAATCCAGCAGAGCTTTGTAATTTTTCTATTTCGTTATTAAATTTGTTATTGTTCTCGAATTCACCAAAAAAACAATGCTAATAAATGTAAAAACAAATAAATGGAAAATGAAAACAAGAAAAAAGTCGCCAGTTTAAATCCAGCAGCATAGACTAGCAAAACTTTAAGACAGAGAAGAGAAAGATAAAGAGAGGAAGAGGTATATATAGCTAGGGGCTTTTTGATCAGCAAAATGACCTGTTCACCTTCTTAATTTCACGTCTATTCCTGAAGTTCTTTAAAACTTATGAACTTGGAGCTGGCAGCGATGCTTCACACATTTTGCAGCAAATTTGCAATGCCCACAGCTAGGGTATATTAAAACCGAAGTCATTTGTTTTGCTGCTGCTGCGCCTGATGACGCTACTGATGACTAGATGACTAGATGACTTGCCGACTTGACGACTCAGCAGCCTCCGGGCTGGCATCCGCTCTGACATCTTCCTCCCCTCTGAACCCAAACGGCCCTGGGCCAGTGTGACGCCATTGATGACACGCACGCGGGGCTTTTGTCTTTTGTGGTTGACAGCACATAGGGCAACACAGGGCAACAGACTTAGAGCACCACATAGAAGGCACATTTGACACCACACATAGGAACTACTCTGAGCCAACTAAGCTTAGACTTTGCATATGTTTTTTGGACATTTGTTTATTGTTTTGAGGCGAGCAAAAAAAAAAAATATATAAACAGCACATAAGCAAAGCCAGCAAAGCGACATTGTGGCGCAAATTATTCATGAAGCGCATGAGCTCAACACAAATCTGCCCCGCCACCAAAGCACCCGGGGCAGCCCTTTCTTTAAGGGTCGCCGCCCGCCCGCGACGCTGTCAAGTGGCCTAATACATATTTTTGGCAAGCCAAAGTGGCTTTAACCCCAACCCCTAAAACCGTAGCCAGAATTCCACTTTAGCTCGTTTCAGTTGCTCCTGTTTTTTTTTTTGGCATGTTTTGCATATTTGCGTGGGCGTAACCCCGCAGTCAGCCTTCCTGCCCGCATGTGCTGTTGTTGTTGGCTGTCTGCAAATTGTGCGCCAGTTAAATCGTATTAACTTTTACCGCCAACTGGCTCAAGTATATTAAGAATATATTGAGCCGCTTAAAATACAAGTCTATTTCAATCTCAAGCGCTGCCCCGCTAACCCGCTCGCACTTGGCAGGCAGTCAAATAAGAAGAAGAAGAAGCTGCAGCAGCTGCAACAACATTCACATGCAACGTTTGGCGCAGATTTTCGCCCAAAAATGTTGCATGGCAATGCAGGAGCAGGATATGGGTTTCCCAAGGATCCGACACATTGCATCCAAGTGGGTTTAAACTGCAATTTATCTAGACAGCCGAAGGCAGGTCAGGACCGTGCAGAGCAGAACGTCGCATAAGGATAAGCATAAGTTTGCACACCATTTTCTTCTTCTCTACGACTTGAGTTGTTACCCAGGCTGAAGGCCGTGGGAAAGGGGGGGGGGGGGGTGGTTAGTTTGGACGTAACTATATATAGCTGCGGCAAATAGAGAAATGCATATATACGAATACTTTGCATCTGTGCAACGCGGCTTTGAATCTATTATTCATACGTGGAGCCATATGTTTTATGGCCAAGTCCCAACACGCAACACACACACACCCACGTGCGCACACACACGCATACACATTCAATAGAACTAATTGTTGCTCTTATTGTTGTGCTAGTTATACATATGTGCTGTCTCCCCGTGTCCTTAAGTCCCCTGAGCGTGTCAATGCCGAGTAAAGCATTTATGTGTAAATTGTTGGATTAGACGATTATCCTCCCCCCTAACAAGGGGTGGGGAGGCACAAGGAAAGGAGCTTATAGCTCAACAGTTCGAAGAGTTCAAAACTAGCTCCAAGGCAGCAGTAGTTCAATTGATTGCTGGCTTAAGGCTTTGCTAAGCGTTAAGCTGCTGAAAATCTTTAAAGCGTGAGGCACACAATTAGGCTGTCAGCAGTTGACTTACATTTTGAGAATTACTGAGAGAGGCTTACAGCCCAGGTAATTGAAGAGCTTGCAGAAAGCTCCGAATTGCGCTGATTACTTAGCTGACGTGATGTAGCATTAGACAAAAGCTGAGAAGCGCATAGAAAGGCTTGCAGGTTTAGAAATTTACGTCAGGCTGAAATGCATAGGACTTAGCTGCGATTGAAAACTTAATGCATTTAAAGCAACAGAATGACTGTAGAAAATCTGTACTTAAAGAATTATCAACAATGGAGCAAAGAGTTGAAAAGCACAAGAGGTGAGAAGCAGAGAGAGGCTTGTTGGTCTTCAAACTCACTTAAAACCCCCAAAATCTCAACTCAAGTTGTTTTATGCTTAACATAAAATATTAAATAAGAATGTTGCAGAAAGCCGCAATAATTGACTTTGAAGCATCCTTAAATAAACTTGCAAAGATTTAAATGCAACAAAAGGGAGCTTGGTAATTTGTTGTGAATATTTTCATGAATGGTCAATGCGGAAATCCTAAAGGAAATATAGTATATTTAAACTTGAAAACATGTCAAGGTAATGTGTCTGGAGGTTGGCAGAGTAAATAAATAACTTTTACAAATGGCCAAAAAAATGTAATAATAATAATATTCAAGGCTCTTGCGTGCTGGCAACTCGAAAACTTTTAGGACACCCAAGAGACCAATTAGGAGGCAGCAGAAGCGACTCTGGAATATTTAACTAAGACTTTAAACTGGCAGCCCGTCAATCCCCACACCCCACGAAAAGAACACAGCCGCGTTAATTGGGCGCAGCTGTAGCCCAAATAACATTCATTTTGATTGCGGTATCACATGTTAATCAACAATTCGACAATCAATAGAACTAATTATGCTTGTTATTGTTGTTGTTACGCTCGGTACACGTATTTGCGCAGGATATTTAAGTACTCCCGGCTGTGTTTCGTTTGTAAACAGGCCAGTCAAGTTTCGTTTGACCCAAGTACCCCGAAGTGCCAAGGTTCTGGCCAGTGTTAGGTAATGCCAAAGTATATGGTAGACATGGCAAAACATGCGTAAATTAATTTAATGTGCCTTATAAATATGTAAGCCGACCCAAGCCCAATAAATTCATTCTCTATTTAACCCTGGAAACGAAGAAATGTGCCAAAAGGGTAGCCGAATTGTATGAAATTTAAGGAAACAGCATAGGGAGGGCATAACTGCGCATTTCTTAGCTTAAGCACTCACGTTTCTTATTGTTCAAGAGATTTAGCCCCATCGAACTCGGAAACTGTATGAGCTTGGCAAATGAACCTAATTAGCTTTAATTCAATCGGAGGTTTGGTTATCTCTCTGTATAGAGCTGCGCTGTGTCGTTGTATACATTTGTGCAATATAGCTGTTTTGTAGGTATTTCCTAGTCTAGCATTCTCTATTAGTGCCTACTTATTTGTTTTTTTCTCGCTCTCATTCCTTGTCAGCCACGTGGCCGCTGGCAGAGTTCTAGTCCTTGTTGTTCCTATGCTTCTTCTTGTTCTTCCTCAGTAGCTGCTGTTGTTGTCGACAAAGTTTGCTTTAGAATTTTTGAGCCCCAACTAATTGCTGCAAATTACAAATGATAATAGCCACAACACACGCTCAAGGTTATATGCCACACCATTTATTTTATTTTTACCAGCACAACAGGAGGGCATAGCTGTCGTAGGGGCAGGTCTTTGGGGCATGTAGCGGGTAGCTTTTGGCCTGTTGTATGCCCGCCCTCATATATCCAGTCGGCGAGGCGCCTCTAAAGCACTGTAAGAATTATTGGCTATTTATCAAGCGACGCGTTGGCGGCTATAACTCCCAATTGCCCCCCAGCCTACCTACCCTCTCCTCTGCGCACCAAGTGTTGACTTTACGTGGCCCGCTAATTAAATATACATATGTAGGTATAACTGTACATATGTATATAGTGTGTATACATATATACACGCTGGACATGACCGGAGGGCGTCATTAAAGGCGCGTTAATTGCGCCCAATTAATGACATCAGGTTAAACGTTAAGTGAAATGAAACAGACGCCTGGGAATGGCCATGCCGAGGGTCCCATATATAAATTAAATATATTTTGTTCTCTCTTTTTTTTTGGTCTGCTCACAATAAATCTTGGCTAGCAAAAAGGTACTTAAACTTTAACTAGCCGGGCCCAAGGCTCAAAGCAGCAGTACAGCGTTCAGATTCGAGTTTTCTCTGGAGCATTTTGCAACACTGGCACCAGTTTTCAACACACACACACACACGCGTATAGGGCCAGTCTCTCAGCTTATTTCGCTCAACGGACATTTACAATTTATTTGGCTAATTAAAATATGTTGCATGCTAATGGAGCATTGTCAGTGGCTGCCACAAATGCTTGCCACTTGGCCAAGTGCGAATACATAGACCCGCATCCGCATCCGTTTTGCTCCTGCACCTACATCAAAGTTAACGAGCCGGAAGTGCTGCACAATTTTGGCCTTGGATACTGCAGCCAGCATCCACTTGATAAGAGCTATTAAAGTCGGGTGATTAAAGTGTCCAGAGAACAAAAGGCAACTGAAGCGAGAATATTACTTAGAATGCCCCAAAGCAGTTCCCGAACCCGCACCCGCACTCGTACCCGCCCCTCTAGAAAGTACTAAAAGCAGTCTACGAGCCGAATTTGCTAACGTCATAATTGCAAATTGTAATTCAAGTGTTTTGTGGTTTGCCTAGAGTGGAGGAAAGGCTACTTTTATAGTCGTCTACACTTCAGAAAAGTTCTCAGAGCGGACATTGATTTGTGTCCGGTTTTGTATACTCACTAGAGATGTAAGCGGCATTTTCAGTTTGAGACTGTTTTCGAACGTTCCTTAATTAATTCATTTTGAATTCTGTAATGAGTTTTCTTTCGAATGCCCATCAAATTTTGATTCGGTAACTTTCACACATTTAAAATATATATCACTTAATCTTTAACTTATATCTAGAGACTATTAAATTTTATTAAATTACCAGCTCCCTAGCAAACCAAGAATTATATATACTTACATTAAAATATTTATATTATTTTAAATATTTATGTTCATTGCTTTCTCCCATCTTCTTTTAGAAGCTATAAATAAAAACAGCCACTCAAAATGATGTAGGGGAACTATTCTCTGACTTTGATAAGCAGCAAACACTCTCGACTCTGAAACGACTGCTTATCATAATATGTCGAGTCATCAAGTAGCTTTCGCCCCGACACAAAATATGCACAAGCAGTAAAGTGCGAACCGAACATCCGGTCTGGTCGACCGACACGAGAGAAGAAAAAGAAGAAGCCGCAACTGAAAAGCAACAGAAACAGAAGCAAATTTGACTTTTGAAAGAGTAAGTAAAGTTAACATTTATGAATCAGCTCTGTCTGCAGGAGTGTGTAACATAAATATTTTATAAGCTAATTGGAAACATCGTGTCGAAAAAACATGGTTTAACAGTGATCCGACAGTTGAATTTTCAACTCAACATATTTCATAATATGTGAATTACTTTTTATGAGAAGCGCAAAGAAAGGCACTATAAAAACTCTAAATATCGAAGCTACGGACAATAAATAAGGTTTAGGTTAATCCTAAACGAATTTAAGGAAACTCTAAAATAAGTTGACCTCCTCATAAATGAATATAAGAATTGCAATATTTCTATAAGTCAATTCGAGGTCCAGTTCTAAGTTTGGCCAACTGTTGGGATTGACTAGTTCCACTTCTTCACAATGATTTTAAGTAAATTTAATTAAACCTTATAATTTTTAATGCTGATTTTCTGTGGGGTTTTGTAATGGCAGTGACTGACATTAAATGGAAAACTTGTACAAAGCAGATCCAACTGGGGTCTAACACTTGCGAGTGCCAAGTGCCCATTAAGCAGGACGACGAATGGGTGAAGTGCGTTTTCTTGACAGGTTCCTAAGGCAAACTAAACGTTTTGGCCAGCTCGCTGAGTGGTGCGTGGCGGGGAGTAAAATAAACCGCTAAGCTTCATTTACGCCCATTCCAGGGCTTCATTAATTACGAAATCACATCGAGCGAGAGCATCCGATCACATCATCCAAAATGGCTCAGACAAGGACTGTCAAATGGAACGACAGACGATAGCTTTTAAATGCAGAAAACATCGCATGAAGAGTGAATGAACGAAGGCGAGCGAGAGAGAGCGAAGCAGCGGGTCCATCAGCCAATTGGCAAGACAGAGAGTAGCAAAGGCAACTTCAATTAAGTTAAGTCAGTTGCCTCATTTTGAGGACAACATTGGAGGGTGCTCCTCCTCGTCCCCCCGTCCGTGCTGCCGAAAATGTTGTCGTTTGTTTCAGCGTTGAAGCTTTTTACATCATTAGCATTTCAGCTTCGTTCAGTTCAGCACAGTTCAACAGAACTCAGCTCAGCTCAGAATCTTTCTCTCCTCCAGCCTGGGCCGCGCCTGGCACAAATTCGCAAATTTTCCCATCATTAGCATTCAGCGCAATGAAACAAATACACTTAGAGACTGAGATGGCGAGATATGATTGCGACTCGCTTACACTTACGGACAGCGCCCGCAGGCAACAAGACTTTCACTGAGAGTTTACTAACCAAAGTTAACACAATATTTTTATTCATCCAAAGCCCCAAGCACGGAACTGCCAGTTCGGGCAAATCTGTCGAACCAACCAGGCAGGCAACAAACAAACATTCACACATCGACTTTAATACGTTTCCCCACACAAGCTCAATTAGAGTCAGACCATGTCCTGAGTCAGAGTGCGTAGCTACCCCACAGACGGCGCCCGCCAGCCCTGTCTCCTTCGCTCAGCTCAACTCAACTAGAGATGGGTCTCCTTTAATGAAGCACAAATTTATAAATATTTACTTAAAACAGATTTCTACATTTTCTACGTTTTTATATATTTATAAAATATTTTCCTTTATAATTCGCAATCTGGTTTATTTGCATAACTGTTTGTATTATAATTACAGATTTTTTTATGAATAGACCGCCACCGTCATATTTATGTAAGTCGTATAAGTATAAATATAAGTCGTGTTTCAGTAATTTTAAGTCAAGTTCTGATATTTGTAGAGTTCAAGTTCTTGTAGAGTTCTATTCGATAATACTAAAATTACCTTCGTGTTTAGCTCGGCTAAGTCGTGTCTAGTTGATCTTTAGTCGAGTTGAGTCAAGTAAAGTCGTTTTAAGCCAAATTCGAGTCTTGTAAAGTCGGCTGCTGGAACGTCGGGCGTTATTGTGAATTGTGTTTGCTCAAGAAGATTTGTGTTAGGTTCCCTAAAGTCGTGTTAGGTCGTGATGCGTCACGTGTTAAGTCTGGGTGGATCGTATCAGTTCGTATTGAGTCTTATTGCGGCTCGTGTCGTGTCAAGTTGGGTCATGTCGCGCTCAAATCAGGCTTAGTCCTGTTAAGTCGTGTCTAGTCATTCTCAGTCGTGTTCGAAATTTATTGAATCGTGCTAAGTAGAGTCAAATTGGCTTATGTCGTGTTTAAGTCGTGCTTTGTCGCCTGTTAAGTAGGTGCAGCCTGTTAGTTTGTAAAAATGCATGTCGTAAGGCTGAAACGTATGAATTCGTGTCAGGTTGAGTCGTATTTTAATCATGTTGAATCACGCGTTAAGTCGTGTTAACTTTTGTTTTGCTTAGGTAAAAAGCACGCCTTAAGACAGGGAGCACAGCACGCGTTCAGCGCCAAATCGAACTGATTTTACTGTTTCGATACTCTTCATGTCCTTGCCTTCGGTTTTTCTCTATCTTGATTTTATTATGCTTGCGCTCTTCTCGAGCCACAGCGAGGTCAGCACAAAACATCAAATAGACTGGACCCCCCTCAATAACAGTAGCACCCAGTTGCCAGTCTCCTCTCCGTCTACACTCTCCCCTCATTCCATCTATTTGTGGTAGTTCCTGTCGCTTTGTGTCCTTTCGGTCCTTTGCCTGGGCCAACACTTGGAAGCACCAGCTAACATGGTGGCTGGGGCTAATCAGAAATGTTTTACTTAGAAATCCTTTGGTATGCGTTCTACGTATCTCATTTTCGTTGCGCACAATTTACGATATAAACTTGTCTCAAAGTCCCCAGCAATGCCCAGCACCGCCTCGCACCGCCCCAGCTCATTTCGCACCCCTCTCGCCCTTTATTGATTTGCATTGGTTTGCCATTTAATGGAAGGGCGCGCGAGCTCTTTGCTGTGATTTCTGGCACACACAACAAAAACTTTTATACGATTCGCTTAAACTTTTAATAACTTTTGTCAATTGATTATATTCGGGTGCCAAACCCCTGGCCAAATGTAGGCCTAAACGTAAGCTGTGCCACAAATCGATTTTAGCCGAAAGCGATTTAAACCTAAGCTGTCGGTACCAAAGAAATCTTTGGGCCTCCGAACAGCTTGTTGTTTGCAATTCATTAAAAATTTCAACTCAAGCAAAGAAACTTTAAACCTCCAATTTTAGAACGAAGTTCTCAGTTGTAAATAATTAATGGGGAAGGCAAATAAAGGCATTTTTTGAATTTTTTTTAATTTTGAATTAAAATTTATAAAAATGATATAGATTATAATAACCGGTTCAGTTTTGAATATTGAAAGTACCAAGATTTGAATAATTATAAAAGTCTCAATTTAGGACTTTGGGCATTGACTATGACAAGAGTAAATATAGGAAAATGTGTAGCATCAAATTAAAAACAAACAAGCAAGAGGTTCTAGTCGGGAGCTCCCGACTAGGGGATACCCTGAACCCTCTTCTTCCAACACCAAATGCAGATCGCGCTACGCGCTCGTTTGATTTAGTAGTAATAAATAAAAATGAAAAGAAAAAAAAATTGTTCCCTTGGCAGGGTTCGAACTCGCAACTAACCGCACCACTTGCCGCTGCCTCTACTCAAGGGCCACACCAATAACTGAGCTTTAATGAGAAAAACAATTAAAATAACAGCACAGAAAACAATACAATCGCAATTGCATTGCTGTTGATAGAATTCAAAGCAGACGCGCATGAATATGTGTGTGTGTACATGTATACAGAAATTCTTGGAATTTGCGCAGCAGCTATGCTGCTAACACGTGCGCACATACCTTTTGTGTTTCTTAACTGATCTTAATGAAATTTTACTCTAGCTCTTATTATTTGCCGAAATTGCTCAAAAAACAAGATTTCGATATCGATTTTTATCGATTACTTGGAAACTGGGAAAGTTATCGAATATCGGAAACAAACTCGATCTGCGGGGGCATTAGGAGGACCTACAGCTAAAGTCTTTCAAGTCTCTAGCTCTTATAGGTTCTGATATCCTTGCGTTCATACATACGGACAGACGGACGGACGGACATGGCTAGATCGACTCGGCTATTAATGCTGATCAAGAATATATATACTTTATGAGGTCGGAGATGCTTCCTTCTGCCTGTTACATACATTTCCACAAATACAATATACCCTGTTTACCCATTTTTAATGGGTTCAGGGTATAAAAAAAAAAAAATTAAGAAAACTTTCAAAAAATCATTGGCAAAACAAAATCTTATTAAATATTTTAGAATTTTTTTGCATATATTGAAAATTAAAAAAAGCAAAAAATAAAAGTTTTTCCATAATACGGAACAGAATATGATCACACCAAACCATATTCAACAAAAGATTAAGGGCTGTCAAAAATTCAAAAATATAAATGCCAAGCCAATAAAGCTTTGAAGTCAAGACCAAAAATATTTATCCTGACGACAAAGTGTTCGGCTTGTTTGGCCCGGGCAAAGTTTGATATGGGAATTGAAAACTTGAACTTTAACTTTTTGTTAAATGCATTAAATTCAGCCGCCCAGGCAATCAAGTAGGCTGCAAAGAGGTCAGGAGATTCCTTTGTGCAGGCTGTAAACCTTTTAAGCATTTCACATGCTTTAATGGATTTTATTTGGCCTGTGGCTGTGAGTCTGGTTTGGCTGTGACTGGCATTAGATTTAATTAGTGTACAAATTTCGTTTATCTTTTTTTTGCTGTTGCTTTTGCTTTCTTTGTGGAGCTGTGAGACGTTTGTCACGTCAGCATGGCACGGATTTGCGCCTGCTTATGTAATAAGCCATATAAAGTTAATAACAATGACATTTTGGCCGGCAACTTACTGACAACAACAATGTGTCCGAAAAGGCTGCTCAATATGGTTATGGGCCAACGTGCAGGATTTATATGAGCTTGTTACACAAAGCGACCTCACGCACACACACACTCGCCCTCTCCCTCTCACATTCTCTGTGTTATCGCATTTCCACGCTCTCTCTCTCTCGCTCTCTCTATCCACACTCTTTGTGTGGCTGTGGTGACTAACGAAGACCCAGGCACATTACACATACGCCCGGTAGGCTTTGATGAACTGACAATTTGTGTCAACTGCCGCAGCCGCAGAGCAAAGGGCAACCCCCCTGCCCACCTCCGCGTACCGCAATTCCGAAATCGTAGTGCTCTCTGCACCCACTCTGGCATCTAAATATCGCAACGCCCCACTCGAATAAATGTATTTTCGAACACAAATGCCATTCATTCGGTTCGTGCAATGTGTAGCAGAGAATCATAAAAATTATTCGTTTTATGTTGCGTCCTGGGACAAAAAATACGAGAGTGGGT
The DNA here is from genome assembly GCF_035044405.1 of Drosophila montana. Taxonomy (NCBI): domain Eukaryota; kingdom Metazoa; phylum Arthropoda; class Insecta; order Diptera; family Drosophilidae; genus Drosophila; species Drosophila montana. The sequence goes on from NW_026996690.1 coordinate 1,282,077, forward strand.
CGGTTGTGGCGGGCATTAGAGGGGTCTGCGGTGCAAGCACAAAATTTATATTTCAGCAGCGACGAATGTGCGGCATATGGCAGCGGCGTGACCGTGACCATGCCCATGCCTGCGGCTGTGCCCCACACGGCTCGTGCCTGTCAGCTGCCAGTTGTGCGGCCATATTGAAACGTGTGTGTGTGTGTGTGGTGGTGTGTACTGGTGTGTGTTTGGCAAAACGCGAGCAACTCGGCACGGGAATTATTAACTTGTAATGTGCTCTGCATAGCGTTTTTAATAAAAGCAAAGCTGAGCAGAGCACAACGTGACCAGCAGCAACGGCAACAGCCGGAGCCGTAGCCGTAGTCGGAGCCTGAGACGGAGCGGATGCCAGTGGATCGAGCTGATGTCGATGACACCACGTGTGTGCCTGATGGGCATTCCGCAGGACACACAGGCTCATACATTTTGATGTCCTCAATGAAGTGACGGTAAGCATGGTTGTTGTTGTAGCGTCTCTGTCTGTTTTTTTTTTTGTTTTGCATTGATTGCGTCGTCCGGTTGGGAATGGCTGCCGGTGAAGGGACGGCCGCGGATGCTGGCCGTTGTCGTTTGAATGCGATTGATTTAACGAGCACTGTGGGAATCAGTACAGGACACACGTAAATGCTTTAACTTAAAGCTGAACAAACAGTTATTCTTTTCCAAGCACCCAACCAGCCCTGACACACGCTTCCACCTTTTGCCAGTCGGACTGGCAAGTGTTTGTCCCTTGGAACTGGCCTGGTTGCAGGCTTAATGCGGCGTCATGGCATCATCACAAACTTTATCAATTAAACTTGGCCAGTTTTTTTTGTTCTCTGTTCGCCCGCAGCTTGTTTTTAACTATGGCAGCAAGCTGCTGACACCAGGACTACAGAACAGGTCCTGGTCACAGGCCTGCGGGTCACTTGTAGGCAATGCAAAAGCGGAAGAAAAAATTAACACTAGTGCTCTAGTCGACAGTTGTCGACTAGCATATACCCTAAACCCAGCTTCAAGCATAGAAGCATGGTAAGATACATAACACTCGCGCACGCACGCAACGAATGTTCTCGAATTATGCTTAAAGGACCCAGTCTTAAATCGATATTATGAAGATGGGAAAAGATGTCGAAAAGGGACAGGTATTTACTGGGAAAGATATTTACTAACATTTCTTGAACATAAGAAGTCCAAATTACCAAGAAGAATAAATATTGTAAAAATAAAGGTATACAATTTGTAAATATAATTTCGATTAAGAATAAAATAGGCACCATCTGCGAATGATAAGCGGGAATATCTAGTTCGTATATTACGTCTGTAGCCTTTGTACATTTCGAGATCGAAACGTTCACAGAGACAGACAGACGGGCATAGTCATATCAACTAATCCAGATCCTGATCAAGAATACATATGCAGTACGTTTTCAGAGATGCCTTCTGCTGCCTGTCTAAACTTTTACACAAAACCATTATACCCCTTTTCACCAACTTTTTTATGGGTAGAGGGTATAGCAATGGCCGACACATTCCAACCAATGATACTGTGTGGCCAACCAGAGGATGCGAGACTCTCAACACCCTGTTGCTCAAAAGTTGATGGCAATTTTTCAGTACATATACATTTATCTACTCACAGCCACGAAAAAGTGAAAATGTAATTATAAAAAATAGTTGCTAATCCAATTAAATATGTATAAAGCAGCAGCAAGTGATTTAAAAGTACTTTTAAACATTTCTGAAATGCAAAAAAGTCGAGATGAATATCAACTTAAATTTTACATAAAATATAAATATGGAAGCAGTTAAATAGTTTAGTTTTTTTTGTCAGTTTTAACATAAGTCTGAACAGCATAATACACTTTAATTATTTTATTTTATAACAATTATAAAAAAAACCCAGAATGTCTATAGCAGCAATACATAAAAATATTATTAATTGATTCAAAAAATGATTTCCCCCCAAATAAACAAGAATAAACATTTCGCAAGAAAAGAATTCCCCAAAAAAAATAAATGATATCGCTGTAAATATTTAAAATTTAAACAAGGGGCGTTTCCCAAGAAATGTTCATGGGTATTGACCAAGTTCTGAGTATTTGAACAGATAGAAATTGCTTAGAATAAAAGCTACTTACTTATAATATGGGCGTAGCACATTGTTCAGCTCTGTGTGCTTAAATTTTGCATGTTGTGTTGTGTGTGTGTGTTGTGTTGTGCTGTTGTGTACCAAATAATTTAAACTGAATGCGATGCCAAAAGCGGATTAGTTGAGTATATTAGATGTACGATACCATTGGCCAATATTGGCAATCAGCTTATTCCCTTTTGTTTACCTGTGCATTGGTCGAAATCAATTTTCAATCAACTCTTGCCCAACGCTCATTTTCATAATCAGATTCTGACAGCATTGGGTGCAGATGTTAACTGTGAGTCTTAAGGCGTTGCAACAACAGGCAGCATGAAGCATGCAGTTAAGCTGCCACTGCTCCATTTGCGCTGTGGCACGCACTTGGCGGGCCAAAAGGTACATCGACCAAGTCCTTTGGCAGCACTTTAACAAATTGTGCCAGCGCCCAATGCAGCCCAATGGGGGGCAAGCAGCAGCAGGAGTAATACACTCGACGAAAAAAGAGACACCTTAATTGTGCACTCAAAACATGTAGAAATGCAAATACTAAACGCTAAGAACTAGGAAGCTTACATTTTTACAGGAGCTTGCTTTTGGGTGTCTGGACGTTGGGCTGACAAGAGAGAGGTCGCAGGTTCAAATTCAGAAAGAATATTTATATTTTTTTTTGTTATTTAAATTTGTTATTGACAAAGAAACAAAAGACAATAATAATAAGAGCAGACACGTTCTGGCAACTTGAATGCCAGCGTATCTGCGACAGCGGGTTATGTCTTCGAGTTTAAGCGTTATTTGCTTACGAATTCAAAGAACTATATGACTTATAATCTATTTCTTATACAATTTAGCAGGGTTTTTCTCTGAGCGTTGCAGTTGCTGCTGCTGCTGCACAGACAAACAACGCTAAGACGCAACTAAGTCCGCCGCGTCAGTCACAACCGCAAACCGCATTTAAACCGATGCGACCACCCTCCCCCCCCCCTCCCCTTCCGCCCACCACACACACACACAACAGCCAGTCCGCAAACCCAAAACTATTGTGCGCCTTTGCAAGGCTTTTGTTTCAAATGCCACGCCCCTGAAACGAACGCCCATTGCCGCAGCTGGAGCTTTTTTGCATGGCTGCTTTTGTTGTCGTTGCCGTTGTCGCTGCTGATCTCCCCCTGCCTCTGTCCTGCTACTGCAGCAGCAGCACTGCGCTGCTTTTAATTACAAAAGTTACGTATACGTCCTGCAGGTGTTGCAGCTGCGTCTGTTTTTGGCTGCCAGCTGACGCCACAGTCACAGCCACAGCCGCCGCCGTTGCCGCCGCCGCTCCAGAAACGCTGCTTCAAAGTCGCCAGTTCCGCTCGAGCTCGTTAATTACCGTTACGAGGAGCTACCAAATGAGAGTGGGACAGACAGAGGGATTGAGAGAAGGAGGGAGCGGGTGAATAGCAGCGAGCAGGCAAGCTCGGGGCCAAGGCAGCCCACATTGCAGATAATAATAGCTGGCAGGAAATGTGACCAAATATTTTTATAGGCCAAAAACCTTCCGCTAACCCTCGCCTACTCATTGTGCATAGAGAATAAATAAAGCCCTATATAAGCCGTATAACTGTATAATTAGTGCCATTTTATGAATGCAAAATAACCGAATGAGAGGTTTATGTGTTTGCCATGCCAATTGCTACAGTTTCGCATTGTTAGTGTTTGCGGTCGTCGATACCCTTTAGGCAATAGAGTATGTGGTGTATTGGTTGTGTGTCAGCTACACTTGTGCATTCAGCATTAAAGCTGGAGTGCGCACTTATAATTAGATAATACTGGCCGTCTTCTCCATGGATTGGACGAATAATACTTTAGCCACACCCACTTCTGCCTTCTTTCTCCCACAATTTTTAGGAACATGTCTTCGAAATCGATACAAGGACTGAAAACCAATAATCAATCAACAATCGACAAACGAAATTATCGAGTGTTTATCTATATACATTAAAATTCTTATTGAAATATATTAACATTATTGCTGGTGGCTACTATCGCCAAACAAAATTATTAACTTATTGACTGGTGATCGATAGGCCAATATTATCGATGATGTCGACTATCGCCACATACAATAGTCGATATATTATTATGAAATATCAAGTAGTATAGATAACTAATAATTTAAAATTCGTTAATATTATACATAAAATAAATGTTCCTTTTTGAAAATTAAACACAAAGCAAGAGAAGCCATGGGAGGATATATCTGTGATCTACTAAGGATCTCTTTATGATATAATATCAACTATATGCTTCACCACGCCAGTTTAAAGAAATTTAATAGAGTAGCTCGCAGTCATTCACGTCCAGCTTAAATGTTTTTACTAGTTGTGTTACTGTATTTGCGGTTGTAACTGTTGTTGGGCAGTTTTATGTACTCACACTCAAGCTCAGAGCATGTGTATGAGTAGTTGAGTGCTCATAGTTATGAGTGTTTTGTGCCGTTGCAAATGAATTCTAATTTTTTGCGCAAACTTTTTGACAAAGCGCCATAAAACAAGTATAGAACGAGTATAAACCGAGTATAAACAGCAGCAAACAGTGCGCACAGCCTTGGATGGAATCAAATGGGTAACAATAAGCCAGGGCTTATGAACCAACTTCTGTGCTGAGCTGCAGCCATGTTAATGGCAACAACAGCTCTGATGCGTAGAGGACACAGGATACGCACGATACTCGTGGCAGTTATAATTGTATTTCTCTTAAACATGCTTAGCCGCAATTCCTGAAACTGAGGAACCTGGCAGGCTGCCCTGCAAAAGCCCCCAAAAGCTCGGCTAACACCTCAACAATTATGCACCGTCAATTGCATTGCGGTCACACTTCGGCAGCAGCTCAATGCCAGCAAGCCGGTGAGCGTGAGGGGAGGGAGAGGACTAAGAGGGAACTGAGCAGGGCATCCAGCATGGTGTGAAAATCATCCGACACGAAAGTGCCCCAAAGACCCCGCAGGCTGAGTCCTTGTAACCGGCAGCAACAGCAGCGGGTCCTTTGTGTATATAAAAATGAAATCAAATAACGAAATGTAAATACGCAGCACAACTATACGAGTGCTTGCAAGTGCAAACAAATTTAATTTAATTTAATTTTATGAGTATTTATCCGGAGATTAAAGCAATATAAAAAACTTTAACATTTTTTAATAATTAAAGATAGTAATCATTTTATGGTAAGGACAACATTAATAATGCTTAAGAGCTTTAAGTGAAAAATTCTTAAAGCTTATTGCTATAACAGCTTCAACTTAAAATTGTACTAAATATTAAACTAAATTTCTTTACCTAATCATTTACAAAAATATATTAAATGAAATTCATTTATATTTTATGTATAATCGCAGTAAAAGCTCTCATAAATCTCCGCTTAAATTTCTTTTCAATTTTTCCATTTCTTTTCAATTATGTTTAATATTAATCTACAAATTATGAGCAGAAAATTTTTTATATTTCTAATAAAATTTCAGTAAAAGCTTTCATAAATGAAAGCTTTAAGAAACTTCTGATTTATTTTATGTGAGCTTTAAAAGAAGTTTTTACAAAGTACAAAAATAGTTTCTCTACATAATCATCGACAAATTATAATTTTAGATTAAAAAAAATAAAAATTTTAAATTAAAAAAAAAAATTATAAATTATAAAGAGAAATTAATTTAATTTCTTATATAATCTTCAGTGAAAGCCCTCATTAAGCCGAGCTTGAAGAAGTATTCACTTTTATTTCTTAAAGCTTTGCATGAACAGAGCTTTAATTGAAAATTGTATTCAAAATAAAAATGAATTGCGTTTTATATAAAATCTTCAGCAAAAGCTCTCACAAATACTAGCTTTAAGAACTGTTCGCCTGAAGCTTCCGTGAACATAAACCAAAGTAATCTCAATGAATTTTAGGTAGATAAGAGATTAATTTATCCTACCACATACAATTCGCTCACGCTGAGGTCTGAGTAACCGACAATTAATTTTACTGAACTCATACCAAAACCAGGTTGCGGTTAACCCGCCGTGTACGAGTGCAATGCGAGCGAGTTAACACAAATATTATTTGCTGATGCTTCACTATCTGCCGGAGAGTAAATACCCTGGCAGACATATACATATATATAATCATGTTATTGGGATATTTATTTTAATCTGAGAAACTGTTTTGTTGGAAATTTCTATTCTAAAATTTGACAAACTTTTATTTTATGAGCCTAGTAGAATGCGATTTAAAATCAGGGTAAGGCATCAGCAGGTTCGTCTACTGCGTATAACCCCAACTCCACCCAACTTAAATCTATTTTGCTGCCAACTGTTAACCACACATTTTTCAAGCTGACCCAAAACTAATTTCAGTTGAGTTCCGCCGCTTAAATACATAAGCTTTAATTAAATTTAATTTGAAACAAGTGCCTTTTAATTAACTTTGTGTTTAAACTGTTTCCAGCAGAATACGGTTAATAGAATAATTTTTTTTGTTTTTTTTTTGTACTAGAAAAAACACTTGCAAATTGAGTGGCCGAGGAAAATGCTTATTTTAGCTTATGAATTTTCTGCATTGGGCTCAAGCAGATTTCCATTAAGCTAATCTTCACTGTAGCTCACAAAAAAAAAATATGTATATATGTATATATATGTATATGTACACACATGATGTGCTGCAGCCTGCTTATTATTCTCATATCCGTTACCATATGGCGGGGAGTGGGGGTGGCCAGGGTGTGGGGGATCATGTGGGTGCTTGCATGGGTGTGTAGCATTGAGCTGACTGTATTCCGAAACTCTACTACACACACACACACATTTGTTTTAACACACATGTAAAACACACAACAACTCGAGCTTAAAGCGGCGCCAGGAAAGCGCCTCTCATTGTTGTTGCTGCTGTTGTTTGTTTTGCTGGCTATGGCATATTTACGCAGTTTTTAATGCCAACAGGGATTGAATACTGAAGTGGATGAGCGGGCGGCGTGGCAGATAATATAAACGTTGTTTAAAGTTTTTAAACGCAGTTCTGCAACTCCCTCACTCCACCCAAGGATCAAGTGCTACATGAAAACGCTGCCAGCTACGTTTTCCGCTTTCCCTGCCAAATTGAACTTTGCCAGCGAGTTTCCTTGAGTTGTAGCTGCTGCTGCTGCTGCAACAGCAGCAATGCTTGGCCCTAACGAAGTCTGCTGTTTGGTTATTTCTATGCAAATGGGCCAAAAGCGCACTTTTGACTGCAAGAGCTTTCGCGCGCTCTTTCCCTTTATCTCTCACTCTCTGGCTGCACAAGTATCTCAACAAGCCACTAAGCCCTGCTCCTACTCCACCACTTCCTTCTAAGCCCGACAGCTAGTCATTTGCCAGTCCCTTTTGGAAGTGCTAACGCTGGGCTTTGGCATTTGGCAGTCGGTGAATCGTTTATTTGAATGCAATTGACTGAAGGCTTAGCCAGGCAAAATGCTCGGCCGCACTGGGGATTAGTCTGCTGGCGACATGTTGGCTTATGGCTGGGCCGTTGACGCTGACAACGCTGGTCACGTTGACGTTCACGTCGTCGCCAGTCTGTCTGTTTGTCTGTCTGCGGGAGCAGGAGCAGCAGCAGCAGCAACAGGAGCAACAATAGCAACTGCAGCCGCTACAGCGACTGCAACAACAGCCAGTTGCAACAGCACGCATACATGTATTTCCGCATCCGTATCCGTTTCCGCTTTGTGCATTGGTAAGCAACAGAAAACAGGCAGCCAACACACGCACACACACGCACACCCATAAATAGAGAGACAGCAACAGACGCTGAGTGGTAGGCAAAACGGCAGGCGACAGCAGCAACTAAGTGCTCTAGTTGGGGCTGCTCGACTAGCAGATACTCAGTGCACAGCTCTGAATCAAATTGCATTTAAGTATGAGTAATACGATACGATAATACGATTGAGATATGCCTCTTAAAATTCTTCAGTTTTCTATTTGGCAAAAATTCGATAAAAATTAATTTGTAAGCGATTCGATGAAATGATTGATATTTATCGAATTTAGGGAATGCCAGCCCTAAACAATTTAGTTAAAAATATGGCATTTAAAATTCATTGTAATTTATACTTCGTTAGTTTGCTTGCAAAATCAATATTTATCGATTTATTAAGGAGTTTTCGATTACTGCTAATTATGGGAGTACCAGCGTCCAACAATTAAGATCAGACTGTGTTATAGCATTTAACATTCAATGCGATCAGTACTCTATTAGCTCAATTAGACTTTACAAAATCGATATACATCGATTATGTGGGAATTTTCGATTATTGAAAATTTTACGACTGTTGTGAGTTTAACCCTTTAACAATAAGCTATAACAATCAGCGAGATATATTAAAAACTGCGGCTAAATCAATATTGAATCGATATTTATCGACTTATGAGGAATTTTTCGAATATGTTTAATAAAACAGACAAAGGGATATAACCAAAGCTAAGCGACTGCTCAACATTTAATATACTTTATGGTATCGGACTGCAATATACCCTTTCTTACCCAAAATACTTTATGGGTACAGGGTATAACAATAACGGCGGCAGCGGCAACTGTCATGGGTTTTATGGCCACATTTGCCAATTGTTTGTTGAATTGTTGACGTGAATGTCACTCGAATGAAAGGCGCACCGTGGGCGTGGCCGGCGGCACCACCGCCAGATGACAAGGCTTGTTGCCTTCTTGCTGCTGTTATTGCCACTAGCTGTGGCTGCTTCTTCTTCTTCGCTGCCGTCAACGCATCCGGCGGCATCGTTAATCTTATTTAACTCACAGGCCGTCGGATAGCTTTTGGCCAGGTCGTATTCCGCACCTGTTTGAATGAGAGACTTTTGCGTAATGCGACTGCGAATTGCGAGCACGCAAGACGCAAAAGTTGCTCAAGCAAAAATTAAATGTCTAATGCGAGGGCTAAACGAGCAGTTGCTGCAACTAAAACTATTTAAATTCCAATTTGCATGATATAATAAAATATTTACGGCTATTGCGAGGAAAGGGCATGCGAATGTTGTTTCTCGCACATTTTTGCGCCGTCATGAAATTAAATTTATGGCATTAATTCTTAAAATAATATGTCCCTTTTTTCCCCACCCCACTCTCTTTTTTGTTCTTTTTATAAAATAAAGACAGCTTTCGCTGTATGGTACTGAAATTCCATACGTACATGAATGGCTGCAGATTTTTTGAGTTTTATTTAATTTACGCACACAGAAGACTCTGAATGGTCTGCATTCCACAAAATGTTCGACGCAACCAGGAAGTGAGCAACAAACTGCAACATGGAAAATATTATATTTATTGTAGGATATGCATGTGCTTGGAGAAAGGGTATAACAACCTGTTTGGTTGTTTGACAATTTACTTAACTTCCTATAATTCTTATATATTTCATATTTCAAATAATAATATAAATAATTATTATTATATAAGCAGAAGTAATAATAATTATAATATTAATAATCATAACAATAATAATAATAATAGCAATAATATAATTAATAATAATAATAGTGGTAATCTTATTAGTTATAACAATAATGGTAACAGAATAGAATAACTTTGGGTTTATCATTTTGAAATAAGCAGGCTGAGCTCAATTAAGATTCAAAGACCCTTACATGTTGGCTTAAAAAGTATTAAATTGAGTTAAACCGCTAAAAAGGTTTCATATGTATGTAAGTATAAATGTGTAAGCGGGATTACTTAAAAACATAAATCCTCTTGAAGGCAAGAGAAAAACGGTTTAAATATCCTATGTCGGGGGTACAAAAATCAGGTAAGGATAAGTAACTCAATGTTTTTGTGTAAAAAACGAATAAATGAAGAGGATCTCAATTAAATATACTAAAAAATAAAACCCCTTTTATGTGGGATATTGAAGTCAGTTACGGAGTCAATATCCTTTTCACACAAGCTATTAAATTTATTAAAAAGGTTAGAAACGTTCAGTTAAACTGTAAATAAATGGTATTAAACTTTAAAAAACCCTTTAATGCAATAGTAAAAAGGTTTAAACACCTTTTATCGGTTACAAAATCAGGTTCGAAGTCAACAACCTTTTTGGCCAGAAGAAACAGTTATTGAATTATTTTAAGCGGTTAGAAACGTTTCGTTAATATGGAATTACAGGGTATTCACTATAATAGCAAGCCTTTAAAATGGTTTAAATACCTCAAATATTTTGTATAAAAATCAGTTAGGGAATTGTTTAAATTTTTGCTTGATAAAATTACTAAATTGATTTAGAGGGCTTCCCAAATAGGTATAGAGTATTAACCAAAAAATTGCGTTTACAAATTAAATATAGAATATATATTATATAATATATATATTTTGTATATTAATATTTTATTGGCTGGCTCTAGGTCCAGCTAAAAAAATATTTAAAAATGGAAAGGTTTCCAAAATCGGCATAATATATTAAATATTGTATATTATATATTATGTGTTCTATAATCTATATTCTATATTCTATATTATGCGGTTTGGAAACATAAACTTTTGCTTTAAATCAAGCAATGAAAGTAGCTTAGGTATTGAATTTAAAAGAGAACTACCTTTAATAAAAAAGGCTAAAAGCTGTATATTTGGGATATCAAATTCTTTGGTTTGCTTCTCAAACCGACCTCGTGAAGCTAAGACCAAGTGGTTGAGTTTAATGGCTACGCTAACACGATGTCCAAAATTGATGGCCCAGTTAGAGAGAGACGGAGAAAGATGGAGGGAGAGAGAGAGGGAGAGACGTGCTGCTGGCGCTGCTGCTCATGATATACATACCTTCCGCTTGGCCGCCAGTTGGTTGCAGTTGCTCTAAATGCAGCGGGCGATGTTTGCATAACGCTGCAGTTTTTTCATTCGTGTTGGTTTTAATTCAATTTAACAATCGCGTTTTCCCCATGCACTTTTCACTGCTTTCTTTTTTTTATTGTATTTGGTGTTGTTGTTTTCCTTCACCGCTTCTGCTGCGCTGTGTGTTTTGCATTGTTGCTGGCAGCGAAGCGAACCGGAAGTTGCACAGCATCAGCATCACCAGCTGCAGCAGCAGCAGCAGCGGCAACTGCAGCAGTAACAGCGGCAGGCGGCAGCCATTAGCGCAAATGTAATTGGATTTTGTGCCCCGAAACACTCAAAGAAATTTAATCAAAAAGGCGCCTCGCCATATTTGGCATATTTAACAACCAAAAACTTCATTTCTTTATGCTTTCGTTTGCTCTGATATAATTATTATTATATCGACTGCAAATATTTCAAGTGCTGCTACTGAAAATGATTGCAGATCATATTTTGCATTCAGCTAAAAATAAACTCTCAGTTGTACAGACTTCAGCACATAAAGGGATGTAATTAATGTCAGTTGATTTTTTAGCTTGACTTCAGCTGCTGCTTCTGTTGTTACCTCAGGTGAAGTAATTAAAACGAAAATGCATAATTTGTGTGCATTTTGTTTATTACTCTGGATTTTTCCTCTTGACCAAGTTATCCACAATTACAATAATGAGGGCATATAAATTGCATGGCTGGGTTAGGTTGCAAACAGCAAACAAAATAATTGAAGCATTCATCATATTCAGCAATTAAATTTAATCGAGACATTCGGCACGTGTTTGTGATATGCAAGATATCAAATGACTGCATTTATATTTTGCATAAATTTGCTTATATTCAAATCGAAAATTATGAAATTTCCTTTTATTGAAAATTAAGCATTGGCTGAATTTTAAATTTTCCAAAATGGAATTTCACACTGCTGCATTGCCATTTATATTATTAAGTATCGATTGAAAGCTAATCAAAGGGATTTTCGAAAGGAAAGGGAATTCGCACAATTAATTCCGATCGATATATGAAAAAAATTAAGCATAATCTATCAAACAAACAAAACAACACAAACTTATGAGAAATTTAAAAGAAAAATGAAGGGAAATTCGAATTGAAGTTAAATAGCAATTAGAAAATAAATATATATATATAAATAGATTTCTTAAAACTGAAATTGCAAAGGAAAACAAATAAGAGTTTCTAGTCGGGAGCTCCCGACTAGGGGATACCCTGAACCCTCTTCTTCCAACACCAAATGCAGATCGCGCTACGCGCTCGTTTGACTTAGTAGTAATAAATAAAAATTAAAAGAAAAAAAATTGTTCCCTTGGCAGGATTCGAACTCGCAACTAACCGCACCACTTGCCGCTGCCTCCACTCCAGGGCCACACCAATAACTGAGCTTTAATGAGAAAAAAACCAATTAAAATAACAGCACAGAAAACAATACAATCGCAATTGCAATGCTGTTGATAGAATTCAAAGCAGACGCGCATGAATGTGTGTGTGTGTACATGTATACAGAAATTCTTGGAATTTGCGCAGCAGCTATGCTGCTAACACGTGCATATAAATCGTGGCTTAAATTGATTGGCAATACAAGTTGGATAATTAATAGGTTTCGATATCGGTTTTTATAGATTACTTGGAAACGGGACAAGTTATCGAATATCGGAAACAAACTCGATCTGCGGGGGCATTAGGAGGACCTACAGCTAAAGTCTTTCAAGTCTCTAGCTCTTATAGGTTCTGATATCCTTGCATCATATATACGGACAGACGGACGGACGGACGGACGGACAGACAGACAGACGGACATGGCTAGATCGACTCGGCTATTGATGCTGATCAAGAATATATATACTTTAGGGACATTTTGAGGCGAATTTTAAGGGGAAATTTGAAAGGAAAGTCGAACAAAAATAATTTATATAAAATACAATACATTAAATAAATTGGTTTTAAGATCTTAGCTAACATTTTAAGGAAAAAATTGTATGGGATATTCATGGGAAGTTGAACAGAGAGGCTGGCAATATAAAAAATAAATTGGTTTAAAGTTTGAATATTAGATTTCGCAATATGAATATAATTAGTGTAAATTAAACCTTAAATAGTATCATAAATAAAGCATAATTATCTTAAGCATTTTAATTTGGAATGCGATAACTAGTCATAAATTATACACTTAAATTGAAGAACTCGTTTCCTGTTGGCCCACAAATACAGTTTATTGTTAGTTAATATTTTAGTATTATCAGTCGGTTATGAATACACGTAGAGAGCGAGCGTATTTTAGACACAGTTTACATTAAGCACACTTGGACAGACACAGAGAGACAAAAAATACACACACACATATCCACACACACACACACAAACAATTGTAATAGAACTCAATTATAGCTAAAACATTGGTTATCTAGGTTAATAATACATTTAAAATTTTAGTGGCTTTGAAGTTCGAACCTTAGGTCCAGACAACACGTTTGCGTGCAAATTTTGGCGGCACAGCCGTCTGTGGATTGACCACATTCATGGAGCGAGTATTATTGAGGCGTGGCGAATCGATGCCGCCACGAACCGGCGGCATATCCTGCCAGACATCCAGATTGAGATTGGTGAACGAATCGCTGACCTTGGGCAACAGCTCGTTGGTTTCACTCAGATCAGCCTGACTGAGCGTGGCCAGGGGCTGCTCTGGATAGCCAGTTGGTTGGTCTTCGGTGGCGCCTAGCGCACGTGGCGAGGACAGTTTCTGCTCCTTGTTAAGCTGCTCCAGCTGTTTGGTGGTCTGCTCAATGCCCGCAAGATGTGTGGCACGCAGTTCCACAATCGATTCCTGCTCGGTCAGATTCTCGCGCAGCATAGCGCTGAGCAGTTGCTGCTCCTGCTCGATGAGCATGTTGATGTCGCCAAAGCGCTTCAAATGCATTTCACGCCATTTGTCCTCGCATTGCTGCAGACTGTATTTGGCCTCCGACTCGTACATGGCATCTATTTGACTGGCGGCTAAAGTTTCGGCATCCAGCTGCTCCTTGCACTTTTCGAACAGCTGCTGCACCTGCTCCGTCTTGACCGCATACTTGGCCATGCGCTCGAGCAGATTAATGCATAGGGAGATCTGCTTGCGATAGGCCTCGCTGCGATTGCGTATGAAGATCTTGATCTTCTTCAGATTGTAGGCCTGACTGTCATCCGGCTGCTGCAGCATTAGAGCCGTCGATTCCTCGAGCAGTTGTTTCTCTTTTTCCAGTTCGGTGAGAAAGAGACGGAAATGTTGCTCCTCCTGCTTCAGTTTATCCGCCTGCTCCTGGCGCAGCTTCAGCTCCGTCACATGCGACTCCTGCAGCGCGCATATATCCTTGATCTCTTGCTCGCGTATCAGCTGACGCTCCTTTTGCGCCTGCTCGGTGCGACTGATCTCCTGCTGCAGCAGCAGCTGCCGTTCGGCGGTCAGCGCCTCGCGCTGTTCACGCTGCTGCTGCTGCTCGATCTGCTTGTCCAGCCAGTTTAGCTTGGCCAGCACCTCGTTGTCGGACTTCGACTTATACAGCAACTTCTCATCGTCCACGCCGTGACGCCAGCGGCCGTATAGCTTGGCCTCCATTTCTAGTTTACGCTTGAGCTGTTCCTGCTCCTTGAGCGACTGATTGATGCGCTCCAGTGTTTTCAGATCGTGGCCCGCCGCCTCACGCGGCCGACGCTTGCGTCCCAGCTCCAGATCATAGATATTATTATCTGCATCCAGCAGCCCACGCAGCTTGGCCCGACGATCGTCCAGCTCCTGCTCCTTTTGCTGCTGACTCTTACGCTGCTGCAGCTTCTTGTCGGCCTTGTCGTAATACGCCTGATTGGTCCAGTTCTCAAAGCGTGACGTCACCTGACCCCAATGGTCGTAATACCGATTCACCTGCTGTGTCGCCTGCACTCGATTGTGCTCCTGCTCCCGCCGCCAGGCATATGCCGCATGCTGATGATTCAGGCGTCCACCCGACATGTCCTGTAAGCAAAGTAAAAGATGGGAGAGTGTAAAAATTGTGACCAGCTGAATGACAAGTTCATAAACTTCTAGACACAGCCGTGCTCAGTCGTGCCTGTCTGCCACCAGAAGAAGAACATGATGATAACCCAGCCAGATGAGTTGAGTAGAATAAGAAAAAAAATGAACAAACTTCAATTTGCCGTTTGAATGCGCTGCATGAGAATTCGCCAAAAAGCACAAACACACGATGTTGGCTTTTATTTATTTATATTTTTTCCAACTTATTGAGGCTATAAACGTCGCCTAGTCGAGAGGAAAATAATGTTTGAGTTTGTTACGATAATACATTTCAAACAATTGAATCAAAGTGCTTTGAATTATTCAACAAGTGGGGAGAAAAAAATGTTGTTCAATTTCCAATTGACCGAAAAATATGTCACACAGTAGCTTAACCAACTTGATAAAATAATTGTGGATATATTAAGTTTAACACATACTGAGTGTTAGAATTAAAGCCCAACAATATCCTGGGGTATGCAGTAAAACCACAATTGTGTGCTTATCAAACTTGAAACTGGGCTACAAGTGGTTCAGAAATATATTTAAATATAGTCGAAATGCTTATATACTACATTTGAGCCACATAGCTCCGAAAGATCCTGAGATATGCATTGGAACCACTTTGAGATTAGATTTAAATTTAAAAAAATTTCAAAGCAATCGGAAGAATTGAATTTTCTTAATGGACATAACTTCTTCCTTTGCATATACTAACAAATTTAGCAGAAACTACTAAATTCCTGCGAATGTCAAATTAACTAAGTGTCAGGAACTTGTTAGTTTCAGACAACAAAGCTACCGACTGGGACTATATCAGAACAGACGAATGTCTCAATCTCAGTTAACTATGGCAACGGGGCACCGAATTTCAGGCTTGTTTGAGATTAGATATTCCGCTCTTTACGCTGTGACGGGCTGTTCGTTTATTTTTTGGTTATGTTTTGTTTCATTTTTTTTATTTTTTTTGCTGGTTTCTGCCTGGCAGCAGCTGTCACTAACTGCCAAGCGAGCAGCCAGACAGGCAAATGCAAAAGCAAAAGCAACGTAACCAACCAGCCAACTAACCAACCCATCAGCTACCCAAACTCGCAAAAGCTGTTGCTTGGCAAATGTCACCCCACCCCAAAATCCCAACCCCAACGCCGCCAGCAGCAGCAGCAGGCGGTTGGATGCCAACGAGTTTCAGATACAGGCAACTGTCCATCCCAAGCGTCCATCCATCAACGTGGCCCCGTTGCAATATGTCAAGAGGCCTCAACGCTGTGCGTAGCTGCGTGCTCTCTCGTTTTGGGTTCTGCTGAAATGTTATCCAGCACCAGAGCTCTCCAGCCCCGCGTCTCTCAGACCACCATCCACCCCTCCGACCTAGCCACATGCCGGGATGCAAATTGGCGTTGGCGTTGCGTGGACGGCGGCTTTGCTAATTTTGTTCGAGATTTATGGGCAGCACGAAGCGCATTGATATATGCCAAATTGTTTACAAATTGATTACATTATTAATAATGCCCACAGCAGCGGGTTGGAAGAAGCAGAGCCCAACCAACAAGCCGTCACAACAAAAATATGCTGTTTGGTTTATACAAAAATGCACAATATATTCGACAAAGTACTTTGTATGTCATGTGACTGAGAAAACTTTGGCAATAAATCAAGCAACGGTGCGAAAAAGGTGGGGCCTTTTTTGGGGGGCTGTTGGGCGTGGCATGCGTGTGCACGCCCACATTTCAATCGAGCGGGCGACAGTTGAGCCCACAGCTCAAATGCCAAGATGACGCCCAAATAGACTTAATACACTTTCGGCACACCAAATTCACTTCCTTAATTGAAATTTTAATTTGAATACTTTGCCAAAGTTTTGGCATTCAGCCCGGGCATGTCGCGAGGGGGTGGGCGGTAAGGTAGGGGGTGTCAGACACACATACAAACACACACACAACAAAAACAGGCAAACACAAACAAGCAAAAGTCGCTGCTGTCGCCAACCAGTCAGCCAAGCCAAGCCAAGCCCAGCCAAGCCAACAGCTCCCGCCGTGCTTCTACTCCTGCTGTGTCCTAGTCCTGTGCTTCTAGCTCCTGCCCACCCCGCTTCCCCCTGCTCTCGCCTTCCTCGTGGCTGCAGCAATCTCACAGGCTCAGCGCTTTTCAATTTACGCGCAACGCAAATCGTTTGTCATTTTATGTATGCCTTAATATATGGCATGTGCGTGTTCCGCAGCGAGCTCCAGCATCAGTTAAGAGATCTAAAATATCCTGCCCGCGACATCACACCCCTCCCCCTCACGCCTAGCGGAACCCTGCTCCTGGCGTATAATTTCTAACCCAAATGGCAACCAGCAAGCGTAACTAATCCGAACAGGCAATGATATAAGCGCCAACTGATGAGTTGCTTCATGCCAAAACTTTGCCAGATTTATATATAAATATACATGTGTATATATATGGACATTTATATGAAGATATATGAGCTCTATACAGTGCTTGCTCGGATAAAAGAGCTTGCAGAAATTAGAAACATTTTGCTGACATCTTCCGTTCGGAATTGTAGCACTTTATTTATAATGCATTTGCATTAAAGTCTAAAAAAATTATGGAATTTGATATGTGTTTTATGTAGCTATTATAAGTTTTTGAATTATTGTTATAACCAAACACATTTATGTGCAGTCAAACGTTAACGAAAAATTTCTGGATTTAGTTAGACGTTTAAATAGTTAATAGTTAGGATCTATGCGGAGTCCTGCAAAAGGTAGGGGCCGACCAAGACAATCTATTGTTCCTTGTGCTACCGCCTAAGTGAGTCATAATTGCAGGGCCTTCCTTTGGAAAGTTAGCAGGTCTCTTGCAGAAGAAGCCCTGATCTCTGCTGGGCCAGTCAAACTCCTTGTCCTGATGCTTCCTTCTATTCAAAAACTCAATTTTCAAACTTTTTTCCCATGAAGCCACACGATTTAGTTGCACAGTTTTATTAAGACTTTGCCACAGTGTTGAATAAAATTACACTCAACAAAAATTATATCCTAATCTTCTTCAGAATTGACCCTTACGAAACAGAAAATGTTCTTGACTTTTAAAATACGTTTTCTACAATTGAAAAAAATGTTGTTGCCTTCAAATGTTTTTTTCTTTCTAAAATTAATGATAATTTTCATGGCATTTAATTTTTTTTTCCCAAATTAACAAACTGGTTGTCTTCTTTAAATGCTTTTTCTAATATTCCGAAAATTTTCTTGTCTTAATATTTTTTGTACATTTCAAACAAATGTTTGTCTTTAAATGGTTTTTCTAATTGAAAAAATTTGTTATTAATAAAACATTCTCTCAGTTTATAAGTCTTCTTGATGAGAAAATTATATTAATTGGTTTGTATTACAGAAATGCTTTTAAAATGTAAGAAAACCATTTTTTGTTTAGTGGAAGAACTTAATAAAATAAAATAGATTTTTCAAAAAAGAACTAAATTTCAAAGTTCCTATGTCTACTATATAATATGATGATCCGATCAGCACGATTCAGATATACAAAACTGAGAGATTGGCTTGCATAGAAAAAGAAATGCATGTATGTATATAGACGACTCGAAAGGGAATATATGTATATATACCATATTACCTCCGAGATTTCTACTTCTATGGATAATATATATGCTGATAAATAATAATACCCTAAGCAAGAAAAAGGAGTAGAAGAAAACAACAAGGCAGTTCGAAAACCAATTGTTCTCAATTTCAAGCGAAACCTGTACCCAAATGCCTACAAATATCTACTAAGTGTACATATGTTATATATATACATCTACTATACATATACATATATACATCTACTATATATACACATATACTATCTATTTACTTTATTTACTTATACAGAAGGCTTTATTCAAGCGAGTTAACACCATTGTGCATTAATTAAGTATAGTACTTTTGGGCAGTGGACTTGCCTCATATCAGGGCAGACGAGCTGGCTAATATGTGTGTGTGTGTGTGTGTGTGCGTGTTTTAGCCTTTATCAACGTGGGGGTAGGGGGAGGGGAGGCAGGTGTATATCGTTGCTTGAACAAATAATTCACAATTACTTTTGCTAATTGTAATAGACGCTCGTCATTATCTAGCAGCTGCACAGATAATGCTTCACCTTGTGGTGAATACCCTAAAACAATGTGATTTCTATAGCTCAGAACCTCGGGCGTACAAAGAAAAAAAACGGAAGAAAAATAAGTAAAGAGCGTGCCAAACCGCAGTTAGCGAACATCGCACTTAATACCCTGATAAGATGTACGATTAGCGGACACTCCAGTGGTAAATTAAAAAAAAAAACAAAGCCAATCGAAGTGTACAAAAATTGGGCTGGGAATAGACGTCGATGAAATGCCTTAACCAGGGCAATTTATGGAATGTATTAAGGCAGAAAAACTAAGTAAATCTGTAGAGATTGCATTTAAGAGAGTTTAATCTAAGCTTAAAAATATATAAACAAAATTCTATAAATTGCCCAGCCCAACCCTTCGTAACTATTATTTATTAAGAGTTATACTACAAAATAATAATATGTATAATATAATAACATATAATATATATTCTCTAATATATAATATAAAATATTTCTTATATATAATATTATTTCTATAATATACTAATACTGCACTACATAAGAGAAGTTTTCTAAAAATGCCCTACCAACACTACTCTTTTGAACCAATGATTTATTTAGCTATCGATGACTGTTATCGATAACGCAGAAACCAATTTTCATTTAGTTGTGAAAGAATTTTGGAGGTTTAAACTTCTTAACTCTGATTTTGTGTATATAGGAAGGACTTGATTATATCTGTTTATACCCGAGCATATTTTTCTATATAAAATTTGTAACCAACCAATCGACCGATAAAAAATTATAACAATACTTGGAGAATGTTTAAATTGTTCATAATATTTGCAGAAATTAGAAAGCTTACATACAAACTTATTACTTTTTAAATATATTCCAGGGTGAACATTTTGAGAATCAACAAAAATATAATTAAGAAAGCTAAAAAAGTGCGAGGTAAATAATCAAGCCATGGAAAACTCTATATATGTAATTAGATATATATATAAAGATATATACATATATATATATAGGATTAGTTGAATTGTTATATATATATAATTAGTTAATTAATTATAGATATCAAATGAGGAATTCCCCCATTTTTTTTCTATCTTTAAACACATATTATAAATAAATATACTGTAATAGATGTGCACAATCTAAGATCAATATTTTTGTTTATAGCCGAGACCTACTTCACAGACAATGTCGCATACCCTTACTCGATTGCAGTGTACTTAGAAACGCACAAGAATTAATCAGAGGCACTAAGGCTTCGGCTTCGGCATTGGCATCGAGACATCGAGTTTTTTGGTTTCCCGGACACGCTTCACATTGTTGTTAGCGGTTTTCAGAGCTGTTTTGGTTGTTAACGACATTGGCACGACATGGGCGACGAGCGGTCTGGATTTGGGTCGGGGTCTGGCTCCGATTGGGGGACCTTAGCGGTGGCGGCTATGCCAAAAGCGGTTGACATAGACGCAACCACACGGCAACAGCAGCAACAACAGCAACAACAAGAACAAGAATCGAGTATAATTTGTGGTAAGTGCCAGCAATTCAACTATTTGAACTATTCCATGTGTCTATTGTGAGCTCTACGAAAAATTTCCCCTTTTACAAAATAAAATAAATAAATAAAGTTGTGTGGAGGAGGGGGGGGGGGGGGGGGGTATTTTTCTAGCTTGCGTGTTTACCTTGCCTCATAAACACACAGCCAAAATATTGGCTAGCAAATGACTTGAATTTCCTTTTGATGATGGCCATCTGGAGGCTGCGGTAATCCCCCCAATGTGGCTAGAAAATATATGCTTGTGTGTGTGTGAATGAGATATGGAGCTAATGAAAAATAAGAAAGGAAAACTTAGCTAAAAAACATAACGAAGTCAAAATACACTAAGAAATAGAATGCAAAAAAACTTTGTATTGCTTATAAGTATAAACTGTTTATCAGGCAGCTGCTTCTTACATGATTAAAAACTCCAAAGGCAATCCATTTATTTGCTATTTGTGGAAAGCCCAGCTGACACTCATAGCCTGTATAACAAGTTTTATTTATAGGCAAAGCGCTCTGAAACT
Organism: Drosophila montana; assembly: GCF_035044405.1. Lineage (NCBI taxonomy): Eukaryota > Metazoa > Arthropoda > Insecta > Diptera > Drosophilidae > Drosophila > Drosophila montana. The sequence goes on from NW_026996690.1 coordinate 1,303,259, forward strand.
TCGTTTCAGTTCCCACATTGCCAAAATATTTTGTCATTTTTTAATATTTGTGCCACTTTTGCTGTCAACGTTTAAAAATTATGTTAATTTCTTATACCTTGTCATATAAAGCAGTACCCGGTGTTAACTGGTGGGCCATGCGTCATGTTTAGATAAAAACAAGGCTTTACGTATTTAGATATAAAAATATTTCAAATTCCTTATAAACGTTACAAGCTCGATTAGAATATTAAAATACCTGAACATTTTTAAGATATGACAATCAAATAGTAGAATAAAATGCTGCTAATTTATCTATCAAAGCTAAAGCTAAAGCAATTTAGTAAATACATTTGTTCAGGGCTTCCCCGCGAACTCAACCAGGGGCATCCCCAGAAAACTCCGGATGGTACGAGAAAAAAAAACAATCTATTAAGGCGAAAGAATCGTGTAGGCTGTGCCAAGCGCGGGGCACGACGGCAGAAGGGATATAGCTTAGTGCAAGACAGTGACAGGTCATTCAGAACTGCAGTTAATATGAACTTTATGCATTCGATAAGATCTTGGGTAAAGAGCCACGAGGGGAACCACCACCCATCATAGAGCACCATAAAAGAACTTATGTAAATGTACATACCAGCTGTCATGTCGAGGTAAGAGTTATTAGATAATCAAAATATAGCAAATATCTCATGCAAATATCATGATAGAGCGGACAAAAGCTGACTGATATGCGGGTTGCCAGCCAGTCATTGCGAATAGTTAAGATATGCGCATACATTTGACTAAGATTTTGATTAATGTTATGTGGAACTAAACAAAAAACCTTGCGACCTTATGAGCACATCGTATGACTTTCACTCGAGATAAACAGCTGGCACATAATCATAAAAACTTTAAAAACAAAAACAAAAATATACAGTTTCAAAATTTACACAAATTTTACGGTTGGCGCTATAAAGATAAGTCCAAATAGGTTCTATCTAATCAAAGGCCAAGTGACCAATATAATGTCTAGTGAAGATGACCTAGAACACGATGATATGGCATTAAATAAAATGTGATTAAGCTATCGATATAAAAAATACTGATTATATTATTAAGTGTCAGCCAAAAGGTAGTGGCATGGCATGAATGAATCACCTGTAATCGGCCGGTCGGAAAATGCAGCAAAGATCAGGTTCCATATGATATTTATGCCATGTCATTCTATCATATGGATGGCATATCGCAAAGGGCGCCGAATAAAAAAAGTACCCGTAACCCGAGTGCAAATAAAAAGTACCGTCCATCGGACTATAAAAACAGCAACAAAAACAAAGCAGAAAGTTGAGTTCAACGCACAAAAAAAAAGAGGTCGACAAAATTCGCACAAATTCCCATGTAAATCACACACAGGAACTTGAACCTTTAAACCCTAACGGTATGCATACAGCTCACCAATTAGACCAGAGGGGGGGGGGGGGGGGGGGGGCGTAACAAATCCCCCACAGAGCTGATAACATTATCAGTATCAATTGAGCGCTAACCGATCGAAAAAGAAAGAAAAAACTATTCCAGCTGAGCGGAAGCGAGCGCAACGGAGCGGCAAAGAGCAAATCGAATGAACCGCCCAGTAGCTGCGTCGACTGCGCAACGGCGACGGCGACGGCGACGCCAACGTTTACGCCGACGTCGCAGCTGGCGCTTGGTAATAAATTTCATGCGATTTAAAAATTGTTTGGCATTGCGCGCAGGCAACAACAGCGACGCTGACGTCGACAGCGCTGGTGCGAAAAAGAGAAGTAAACAAACAAACAAAAAAAAAAATTAAATAAGCAACAACAAAAATAGTAAAAAAAAATTTTGTTACGCGTCTATAAACATTGGTGCGCCCTTATGCAGCCCAATCATTCGCTCTTCAGAGACGCGTGAATGCGAAACATAACGCAAAAATAAACCCAAAAATAAAGCATGTGAAAATTTTATAATTTGCAAAATTTGCACAATTCTTGCCAAAAGCACAAATTAAATTACATTCTTAATAAAATACAACAAAAAGTTCCTTAAAAAATAAAAACAAATAAATATAGAAACAAAAAGCAAAGAAGTTCCTAACCAAGCACAGCCGCAGAAACACGCAACACCTGCAAAACATGACAGCACTTGGATTACTTTTGCTATCTATGATGGGTAAGTGTTGTTGCCGCCTTATCGCTAGGCTGCCCCTGAGACACACACACGCGCCCCCCCCATACACACACACACACACACACAAACGCACAACAGCAGTTGCTGCTTATCTCCAATTTCTGCACGCCTGTTAAATGCCACGGAAATTTGTTGCTAGCTCACCCTGTTTGCTGGCTAGCAGAAAGCGAGAGCGAGAGAAAGAGAGAGCGCGAGAGATATGCATCTTGTACAGGCAGTAATTTGTATACTCGTACTGCTGCTCGTAATACCCATACTATTTACAAATTTATGTTTCAGATTGTGCGCAAATTAAATTACTTGCATTTAACAAAAATGTCATTTAAACGCCAAACACACACACACGCACACAATCATTGACAGTCGGATGAGGGAATTTTTATAATATGCACATTATAATTGATTGTTTTTTTTTATACACTTACGTTAAGGGTATAGCAACTAAATGTATTAATTTGCAACGCACGAAGCTAGCAGGAAAGTAAAAAAAGAAACTTGTTTTTATATTTAGGAGACGCGCAATAAAGGCAGGAAAGTAAAAATATAAACTTGTTTAAATATTTAGGAGACGAGCAAAAAAGACAACTACATTTTGTAAAACTTCGCAGAAAAGCCCTTTCCTTTCGAGATATTTGATAGAATGTTGTACAGATTTTATAGAGCTGAAAGAAACTTTGTGAAAGGTTTCTGAACCATATTTTATGTAAAGAATAATAAACCTACAATATATTTCCACATTATGAAATTTTATATATATTATAAGGGGAAGTTTTTGTGTTTGTAAAAATCTAAGCGCAAAGTTGAGTAGGGAATTGTCTAGATAGATAGAAGCAGAAAAATGGTTCAATATATTCATCCTTCTGTCTAGTCTCTGCAACTGCGGCAAAAGTCTGTCTGTTATATGGGAATTTTTTATCTACAAATAAAGAACATTAAATGGGGATTTTAGGAATCACGAATTCTGCCTAGCACAGCATGATTATTTTATATATAATAAGTACGTCTATATGTTTCTCTCTTTAAAATGAGTTATGACAATAAGGATTTCAGAAAACATGAATTTTAAAAAATATACATTTATGCTTGATAAAAATATATTATGGCGTAAATAAATCTTTATTTAAAAGCAATTGTGTGCAGAATTCCCGATTTCCGAATATTTATATTTATGACCGTCCTTATGTTTTTTTTTAAATGCGGTTTTTAAAATAGAGAAATCATGAATTCCGCCTAAAACGGCATGATTATTTTTAAGTAAATAATGTATACATATATTTATGCTTGATTTAAATGCTTAAAAAGTATAGATTTCTGTGATTTCTGAAGTCTCTATTTAATATGCCTAATTTTAAAGAAACATATAGACGGTCATATATATATATATATATATATAAATGTTCGGAAATCGGAAGAAGCTGATAAAGTTCGATAAGTAGACTCTTAAATAACTTTTCTGACTTGTTAAATTTCGCACGAGGTAAGCTTAACCTTGAATTAGACTATAATTTCAGACTTTGTAGAGTATTAAAGTATTTTAGTCGCAGCGACTAACTTTCTTTCTGGTTTGACATTGTTTTCTGCTGCTGTTTGTTTTTTTATTCTTTTTTATTTGTGGCCTTTTTCGCAGGTACTTTTTTATTTAATTTTTTATTTTAACGGACCGTGACTTAATCTCGAATATTTCATATATCATATTATATTATACTCTGCTCAAAACCAAAATATTTGTTTAATGCGCTCGGCATGCGCGTTTAACTAATATGTTTGCAGGTATGCTTGTGTGTGTGTGTTTTGGTGAATGAATAGCATATTTGATGTGCTTTGGCTGATTAAAAGCAAACAATTAGTGCGGAGCTTGGAATTTATGTTTGTGCGGTGGCAAATTGAATAAATTGAAATGCTTCAATTATGAGACAAAACTTGATCAAATGCTCAAGGATAAGGTCTCATCAAATTATCAAAGAAACCACCGTCAAGCGCCACTTTCCCTCCCTTCGCTCTCACCATGTGCCGCGGGGCAAGGCAATTTCATGTAGTTAGATGAAAATTACTTTTTTGAGGCAATTTCCTAATAAAACATGAGCCTGGGCTCATCTCAAACTAATTATTAAACATTCGAGGGTAGAGTTATTTTTATGTGTGTGTGTGTGTGTGTGTGTTTATTTTGGTTGTAGTTTACAACATTGATTAGCACAACGAGTTTAATGTTTACTTTATTAGGCCCGCGTGTAATTACGGCCAACGATTAGAGAACGTGTACAAAAAAGGGGTTTATATCGAGGGGGCGGCAGTTTGCACGGGTGTTACGTGCGTCAGACCGGGCTTAACGGTAAATATATGAGCGAGAGAGAATGATAGAGTGTATAAACGCAATTAACGTGTAACACTACTGAAAAACCAAAAGGCATAAATTAAACAGCAAATGATTTGACAGCCAGTCCCCAACCACGCCCCCTTTGCACGCTCTGCTTAGTATTCAAACACGTGCTGCCAATAGACGCTACTTTAGTTCCAGCTCCAGCGCCAGCTCCCACTCCAGTTCCAGCGTCAGCTCCAGTTCGAGTTTCAGTTTCCGTTCCATTCCTAGTTCCCGTTCCGGCAACACGAAGAGAAAAAAATCAAGAATTTTGCACTTGAATCAAGAAAAAGCTGTCTTGAAAGTGGTGCAATATTGGCAATACTTGAGTAAAGCATGAAACTCTTATTGCAAGTATAACTTTTTAAGTACGCAAAGACTTGAATCAAGTGTGTTTTCCCTGTTTCTCATCTCATTTAAGAATTTTGTACTTGATTTAATTAAAACCAATCTTAAAAGTGCGGTTCTATCGTTCATAATTGAGTCAAGCATTTGAGTATGACTTGTAAAGTACGCATAGCATCGAATTAAATCTGAAAAACTTTTCAATTAGGAACAAAATAAGCTTAAAATTAAGCTAATATGGTCTTAAAACCTTAGAGCTCTAGCTCCACTTTCACTTTTCTTGATTTTAAGTATAAATATTACTTTTTACTTAAATCAAACATTTTTATATTTATTTTAGAAGCATTAGGAATTTATCTGGCTTTAGGCATGAGTTGTACTTAACTCAATAACTTCTAGCTTAATTCGGACGCAAAACGTGCCAATATTTTTAAAATGTTTAATTTAAAGAAAACTAGTACGAAAATTGTACTCATTATATACAAAAATGTTTTGCTCTTCAAATTTGTAATTAGAAGCTGCAGCTATTGACATAGTCAAGTGTCGTCACAGATCCTCCCAGCAGCTAAACTTCTGCAGCCTCAAAATTGCCCGTTGCCAAGTTTGCGTATGCATATAAATGCGCCAGGAAGAGGCGTGGCAGTTGTCGACGCCTTGGCAAACATGCCAAATGGAGGCTGCTAAAGTTTCACCCTCTTTCTGGGCACACACACACACACAAAAACACCCGCGCACAAACACCCTCACACAACACATACTCAATCAGATTCACAGCCACGCACACATTTAACGAATTTTGAATGAAAATAGTTTGTCGTCAGATTTATTTGCATTTATGAGCTGCGGGCGAACGCGAACCAGAAAGTTAACTTCGAAGGCCGCGCTTTGGCCTACAGCTGTCTCTGTGGGCCCAACTGATAGATGATACCACCTGTTGACATCGTATTCGCATATTTGAAAACCATTTGTTAAACTTTAAAGCTGAGTCATCATTATTTGTGGATTATAAAACGAGAACAGCGCAAAACACAGACAGCCGACATACGCTAACAATTGTTGGCTATGAGTTTCATTTGGATTAAAATAGCTTTGCAAAAAACACTGGCAAATATCCTGAAAATTTTTATATTTTTTATAAATCAATAGATAAGAAAAGTAATTAAAGCCAGTGTTGAAAATTGCTAAAATTATCTAATAAGTATTAAGAAAGGTCTCACGTACTTGTTATTAGATGCCAAGAAAGTAGCTAAATCCATTTAAAATTTCAACTGTTTCCGACTGACGACTTCAGCATATATCTAAATTAAGATAAAAGATAAACGATTTGGCTACAATTATTTGATGACTGATCCCCAATACGATTGAGAATCGTATCAAATAAAGCTACACTATTTTTTCAATTTCAAGTAATTTTTTTTTTATTATTTCAAGTAAGTTTTATTTTTTTTTTAAAGGAAAAAAAGCAGCTAAGTAAACACAAAATTTTTGAAAGCGATTGCTAATTAAGCTATAAATGATATAAACAATATTTTTTAAATACTAAAACATATTTTTATATCAGAACCGGATGTGGGTAAAATGTTGTTAACCCTGTGGGTCATACAAAAATCATTTTCATGGTTTTAGCAATTGAGCTGAGGGTTCATAGACTGGTATATAGTTTATGTAGCTTTTGCTTTAACTAAAGACTAAGCGCAAACATGGTTATTCCTCTCAGATTAGTATTGAATATTTCACATTTTCTCCGAAATTTCTGATTCAATATAATATAATATTATTAGAAAGTATACTTCAATGAACTGCGACCCCCAACTGAAAGCTTGCACAGAATCGTCAGACTCCCTGCATTTTGTAGTGTATTAAATCTTTCAGTAAACACAACAAATTGGCGAGCAAACTTTGTGCATATTTTATATGGACTGAGGCCGGTTCATTAATTGACACGTTTGGCAAAAAACACCGCAGAGAGAGAGAAAGAGAGGGTAAGAAAGGCGAGAGTGGGCAAAAGAGAGAGAGGTATATTTATAAAATCTATATACTATCTAACACTGATTATATATCGATACGGATCAGCTTGGGGCAACGACTTGTTTGGGGACTTTGAGCAGGCAGTTTAAGTCGCTCTCTCGCTGTCTCTCTCTCTCTCTCTCTCTCTCGAGCTCTTGTGGTTGTGCCTGGTTAGGTGGTATGCGGGGAATTTTTATGAGACATTCCGGCTACTATTTGGCGTTGGCGTTTCATTGCGATTTCTCACCTCGTTGAGGCAACACACACACACACACATACAGACAGACGGACAAACAGACAAAACCAGCAGCCGGGGGAATACGTTTCCAATATAATTTATCAATGGCAACGCGGCACACGGAAGCTAAAGTCGAGACTCGATAAAGTTTAAGTTAAACAAACTGTTGCAATTAATGCTAACAAAAGTTTTGCCAAACACACACGCGCACACACAGAAACCTCGACACAGTGCGAAAATTGTAAATAAACAAAACATCGTGTAACTGCAACTGAAAACCAACTTAAACAAGTCAATAAACTGATGGCCAATCTCTGCTCTATACACACACAGGTTACAGCCAGCACATGCAGCCGGTTGCAACGGAGGGAGGAGCTGGTCCGGAGGGCGGTGTCGGCATCTCGCAGCTGTTGTCGCGCGCAGATTGGGGCGCCCGCATGCCCAAACAGGTGGATTATTTTAATGGACCCGCACCTTTTGTGATTATTCATCATTCGTATATACCCGCCGTATGCGAGAGCACGCCGGATTGCATGCGCAGCATGCGCGAAATGCAGGACTTCCATCAGGTGGATCGCGGCTGGAATGATATTGGCTATAGCTTTGGCATTGGCGGCGACGGTCTGATCTATACGGGACGCGGGTTCAATGTGGTTGGCGCCCATGCGCCCAAATATAATGACAAGAGCGTGGGCATTGTGCTCATCGGCGATTGGCGAAGTGAGTCACATTTGATTTAACCAAACAGAATGTTAACTAATTTAATTATTTACTTTTTAAACCAAAAGCCGAACTACCGCCCACTCGCATGTTGCAGGCAGCACAGGATTTGATTGCATTCGGCGTGGCCCAGGGCTATATTGATCCGGCCTACAAGCTGCTCGGACATCGACAGGTGCGCGATACCGAGTGTCCCGGTGGCAGACTGTATCAAGAGATTTCCACCTGGCCGCATTTCACGCAGCTCAACAGCACCGCAGAGGCGCAGCCCGCAGTTAAAAAGGTTTAAGCCAAACAAACAGAAGCTACTTTAATTACATGAGAGTCTCTAAGCGAAAGAGAGAGAGAGGGGGAGAGGCCTATTTACAGTATTTTTTAAGTTTTAAAGCAAGAACGAGAAAGAGCGAGAGCAAATACAAATAAACACAAACTATTAGCATTACAATTTTAAATGCTCTGCTCATTTAATTAAAAATTATTGTAACCATCGAAAATGCGTATAAAGGGTAATTGGTTTTGTATGTATGTAACATACAAAATGTATGTAACAGGCAGCAGAAATATTAAAAATTCTTGATCAGCATGACAACCTAGTCAAGCTATTCAAGTTATATACAATTCTGTTGCCTGTTATCATAAAATGGATAAAAATCGATTTTGACATTCGGATTTTGTGACCATGAACCTGAGGACAGAAGGAGCACAGCCTGTCTACTTCGGGTGTATCTGTGTTCATCTGCATTGATTCAGGGTATCTGCTAGTCGAGCAATGCCAACTCAAGCACTCTAACTTGCGTTTCTGTACAATTTGCAATTCGCAATTTGATTGCAATGAAATTTCGCCAGGCGAATGCTTTCAATTAGTGCGACTTTGTTATTTTTTATTACAAACCGCTGTAAAGTTGTCTACGCTCACAAAATTGATTTACGGCCCTGGCAAGTTTTTAACTTGTCATCACATAAAAAATAAATAAAATAGAATACAAACAAAAGCCACACAATTAAAACACAGAAAAAGTAAAATAATGAAACTCAGTGCCAAAGTGGCTTTTAATTTTATTGATTTGTGCTATGATTTTTCAAACAAAATTGTACTATACGCACAAAGCGAAACAAGGCAAACAGAGAATTAATTGAGCCGAGTTGAAGAGCGCGACTAGGTGCCACCCTGTGCCAATTTCATTGAGCTAGACTAGACTAGAGGATACCCTGAATTTTCTTCAACGCGTTTGCTTTATCATTAATAAAAAATATATAAACTTGGTGGCTCTAACTCTCTAAACCGAAAAGAGATTTGCTCAAAGAACAGGATTTCGAACGTATTGCGCAGGCATTAGGAAGATCTACGTTCCAAATATCAAGCCTCTAGCTCTTATATTAGCTGCTGAGATCAATGCGTTTATACAAACGGAGAGAGGGACGGACGGACAGACGGACAAACGGATATGGCTAGATCGACTCGGCTTTTGGGGCTGATCAAGAATATATATAAGTTATGTTATAAGTTATGCCTGTTACATACACACGCACAAAATAGTTATACCTTCTTACCCATCTTCAATAGGTTTAAGGTTTAAAAACAAATATATTTTAATAAATAAATATAATGTAATGCTACAAAATATCCGCAGCAAAATACCCTGTAATGTCGCACACACCTTACAGCTATACTTGCTTCTGGGAGAAATATCACAAAATATTTTATGACCTGCTTGTAAGTAAGATCGACAGGAATTTAGAGGGATTTATTATTTTTTACAATATGCTTATAATTTTATTACATTTTATGAATATTTCCTTCAGGTAAGCCAAAAAACGCCATTCCTGTCTTGCAACATTTTCTTTAGTTTATTTACCCATATCATTTTATTTACAGGGTATGCAAGGTTAATACATAAATATTTGATATATAACTACTAATTTATATTCAAATTCAAATTATTTAATAATTTTAATTTATATACAATTAAAAAAAAAAATCTATTTATATATATATTACAATTTTTTACATTTTATTATTTTTAACATCAAATGTATGAAACATGTTTTGACAATCCCGAAAACCCCTTTCTGCTAGTCACAAACATTTCTACTAGTTAATATACCCACACTACCATAAGTGATACAGGGTATACATATAGTAAACATATAGTCAATGTTTTCTGACACCCCCAAAAAGTATGCAGCGCAAATTTGTTTGCTGCATTTAGCCCCAAAACTATGCAAGCATTTGTTTTCGACTAACTTCCATGCACACAACATATATATATATGTATATATATGCATACATATTTATGTTCATCTGGGAAATTTCACAAACGGAATGCAGTGCAAACAAAAAGTGGAAGAATTGTTTCACGTGCCGCCAGTTGAAAAATATGCAACTGGCCTTATATTCACTTTACCCCATGCCCCGCAGTAGTTCGCTTGCTTTGTCAATGTTTTCATTACGCATACGCCTAGTGCAATATGTAGGCATGCAAATGACAGTGTTGAAAAACGTTAAATTATAAAACATTTATTGTTTGCATACATATTATATACAAATTTAAAATTGGTTTTGTGCAGCGCAGCAAATGGAAATATTTTTGGGGCGAAAAATAATAATTACTGCAGCATATTTTCATAGAATTTTAAATAGAAATAAATTAATTAATAATAAGCCCACGAGAGGAGCGACTGCCCATTTAAATTCTGATCTATTTTAAGATATTTCTGTAATGTGACACTGACGAGCGACGCCAACTTGGAAGTTAATTGAAATTATGTGGGCTACGTTTCACATAATACTAGGGAGTTGGGAGGTGGCTGACTTTTCCCCATTATGGCATTTGTTATGCATTCCCTTTGACATCCCCTGCGCTCATGGAACTGGGTCCTTTTCTTTTCATAACTCCTTCTTATCACATTTTTGTTCAGCATTTTGCGTCACCGCATTTTGGCATTTTTTTCCTATTATTTTCTTTTTCGGAAATTTGCTCTTTATTTCTTCCTTTCAATCGGTTTACGGTCTGCACTTACAATTCTTTTTATTTATATACTTTTTTCTTTGCTTTTATAGCAATGCTTGTGTTTTTTTCCTGCTCGCTTTTTATAAGTCCTTTTTCTTCACGCATTTGTCCATTCCGAATGTAGCCCGGCTTCTTAAACTATTCACTTTTTATCTCTTTTATCAAACCCATCTCCAGCTGCCTTTTGCTATTCCCTTCCTTTTTAGTAAAACTCTGTCGCCTTTGGTTCTACTGCAATTCCTGCTTTAATTCACTTCATTTTGAACTTTAATTACTTTTTCCCTTTATTTTCCTAATTAGTTGTGTAGTAACTTTTACTAGTTTCAGTTTTCTATACTATAATTCAAAGTTGGTCGTGTTTTAATAGTTCAGAGCTAATATAATAATATAATTAATTGTGTCTAATAATTTAAAGTTTATTATAATATATAAATGTTTGTTTCTAATAATTCAAAGTTGACAACAAACCCAAGCCTTTCTTAATTTGAGGGTACATTTTTCCATAGCATAAATATTTATGATCTATATATCTTGGCAATACTTGCGGTGAGCCACATGGTGAAAATGCAATTTCTTATTTTTTGTGTCATTCATTCTTCCCCATAATAGAATTAACCTTAAGTATAAGGAGTTAAAAAAAATACAGAAACTGCACATTTGTTCTCTTAACTTAATTTTATAAAGTTTCAAGACATTCATTGATTTTTAGAAATTTCTCAACTATTTGATCTGGTTCAATTTCTAATGTGATTTTCATTGTTCCCTTCTAGTTAACCGTAAACCATATAAGTTGACCCATAAACTTTTTAAGGCAAACTTTTTGTTTTCTAAAAATCCTTCAGTTCAATTTTGCTCCAATAATACTCTGTTCTCTTAACTTATTTAAATATTTCCAGAAACCTTTCTTACTATCATTTTTACATATATTTGTAATTAATAATATTCTAGATCGTTTGTATTTTTATCTTGATCATGCAACCTCTTATTTGATTTTTATTCTTCCCTTCAATATCCTCAAGTATCTGGAGCTCCTATAATACAAAAATATAAGCTTCCTCACACACTTTTTTATGGCAAACTTTTTGTTTTCATATCATCTTTGACCTTATTTGAATACTACGAAAAACCGTTTTAATCAAGAGTTTTTATTCACTTTCAGAACTTTTCGCGCTGGTTCACAGTGAGAATGCATTACGGCTAATCGATATGCAATCAGTTGGGTACTAAAAATAATATCACGCACTAAACGATAGCTAATTCCCGCAATCACTCTGCGGCAAATGTCAAACGCATTCAACAGATAGAACTGAGAGGAGGCAACAGCACAACTGGGCGATTGCGACAATGTAAATATTGCAAGAGAAACTAAAGAATCAACAAAGAAAACAGATTTAACAGGAATACAAAAGAACTGAGACAGGCGCTATAAAAAATGGGTTTGGATTTTCTAGACGAGTGGTTTTTATCACAGGGTAAGACGCGATACGCCCTATAAAAGAAAAAAAGCCCACCCACACACAAACCGTAGAATCTAGGCGCAAGAAACTTGCGTAATTGAGACCCATTTAATGTGCTCAAAGTAAATGATTAGAGTTTAGCTATTGACACGCCATAAACAGACGCCGGCTACTTAAGCCAGATACTATATATATATATGTATGTAACATAAATCCATATATATATATTCATAATTCCAGTATCATTGAACTATGCTGCACCTGCTGTAAGGTCAATCGGCTGCGCGCTCAACTGTGTCCGAGCAAATGGCTAAAAATATGCTTTTTGTCGGCCAAAATTAATTTCAATTTCAAATTTTTCTAAATATTTTCTTCTTTTTTTTTTGCCTTGAGAGCGCGCGCAGAGAACACTTTTGCCGCACGTCGAGAGCGAATTTATAAAAATTGTTTTCTATTCGAAATTTTCAAGCATTTGGCGTGCTGTTCAAAATACATGAATTTAGTTTTTGAAACGCCGTCATAGGCGCTGCGTGTCGAGCAAAAAAAAAGAAAAAGTGTCTAAAACCGTTTCGTCTATGTGTTTATTTGCTCCACTGTGCCCAGTGTGTATGTGTGTGTGTGTGTGTGTGGGTGTGCGTTTGTGTGTGTGGGCGTTCTGTCTAATATATAGAAAGAAAAAGAATATATGTGTCTATAAACAGCCGCAACGTGCAATGCAGCTGCATTAAACGAATCAAATATTGAAAAAAAAAAATAAAATAAAATAAATTTATATATATGTATAAATAAATGAAGCAAAATGCGCAGCATAGCAAAAAGATTTGCACAGCCAATGACGACGATTATGCCAGAAAATGCCCGAGAAACTCTTTCTATAAACACAACAAGACTTTGCCAAAGCTTTGATAAATCTAAAATATAAATATTTTTTTTTTTTTGAATAAAATCAAATATTTTCGTAATTGCAATAATTTTTGCGCAAATCGCTGGTTATCGCTATATAATTCCGCCTCTAATGACGGCATATTTATAAGTAAAATTTTTATTTGCATGTCATGTTTAATTAACGCGAAGGCAAAACTGAATTTTTGTTAAAAAAAAAAAGAAAGAATGAACACAAAATTTGCAAAAGGCCGTCGCACGAATTGGAGAAATGGAAAATGGAAAAGCAAAAAAAGGCGATGAGAGAAAAACCATGGAAACTGGCAATGGAATGAAACAAATTCACATTTCGTTCTCTCGGTGCTGCTTTTTTTGTGTATTTTCCTCCTTAATGTGCTTGTCTGTGTGTGAGTGTGCGTTTCATTGTATACTTTGTGAAACGAGGCAAAAGCGGCAAAAGACGCAAGCGTCAGAGCCAGCACGGATTTTTTTTCCGCTTTTCCGAACATTCTTTTTTTTTGCTTCTTTTTTGATTCTGCCGACGATATTTTTGACTCTCGCTGGCACAAAGAACCTAAAATTAAATATTTTCGCCTTTTACATATCAGAGGCACAGTGGCATAGCAAATTGTTAGCTGTCGTTTGTTGTTGCTGCTGTTGTTGTTGCTATTGTTGTTGTTGTGGCAGTTAGCTGAAAATGCATAGGATTAAACGCGTAACACAGCTTGTTAGAGCCGGAAAATTTGGCCAATTTGAACAGTTTTAGACGCCTTTTGTTACTATGACACACAGGCCTACATTCTATCTGTGCATTTTGGCTAAAACATATACGCTAACAATAGTAACAACAACATCAAAAACATCGGCAGCAGCAACAACAAATGCGCCGCCAGCTAATGAGCGCATGCATTTATAAATAAATTCTCAAAATGAAACATACCCAAATATATACGGAATTGAGTATTGAAAATATTTTAAACAGCTGTTGCTCATCGTCCACAGCACAGAAATTTAAATAAATAGCACAACAAGCAACACACAACAACAACAACAAACGAACAAAAATAAAAATATATGTACATAAAAAATATACAAAAAATAAAATAAAAATTTTACAAAAAAAAAAAGAAAAAAAACAACTTTTGGACAAGTGGCGAGTGAGCCAAGTGTACTGTTCGCCCGTCGCCCGCCCGCTCCGCGCTGGTGCTAATGTGCAAAGTTTTGTGTTTTCATCAACAAAAACAACAACAACGCAAAGAACGCGGCATAAAAATCACAGAAAATTATTTAAAAAGTGTGTGCAAATAGACGAGCTAAAGTGGGCGAATAGCAAGAACAACAACAACCCCTGGAGAATTAACAGAACGGAAAACAGTTGCCGAGTTGCCCTGAAATGCCCTTCGTGACGCCCCGTAGCACCACAACAACAACAAAAGGAGCAGCAGCAGCAGCTGGCCCCGGCAGCAGCGGACGCACCACATTTCGTCCACCATGGGTGAAAGAGGATGCGGCCACAAAGCCAGCGACAACGCCCTGGGCCAAAAAGGCAGCAGCCGCCAAGGAGAATGGCGAAGAGGCAGCGACAGCAGCAACAACGACAAGCAATAGCAAAGCAAAGGCAGCGCCAGCAACAACAACAGCCAAGAAGACAGCTGAAGAGCCCGTGAAAAAAGCTGCAGCAGCAACAACAACAGCAGCTTGCAAAAAGCAAGCGGAACCCGTGAAAAAAACAGTGCCAGAGCCAGCAAAGAAATCAGCCGTAGAGCCTGTTAAGAAAGCGTCGGCCAGTTTGGCAACAAAAAAGCCCGCGGCCAAGAAGAAGGAGCCAACGCCGCCGCCCGAATCCTCCTCCGAGGAAGAAGAAAGCGAAGAGGAGGAGGAGGAAAGTGAAGAAGAAACCGAAACCGAGGAGGAAGCAACCGAAGAAGACGAAGACGATGAGGAGGAAGAAGATGACGACGATGACGACGACGACGACGAAGACGACACCACGCTAGATGCCAAGCTGCCGGAGCATGTGAAGAAGGCCGCACAGCTGCGTCCGACGCAGATCAACAAGAAGCCGGAACCGCAGGAAAGTGAGTTGACACAACGTTTCACCCTAGAGAAACCCAAATTGCGCAGCGTTGTGGTCAAGCGCGACAAATCGATGAAAAAACTGGCGCCCGACGATGACGATGAGGCCGTCGAGGGCGAAACGGAGGAGGAGCGCGAGCGTCGTCTGCGCTTCAAGCTGGAGAAGCCGAAGTTGCGGCACGTGAAGCGCGAGGAGAAGCCGTTGCCTAGCAAGAGCACCGATAATCTGCTAAAAATACGACCAGTGCTGAAAAAGGTACCCAAAGTTGATGAAATTCTCAAAGAACCCAAAGAAGAACCCAAGCCCGAATTCAAGACCAAAACCCTGAGGAAAGCGCCCTCAATAAAACGCGAACCGAGCATCAAAAATGGTAAGTGACGATCCCGCAACCGATCCTGCGAGCGGAAGATCGAGCCGCAACTCCGGATGCTAAGCAAACAATTCCCGATTAACAACTCTAATGGATCGCCAAAAACAAAAAACAAATGCTGTAAATATATTAAACCACGCGCTTCGCTAATGTCTAAAACACAACTCGCGTAATTCGGCCAAAATATGCATATTTTTAGTGGGTATTTTTATAGGGTATTTTGCAAATACTAGCCAGTTGATATATCAATGAACACGGCCGTGTACATTTTTCTCATTTTAACCTGTCTATTGATTGCCCTCCAACTCTCTATTGCCCTCTCTCTCACTCTCTTATGTTGGTTGCCCGCCACCTCTCTCGCTCTCCCCTCACCTATTCTATTTTTTATTAAGGGGCATTAAAATACTGGCGCAAAGGCAAGGCCGACAGACGTCACAGCGAAATGAATAAAATATAAGAGACAGACGCGACAAACGTAGCGTATGAGTGATATTTTATATGTAACAGCACAGGTATTGCTTATACGTCTAGTATAACTGTTTAGAGGTGGGAGCGTGAGTTTAATAAATAGAATCTAATTTCTAATTCTAATCAAATCACATGTACTTAAAAACTTGAATATCGAAATTTTTGAATTAAATTAACTTAATTAAGTCCGTATAAATCACATCTACTCAAGGCCAACAAATTTAAAATATTCCTTATTCAATATAAGATATTGAAAATATTAAATTTGCTGAAAATCTTTATAATCATCTATTGAAAAATTAAATTAAACTCAATTTGCTTAAAATCTTGACCGAGCCAAGGCCAAAACATATATAAAACAAATGAAAATATAGGCTATCATCCAATTTCGCTAGTGGTAGGGTCAGACAGACTTTTTCTACATTCACATAAGATACAAATTCTTCAATTTTGTAAAAGCTTTTAATTATTCAAAAAATGTCAAGGATGCGGCACAAAGAAGAGTTCAAAAGCTAAGTTTCACGACAGATTAAGCAAAGTGAGAGTGAGCGAAAGAAAGAAAAATATAAATATTTTAAAGGAGGGAGATCAGCCATTATAAGGTTAAGACTAACCCGCAATTGGAAGGTTCTTCTATTAAACCAGAGCCAAAACGCCTTTTCCCTTTTCTTTAAATTGTAGACATTATATATATGTTGTATATCTATAACAAATCTCTATATATAGGGTAAATGCTAGTTTGCTATGAAACTTGTATAACTTATAGAAAAGGGGATCTAACTACTTCAGAATCCGTCCGAATAAACAGACAGACTGTGAAAAACTTGCAAATCCTGCACTTGTCAATGTTGTATCTACACAAAACGAATTCATATTTTCATAAGTTTGAGAGGTTTCTCTAAAGACAATATTATTTCAACTTTTTCTGTCCAAAAAGAAAACCAAATGAATGACAAAATCCGCTGCAAAGCTTTGTTTGTTAACACATTTGCTCTAATACTAGGCGAAACATAGCTCAAATTTAAAATTCACGTATATATATATATGTTATATTACTTTCAAGTTTAGTATGTTATATTACCCAAGTCCCAAGCCATTTGCCATTTATA
Source organism: Drosophila montana (assembly GCF_035044405.1). Classification (NCBI taxonomy): domain Eukaryota; kingdom Metazoa; phylum Arthropoda; class Insecta; order Diptera; family Drosophilidae; genus Drosophila; species Drosophila montana. The sequence goes on from NW_026996690.1 coordinate 1,320,468, forward strand.
CCAGACGACATTTCCAACTTCAGCTGGGATTCCAGCATATCAAAAATAAGGAAAAAACAGAAAAGACGAAATACAAATGCAATTCTGTTGCATGTTTTATTATGCATGACGGAATATTTTTAGTCATGTGACCATCTCTAGACTAGCTGCATATATATGTGTGTGTACCTGTTACTCATACCAATGCATATGTGTGTGTAGGTCCATTCAGGTCCAACTGAAGAACGCATCTAGAGCTGTTCGTATGTGTATTGCATCTATGAGAGTACTCTCGTACTACGTATAGGAATATAAGTATTAAATGAAAACATTTCATCAAAAATTTGTGAGCCCAAACAAAAACGACAAAGCACATAAGGACACACATTCACACATACAGGCAGGCACACACACACACACAGAGAGGGCTAAAAAGCAATATAAATAACATATTTTATTTATTAAATTTTTAGTGAGTGCTGTGCATTGAGTCGAAAGAGGCGCAAAACGGTTTTCCCACCCACCGATCCAAAGGCCAAAACACAAATTATTATTATTAAAATAGAAAAGACCAAGAGCATAAAAAAATAACGATAGAATTTTCCAAATTTAGGTACATTTTGTAATATTCGAAATGCATTTTGTGGCCGCAGGCATGGACAAATTTTAATACTCAATTTGAGAATTATCACAGTGAGTTGCATAAGTTAACAAATTGAAAAGCAAAGCCCCCCTCGGGGTGCAACAAACATGAAGTGTAAAGCCCATTAAGTGACAGTAAGGCGCAAAGGGTGCACGTTTAAGGTGTGCGGGGCGGGGCAAGCTGCCAGCATGGCCTAATCAGTGGGCAATAACGTGACCGCAAATGCGTCCTAATCTTTGCCAGGCAAACAAAAGGCAACCTTCGAGTGGGGTATGAGAGAAGACTGGTAAGGAGGTGAGGTGTTGAGCGGGTGTGCGTGCGAAGGGTCGAGGGTTAAGAAAATGCGAAAAGGCAGGTCACTCAACAAAATGGTAACCGCTGTGCCCAATGTTTGTCCTTTAAAGCAGTCACATAAATAGGAAAGAAGTGGGCATGACTAGCAGCTACCCTGTAAATAGCTTGTTATACATTCCAGCTTAAATATATGCATACACAGAGACATTTTCAGCTCGAAGCTTGCTGTAGACCAAAAGTCAATATAGATAAATTTTCACATTAGATATTAGTCGATTTTTAAAATCGACATTCATTAATTCGATTCAATACTTTCCAATTTTTAAAATCGATATTTCTTAATTTCCACACTCGAAATTTATCGACCTGTTAAGTCGATATAAAACGACATATACATACAATATTTGCTGATTTTAAGGTTGACATTTCTATATATTTTTCGACCTACACGTTCGTTATTTCTCTATGTATAAATTCAATATTTATCGATTTATAATAACTGATCATTTTCAATATACTTAATTTAACATGATACCCTGCATTAAAAGAATTTGTTTTTCGAAATAATAGGACCCTTTTTCTTAGACTCTGAGAAAGCCAATTGAGTTCTTCCTTCTGTATATCACAAGCAAGTGAACCCAACCATTATACCCTATTGTTTACCCATTTCGAATGGGTATTGCGCATAAAAAAAGCCAAGAAAAAAAGGCAACAATGCAGACAGAAAAGAAAAACATTTATTTAATGTGCTCGGACGACGTCTTGGGCCGACTTTCTGGGTGTTTTCATCTCTCTTTTTATGGTCTAAGTAAAATTCATGATTATTGCTCATTGTGTCAAAACTACAACATAAAGTGGAATGTTTAAAACCAGATGAGGATAGATGAGTGGAAAAGGCACTTTCGTAGATGGTTTCTGTTTTGTTTCTCAAGCGGCCTTAAAGCCAACAACTATCAATAGATGGGAACAAGGACAGGGAACACAGAGTAACTGTTCGTACTCTTAAGGACAAAAGCTGGCCAAGATATATGGCCATGTGCTTGATATAGTCGAACTAAATGCGCCATTTATATTCAAATATACGCACTAAAAAAAAACAAACGAAAAAACGAACAAAAATAAAAAAAATATATAAAAAATAAGGCGGCCGCAAAGCCTCAGTAAATGTCTTCAAAGGACAAGCGGATGGACAAAAAATTTATATATATATATATATTCTTTTATTTAAATGAGCCTGCCCTATATAGCTACATCTATATAGATGTGTGCGTGTGTGTGTGTGTGAGAACATGTAGCGGCTGTGCTATATTCTCTTTTTTTTTTCATTTTTTATTTGCTACGTTTTTAGCTGCCATTAGAAATGTGAACTTTCAATAGGTGCAGCTTTTGGGGGTTGGTTGGGGATTCTTTTGGTGGGCATAAAAGATGATTAGGCCAATTCAAATTTGGTCATGACGCATTCACTTTGCCAATATTTACACTGAACGACATTCATATGGTCCACTAAATAAATAATTGCAACGCATATGTCCAAATAATTTGTAAAGACTGCGCGCTTCTACGCCGATGCATATGCTGTGACATGTGTTTTATGAACTGGAAAGTGCTGATATTTAATATCGCTTTACGTTTTCGAAATTATAAATAGCCAGCGGACAACCAAATTGACCCCAACATGGCCAGCATTAAAATGTGTAGAATGCACAAACAGCTTTTTAGATGTGAAATTCACAAAACAGAGGCTTAAAATTGCTGAAATAATTAATTAGGTATTAAATGAAGCTATTATTAGTTTATTGCCGGAGGCGCTCAACGTATACGAAATTTAATTTCTGTTGTAATTTGAACCGGCATCTTCTCGCCTGCCGGTTCAACACTCAGCCATATAAGCCACACAGGCTCATAACGTTACATTTTTCCAGCTAATATTGACCAGCTCATCTTAGAGCTCACATTCAACCCAAGAGAAAGCTTCAGTAAAAATTTCAGGAAACTTTAAAAGGGCATTATGAAAACTGCCTTTAATAGTGCAATTGTGAGCGCTTATTTAAAACAGTTACCATGTTGCCTAGTGTGGTTAGTTGGCCACAAATGAGCTGGCAATACATAGTTATTAACTAGATGAAAAACGTTAATCAGGCGCCTGCAGCCCGACTGGGATTAGGGGCTGTCAGTTGTTGCCAGTACGGTTGGGGACTGTAAAATATGGCAGACTCTCCGCGCAGCGCTTCATCATGCCAGAAAAGCTCAGACAATGGCGAACAAAGTCAGTCATCAAAGTGGAGTCCATGCTAATGCCCCCTCCAAGCTTGGGCTTGGAGTGGGGCCAGCTCAGCGCTCGGCGCACAGCGTGATTCAATGACAACGGCAACATTTGTGCATGCATAGAATATTCTCAGTTGATGATAACACAATATGGGTAAGGAGAGAGAGAAGGAGAAGGAGAAGGAGAGAGTAACAAGAAGATCTGACGACCGGGTGGGGGCTGGTGGTTTAGGTTGGGGCTACACAAAATTTATGTTTACATACCCCGCTATTCATTTTGGCGTCGTTGTAAGTGCGGGCTTTTGCGGTATATTAAGTGGGAGCATCAACTCGAGAGACGATGCTGCTCAGCATTTTATTTAAATAAGAAATAATTTTGTCGACATGAATGAATGAATGAAGAGTTTTATCTGGGCTACACGGGTGCCCAAGTTTGGGTAAGTTTTTTTGTTTGTGAGAGAGTGTGTGCGGGTGTGCGGGTGGGTGTGTGTGGACGGGTGTGTGTGCGGGTGTGTGCACAGATTTAGGTAGCCGCTTTTGCCAGAGCTTTGCCATAAATTACTAAAACGAATTAAGCGAAACTTACTAAACGAGCGCTCAATTGGCTGCCCAAAAAGTTGACCACGTATTTTAATCATTGACTACAAATGGCAGCCAACAAAAAAAGACAAGGACCCAGCAGTCAGCAGTTGGGGTGCACAGGGACATTAACATGCAGCCGGGTAACTGCCAGACAATAATCAAGTTTGGCGCTGATTTCATTGAGCCAAAGTAACACGAGTTCGGGATTAGTTTCAAAGCCCAGGTGCAGAGCACACACAAAGTATATACATATATAGATATATATATATACATATATATATATATATTTATATATACTTATATATAGGAGTAATAAGAAGCAGCATCTAATGCACCACAAAGAGGCAGCCAAGCACTTAAAGATTAAGTGCAGATTCAGTCGGGCGCGTCGAGCGAGCAAGCCCAAAGCACAAAAAAAAAGAAGACACACAGGCCAGACAAAAGGATAGCAGCGAAAGGGAGTTACAAAATGGTTTTGGAGCAGGGCAGGGGAGGGTGAAGAGGTGTTTTTGCCCTGGGTTCATTCAAACAAAGCTAATTAACAGATTTGTCAGCTTTTCATCACTTGGCGCTCGCGCGCGCACGGCCATTGTCTTAAGCAGTTGTTTGACTTCTGCACTTTTTTAACAACAACAAAGAAAAGTCAGCAACCTGCGGGGGCGACTCGGGGTTTCAGGGTTTTAACTCTGAAAGTATCTGCAAAGAATGCAAAGTATTGTACACAAAGTGTGCCCAAGCGATACGGGCATACATACATACACATTTATATATATAGACATATATATTTGTGTACAAAAAATAAAAGTAAACTCGCTCAATTGCTAATTACAAGGCCGAACTTGAAAGTGAAAGAATGGTAAATTTGTGGAACTTGGCAACTTGTTAGGCCAGCAATTTAAGCGGAAATTTATTGGAGCAACGTTACGAAACAGCTGGCAGCAAACATTACAAGCTAATTGGGCCCAGTTAACCAAAAATGTGTGCCGGCAAAAGCGCATCACAGACTTTAAGCCAACTAAACTGAAACTAAAACCCAAACCCGAACCAAAGGCGAGCCAAGCGAAACGCACATAAGGCAGAAACTACCAAAAAGAAAAAAACGAAGATTAAATGCCCTAGCTTTATGGGACATATGCGAATTTTACGTAAGAAATGAGTTTGCAGCTTTTTTCCCTTCATATTTCACATGTGCGGGTGGAATTTGTCTAAAAATATTTTTGAATACATTTGAGTCATATTAAAATTCTTGAATTTATATGATATACATAAGAACCACAGCTGCCAGTCTACTTTCTAAAAGACTGTCGAAGTCATTTTTGCTTTGGGATTGACTCTCCCTCAAAGGTTATTTTGAAAAAATGAAAAGTTTTGAGAAAAATTATGTGTTCATTGATTTTGTATTCGTATTCGGTTCACAGTAGAAAATAAATTTGATATCCAGTTACCAACCGGTTGGGCTTAAAACGGATTATAAAACTTTAATTTTTATTTTTATTTCAAACTATCGCATGCAAATTAATGAAAGATATTTCTTATGATAGGATTTGATATAAGCATAATTCTCGATCGATAGCTTAGATGTACATATATATCTATATGCTAGATGGCCGCTTTATGATAACGTGTTGCGATGCTGGCAGGATTTTTCACATATTTTACATATTAATACAGCCCTATTCCTTGAATGTCTAGTTCAAGTTTCAAGCAGAACTTAATTATAGACTGATTAGCTGCAAAAAGATAGTTTTTAAGGCAGCTTTTTAATTGGACAGACGAACTATTACGACTCCTCGATTGATGTGTCCTGCTTCTATGCAAAACACATTTCCAGACAGATTTACAATACCCGTTGCTAGTGTATAAAAAATGCAATCAAAGTTTTAGCCGACTGCCAGTGGGGGGTTGTGTGTGGAGAAAGGGAAAAGAGGGGGTTTGCGAAGCAGGAGGTGTTAAGGCAATAAAACAAATTGGGTTGTGGGGCTGCTCAGCTACGTGGGTAGATCTGGCGCCACGGCAGTAACTTTTCAATCTCTGCCAATGCAGTGTAACTTCAGACACACGAATTGGAATGTAGAGGAAAGACCCTCTCCCTCCCCCCCCCCCTCCACACAAGCACACACAACGAGCCCCACAATCCTAGACTAAACTCAATTGATATGTATGGCCTGCAGCTGAAAGAGGGAGCGGTAGAGAGTGGGAGCGGGGCAAACTTGGCGCAAACAACAAACTGACACAAATTGCAAACTCATTAAATTAAAATTATATTTAATAAACGCGAGTGCACGCAGCGCTAAACGATTTATGCGCTAAAATAAAAACAAGCTAAAAAACAACTCTAAAAAAAGCTGAAATAAAAGCTCGACCATTCATCTGCAATTCCACCCCACACACAGTTAAGCACACAGCTAACCGTTTACTCCACATATATTTTTTTATTTTTTTGCAGTTCCCGCACCGCCGCCGCTGCCCTCGTTGGTGCCAAAGGCGCCGCCACCGCCGCCGCCGCCATTGACGGCGGGTGAGAAGCGGGTGCTGAGCGAAACGCAAAAGAAAACGATCGAGAAGCTCAAGTAAGTGGCCAAGCGCAGCTCCTGGTTGCTTTCAGCTAAGCCATCATTTATTTCATTTTGCACAGAACACGACCACGCAGACGTCCCGACTGGTCCGAGATGATGAAGGAGGTGGAGAGCGGCAAGAAGCTGCGTCACGTGGCATGCAACGACAGGTGAGCAGCTCATTAGCCATTATATAAATAAATGGCTCCAGTTCGCTCACAATCGATTGCAAATGGAGTCGTTTCAAGTGCAGCTGTGGCAAATAACTGGCAAATAAAAAGGGTTTTATCCCAACCAATTAATTCTATACAGAAATCAATTTAATCTAGAACTCAAAGGAAAACCCACAAGTTATAAATCTAGGGAAACACGCCACACTTTTCACAAAGTTATAAAAGTTTGAAACGATTAAAGTTGGTTATTTTTTATACAAATTTGAGCAGGTTGGCTGCATACGATATCAAAAACTTCCTGCTTCCATCATGCGCAGACTTTGCTATCAACTCTAGGATTGCAGGCCCTTTGGCACGCTTGAGGCTTTAACTTGTTCAGAATTACAAGCGTCAGAGTCCATTTACTGTGTGTTTTTTCCACAGACAACAACATTTTTAGCTAAAGAGCTTCGACCTTAATTAACTAAAAGACGGAAATCCTTCAAAGTTAACATTATTATGATTTTTGAAATAAGTTTTAATATAAAACCAACCTAAATAACTTAAAATACACCACAAAACGATAAAAATAACAATTTAGCGTGCTAAATTTTAATCTAATTGATTAGATCCAAAAAATGGGACACATTGGGGATAAAAAAGTCAATTTGAAGGCCTTTTGCAGAGAATCTCGTGACAAAATATCACAAATTCCTTAATGATATCTAATTAACAGATTTTAATGCCTAAAATCAAATTCAAATAAAATTTTGCGATACTAAATTTCAAAAGAAAAGGATATTAAAATGTGCATTAAATCCTTTTCTATTATTCGAACCCAAGAAAAAACTTGGATAACTCTCTAAAACTTGTCGAAAATTTTGTAATTTAAAGAATGAACCATATTAAAATACTGAGAGCGCAAAAGATTATTGTAAATATAATGCAAATATATACGCAAAGATTCATTTTTCATTATTTTTTGTTTCCTTTAGATCTCAGCCCATATTGACATGCAAATCGATGACCAAAGTGGATGACAAATTCATCTATGAGACAGAGAAGGATAATTCGCATAATAAGCTGCTCAAGCAGATTCAGGGCGGCGTAAGGCTGCGTCCCACACAGACAAACGATCGCAGCAAGCCGATATTGGGGGGTTTGCGCAAGTTCCGCCGCCAGATGACCATCGAGGAGCAGCTGCACAAGTCGCAGTCAAAGGTCAATATGCTGAGCGAGGCGCCCAGCAGCAATGCGCTGGGTCCGAACAGTGCCACAGCGCTCGGAGCGGGCAGCTCGAGGCCGAGCATAGTGTCCACCATGTCCATAGACGAGGAGAGTCCTGATGAGCTGGACGACATTGACAAGATACGCGACGATTTGCAGAGCACCAAGCAAATGCTGGCCCTTGAGCTGCGCAATCGTGAGGCCCAGGAGCGGGAGAATAAAAAGCTCTTGGCCAAAATACGCACACTCGAGACGGAGCTGGAGCGTGAGAAATCGCGCGAAAAGAATCTGGAATATGGCTCGAATGTTATTGTGGCCACCATGGATCCCACGCCCACCTCCGAGCAGGCGTACGTCAATTCCCTAAAACGTGAAGTCGAGGATGCGCGCAAGGTGTCCAAGGAGGTGGAAAAGAACTATCATGACACAAGCGAGCTGCTTGTCGAGGCGAAAACGGAAATCGAGGAACAAAAGCGACAGATACAATTGCTTGAGCGCAAATTGGCAGCTGCGCTGCAGGTAAGCGACAGCGCCGTCGGGGCGCCCCCCCTAGCCACCCTAACAACTGTGGGCGTGGCACTAGACAGTAGAAGATGCCGTGTGTTGTCAGTTGAAGTTCTAGCTGGGGTCATAACCCACACATATCCACCTGTTCTCGCACATTTTCAGCGCCGTCTGCGCCGCCGCCTCCCGAGCGATAGCTCAGCCTAAAAAAACCAAAGAAAAAATTCTAAAAAACCAGCTAACAAAGCAATCGCAATTAGTCGCTTTCGCATTGACTGTAGTTTTTTTGTAGTTGTTGTTGTAGTTGTAGCAGCACCTACGATAAATAATTACACATCAGCTGACAACACGACACACATTCTTGAGACATTTGTGTGGAGGGGCTGCTGAGATGTGGGCGGGTTACTGATATCTGCAGCGGCAATTAGCCAGATTCTTTGTCTCAATTTGTACGTTTTCAAGACCTTTTCCAGCTCAGTCGTCATCTCTCTCTCTCTCATTCACTGCCTCGTTTTTTCTTATTTTTCTTTGGCTCCCTCTTCTCCCATCTTTCTATCTTTCACATGCCTTCCCTGCTCTCTCAATCTCCGCACATCTTATTATTTAATCTCACTTTCCCTCTGCCCTCCCCCGATGTTCTTTCCTTTGAATTTGCTTTCTTCTCTTTTAAGAGTCGCTTTTCTATGCGATTTTCATAGCTGCAGATAAGGCTCAATATATGATTGATGCCTCAAGCTTATCTCAACCTCCCTTCTTCGCAGTCTTCAAGGTGTTATGCACACTTCTCACACACAAAAACACAAGATGGGTTTCCCAAATGAAGATTAGATATTGTAATATTAAGAAAATCGATTCAAATAGACAAACAAAGACAACGCTTTTGCTTCTATTCTATATCCCGCATACTAAAAACATTAACCGATTTAACCAACGCAATCGCTATTTATATAAGGCAAATACGACTCCAAGCACTAACAGACCGCATATTAGTTTTCGCTTTGCTTTCGACGACGACGAGGACGAAGACGATGATTACTACGGTGCGAGGGTGACCAATCACAAGGTAATGCCCACAGATGCATTCGGTCAGGCGTTGCCTTTGGAGAGATGTTTGCCTAATCCATCCATCTATTGTGAATGTAGGGCGGCAGCTCAGTGGACGGCTCCAGAAGACCAAGCGATGCGCATTTCGGTCGCGACAGCTCCCCTGAACTGGAGCTGGAGATGAGCGAAAGCGATCCCGACGAGCCCGAGGAGAAGAAGACAGAACGACGCGAGCGCCGAATGGGCAAAGAGGTGAAGGTGCTGCGCAGTAAGCTGACCAAGCTGAAGGTCAAGGAGGAGGCCGCCAAGAAGGAGAAGGATGCACTGAAGCAGGCCATGAAGAAGAATCATGTTATACTCAAGTAGGGCGGCCATGTTTTAATATCAATTGCAGAGTTTGCGCTCATAATAGATTCCTTGCAGAGAGGAGAACAAAAAGTTCAAAAAGCTGGAGAAGGAGGTGCAAAAGATGGCTGCATCGATGAAGTTGGACGAAGACGAAGTCGATGCCGAGGACAAGGATGATGAAGAGGCAGCCGAAGAGGAGCACGAGGAAGAAGAGGCAGAGTCCGAGGAGGAGTCAGACGAATCGGAATCTGAAGAAAGCGAAGAGGAATCGGGCAGCGAATCCGAAGCGGAAGTAAGTACACCATATGCGATGCATCTTCTTATACAAATGATAATTGATTGAAATGATTGACTGACTGATTGATGAACCGCCATAAGCGTGCGGTAAATGATTGAATTGATACAATTAGCAGAAAAAAGGTGGTCCGGGCAATGCCGAACAATATCTGCTAACTTATATGCATGTATTTATATATATATAACGGTTTACCTCTGCTCCTTAGGATGCCGCCAATTCCGCCAAGAAATGCAATTTGGAGCCGCGCGTGAAGAAGCACGAGAGTCGCTTTGCGGCAATGAAGAAATGCAATGTGCTGCTGCAGGCAAATGTGGACAATTTGCAGGATCAAATTTCACAGGTGCGCTCCAGGGCCACCAATCTGCAGGACGAACTGGATGCGGTAATTGCCGATTTGGGTTTCTAGGCGCATTAATCACAACAACAAAAACAGCTGCTGCTCCCCAGTAAAAAAAGAATCGAATGTACAACGTGTTTGTTTACTGTTTGCGTAGTGTTCCTTTTTTCAATGTATTTAAATATAATTATATTATCGACATATGTAAGTTCAAGGCACACTATGTATTCACCTTCACACTGCAAATTGGTTGATTTCACTTCAATTATTTTTCTCGCCGGCAAATTGCGTGTTTGTTTGTTTGTTTTGAGTAATTGTCGCGTTTCAAGTACATTTGGGTTTTGTTGTGGCAACCGGTGGCGCCGACGCGCTGTTAGCAAAGTTAATACACTGAAAGGTTACACTATGTTAAGCAAATGTTAATTTTGAGTACATGAATTGCATGCTGCTCAAGATGCCCTCACAAAAGCGGATGACGTCACAAGCACTATCTGTTTTTACATGTATTAAACAGCTGCTATTGACGCAGCTGCTAATGTAACGCTCTCTTATTGCATTTGTAAATCTGGCATTTTCAAATCTTCAAATTATGGTAAAAATGTGACTATATACTTTGTGTAATATTTGCGTTGGGATGTGCTAACCGATGGCGCCGACGCGCTCCTAACAGGACTAGATATAATTCGAGGTTGCGCCATGTTAATTGCATGTTATCTTTGAGTACCTTAGATGCTGCATATAGGCAAGTATCGAAAGGTAACAGCTGTTGCCTACGCAGCGCCCCCTGTCCACAATTTAAGAAACTGCAAACACTTCACAAATTTAAATTTTTGTTACCGGCTTTTACTTTTTCACAATTTGTATTTATTAATTAGTTTTTTTTTTCTTCGAAATACTTTAGTGTAAGCATGTATAACAATGTACAAAACAACAAGTCAATGAATTTGGCTAAACTAAAACATTAGAGTTATACGTGTATATATATCATAGTCATATGTATGAATACTTTTTAAGATGGTATGAGTATCACGCTCGAACTTTAAAACTTTATGCTTATGTTAAATATGTGAGTGAGTATATAATGCGCCTATTTCTGTATAATAAGCTGAGCTTTTTAATAATCCAAGTCTAAACCGTGTATGAATTAGTTTATCGTATTAGTTTTTGAGCATTGTTCCCCGATGCCCGATGAAAATTGGATTTTAAATGTTGAGAAACCACTTACATACCTAAAGCATTCGAATTAACTACAACTACAGCTAATAGTTGGTCTACTCCAGCAGAATGAGACGGAAACGCTTGCGCAGCGAGGATTCCCGGGGCAAAGTCATGGCCCACTTCTTCATGGCCGTCAAAATAACCGAGCTGACGACCATGAGGGCGCCGCACAACGAATACGCATTGGGTGCCTCGCCAAAGAACAGGATTTGCCAGATAAATGCGAACACAATGTCGGCACAGCGGGCAATTGCCACCGGACCCGCCTGCTCCACCTGCAGCGAGAGCGTCAACAGGATTTGACCCAGAAAACTAAAGATGCCCAGCACGACGACCAGCCAGCGATCGCGTCCACAGCTGGGCCAGCAGACGGCGCCAATCGAGCCGCACACAATCAGTGTATAGACCAGGGCAATGGCTCCAAAGTTCGTCATGATCACCGAAAAGTGCAGATTCTTGAGGGCACGCAGCAATATATAAACATTGGCACCAAACAGTGTAGATGATATGGCAGCAACTGGTCCCCAGATGTCATATGTCTTATCCGAATACTTTTCATTATCCACCGCGGGGCGGTTCGCATCACCAAAGACCAGCGGCGGCCTGGTTATCAGCACCACGCCCAGCAGCGTCATATTGATGGTGAGCACATTGAAGAGCGTGCAGGGCTCCTTGAGGAAGGCGCGTGCGAATATGGCTACGAACACAGGTGTGGAGAAGATGATGACGCTGGCATCGGCGAGCGGCATATGGCGGAAGGCATAAAAGCTGAGCATCAGTCCCGTGGTGCCCATGAAGCAGCGCAGCAGCAGGATGACGCGTTTGCCCTCTGGAAATACCGGCTGCCTGGTATAGATGAGTATGGGTATGGCCGGCAGGAGCACGCCCACAAAACGGAACGAGGCCAGCTCCATGGGATTGACATCCACCAGGCCCTTGACTATGACCGAGCATAGCGAGAAGAACAGCGATGAGAGCGTGGCCAGTATAATGCCCAAATATGGGCAATTTACGCGCGTTTTAAGTCGTTCCAGCCATTGATTTGATATATCGCCCGGACGTGTGCCATCCACAAACTGATGCAATTCCAAGTTCTCTGGCATTGTGCCGCTTTCTAAGATGCTAGTCTACTATTTAATTTACTGGCACATCCTGCAAGCATTTAATTAGGTTAGCAAACGAGGCGTTACAAAGTGCCGTTATTAAATTATGTTACCTGTTATTTTTTGATTGCTTTGGAAAAATCGATTTTTCAATCGTGTTGCAGCGTTTTAGGCAAAATGCAATTAACTGCGGCTGCTAAAATGCAGCATTTCTTAACTTAACATGACTGACTGTGATTATTTTCATTATTATTTGTTGTTAAAAAATTTAATTAATAGTTTTTCATACACAAACATTTGATTGAAGCACGAGCAAATTTTTGCAAATTAATTAACAGCTGTCGTTGCTGTTGGCGACAGTGCTGTTTAACAGAACCGCCAACGTGCTGCAAATATAATCCAAAGCTCAGAAAGTTATGTTAATGAGCAGCGCAGCTATCGTTGGGTTAACAGCGATAACAATTAATGTAAACAGAGTGCGCAATGTGATAGTAATTCAAATATGGCAAAAAAAAAAGAAACTTATTATATCATGAAGTCCGAAGTCTGAGCTTGAGAGCAGTGTGCCATTTAAAAATAATTGTGATAGCTTTTCAAATTTTTGTTTGGCGGCAAGTCGTGTAGGCAGCTCTAACATTCTTTATCGGACTATCGGGGCCGTAGTTTATTGTAATTTCGATATATTTTGTAATTTCATCAACACTTTTCGACTTCGACTTGCCATGAACAGCCAAACCGCCAACAACACAAAGCGCTGGGCTCTGCTTGCCGCCAGCTTGGGCTTGGTATATGTGCTCGTGCGGCAGAGGCAATACATATGGAAAACGCTCTGCCGCAGTCCCCTCCAGCTGCAGCACAAACGTATCGAGGTTATCACCTCGGTGAACGAGTCGCAACGTATTCTAAACGAGCTGAAGAGGTGAGTGGGCACGGGCTTAAACGGAGTTTCACACCTGGTTAACCCAACCATTTTTAGCCACTGTGAGTCCTTCAAGGTGCTGGGCTTTGACTGCGAATGGATCACTGTGGGCGGCACACGCAGGCCGGTGGCCCTGCTCCAACTCAGCTCGCACAAGGGTCTCTGTGCGCTCTTTCGTCTGTGCTGCATGAAGCAAATACCCAGGGATTTGCGTGAGCTGCTCGAGGATGATTCCGTTATCAAGGTGGGCGTGGCACCGCAAGATGATGCCATGAAGCTATCGCATGATTTTGGCGTCGGCGTCGCCAGCACCCTCGATTTGCGCTACATGGCCATTATGTCGGGGCATCCGGCGGAGGGTCTGGGCAAGCTATCGCAGACACATCTGAACTATGTGCTGGACAAGAACTGGCGGCTGGCCTGCTCCAACTGGGAGGCGCCACAGCTGGAGGCCGCACAGCTTAACTATGCGGCCAATGATGCCCTCGCCGCTGTGGCCATATTTCAAAAGCTTTCCAGAGATTTAGAGCCGCGTACATTTTGGGATTGGCGTCAGCCCAAATTCGAGCAGCTGCGTCCAAAAATAGAGCCATTTTTAGACGTGGACTTTACCAAAGGCTTAGCTGCGGGCCTGGGCAAATCAGAAACAGACAATTCCAGCAGCCGGCTGACAGGCAAAGCCAAGCACAAGAGGAACAAGAAGCCACAACAACAGCCGCAGCAGCAAGTGCGCAATCTGTGCACTCTGTCGAAAGCCTTCTATGACAATTGCGTGCTGGAGGCGCCGGATGGCGAACTGCTCTGCACCATTGATCGCCGCAAGGCCTCCTGGTACTTAAATCAGAACCTGGGCACACAAATAAGCGAGAATCCTTTTACGGTGCGCCTCAACTTTGAGCCGGCGGGTCGCGCGGTCGGAGATGTGGGTCGCTACTATCAGACGCCCAAAGAGAACCAGTGTGTGGTCTGCGGGCGGCGGGATGCCTATATACGGAAGAATGTGGTGCCACGCGAATATCGCAAACATTTTCCCGTTGTCATGAAATCGCACACATCCCACGACATACTCCTGCTCTGTCCCAGCTGTCATCAGCTGAGCAATATATCGGATAACAAGATACGCAACAAGCTGGCGTCCACATGCGAGGCGCCCTTTAGCCATGGCGAGGGCGTCTCCAAGTACCATGATGACCAGCAGCTCAGGTGAGTTGTCTTGGTTAGTTCATTTGCATCGAACTAGGTTCGAACTGCTCGAGTCTGCAACTCGAAAAGTTCGAGCCGAAACTCGGTTTGCTGGAGCATCTATTCTAACTGCTTGTGATTCTCTCCAGAAACGTCAAGAGCGCTGGCAAGGCTCTGCTGTCGCAGAGCGATCGCATACCGAGCCAAAAAGTCGCACAGCTGCAAAAAACCCTTTTGGATTATTACACAGACACCACCGAAATAACGCCGGAGCTGCTGCAAAAAGCCGCCGACTTGGAGTGCCGTGTGGCCAATGAGTCATATTGCCAGCATGGCAAGAAGGTGGTGCAAATATATCGCGATAAATTTGGGGGCCTCGTGGAGCTGGAACGTTTGTGGCGGGAGCATTTTCTGCGCACGATGCAGCCAAGATTTTTGCCCGAGCTATGGAATGTTAATCACAATGCGGATCGCTTAGAGGTGCGCGCCAGCGAGGGTCGCATCGAGAATGAAGATTTGGTTGTGGCAGGTCTGGAATCGGCAATTAGTATAAATAATGTAGCTAGATCCTAGCAGTGTGATAGTTTTCAAGTTTTTATCTCTGTTAAACACGTAATGCATTACAATAAATACGAATTGGCATTTGCTGCGTATGAAATACAAGATTCCAAATTTGTCACAAAATTTTAAAATAATTTCCAGTCGCTGGCAAGCCGCTGCACAATACTCTGTTTACCAGTCCATGAGAGTATATATATTCTAGATGAGATAATTTAATTTGCTATGAGATAATTTAAAATATTTTGATGAAACTGCATAGATACGTATTTGTATTGGAGGCATGTGAGAACTGGCCCGATCGGAACACTATATCTTATAGCTATCATAGGAATGATCGGCTGAAAATTAAGTTCTTTTGTGAAAAACTTGTTTTTTTTTTAAACTAGCCAGACCAAACATTTTATTTATCATTGCGAGTTTTATATCGTTCTTTACCTACAACAAGCTCTTGTCAACAGCTGACTACTATATCATACAGAACCTATAGGAACAATTAGCCTGATGATCAGTTTGGGTAAGAACTATTTTTGTGTTTATAAAATTTCAATTTTGTTGTATATTAAAACTTTAAGAACATCAATTTAAAGGAAATTGTCAATCATGTACCTGTCAAATTTGATAACACTATCTAAACACACTACAGTGAGAACTGATTGGGCGGACGGCGTCGAGCCGAATCTATAAATTGTATGTATATAAAAATATGATTTGAGAAGAAATATTCGGCCAGGGGAGTTGTCCGCTTAAAAGGAGTGTACGTAAGCAGAGTTTTCCCTGTACGTGAATATACTTAATTCGAGTCTGCCTTTGATAGATAAATAAGCATATGCAATATATGCAAAAATAATAAAAGAAATTTTCAATCGGACAGACAGACATAGCTCCAACTAATATACCCCCTTTTGTCACATGGTAAACAGAGTATGTTAAACAGCGTTAGTATGAATGGCATTGGTCTATGAGCATCTCTTAACAGACATAACTTAAGCTTACTATATTTAAAGCTGACTATAGATAAACTTGACTATATATATCAGATAATACACTATATACACTGAAAAACACAGCAGCGACGCTTCGCTAAATAAACTCGAAGCCCTCGTATTTGTAGTCCGTCTCGATGCGAGTCTCGGGCAACAAGGTTTTGCCTTCCACGCTGAAGGCCGTCACAAATGTGGACGTTTTGCCATTGAGCTCCTCAGTTTTGAGCGCGACAATAATGGAGTCCTCTGTATTGGGCAGAAATTTAAAGCTGGAGAAGCCGTGTGTGGCCACCGTATTGGCGGCATCCAATTTAATCGTGTCTATACTCGTAAAATGCTCATCCGCAGAGATTAGTATGTTGCAGCCCATGTGCTCATCCAAGGTTTCGTTGTATCTGCGGAGAAGAGCAATTGAATCAAAGATAATAAAACGATTTGAGCAGCGGCCACTCACTTCTCCTTGGAGCAGCGACGTGGCAGAAAGTACCAGCGCTGATGCACCGGCGACCAGACGCCACTCTCGTGTATCATATAGCCGGGCCAGTTGATCTGCAACGATTGTAATCGTAGCTGCTTGTAGTTCTCCGCCCAGTTGAGGGAGCGCACCTCGCCCGTTGTGCTTATGGCCTTCACGTACATGGGATTATTATTCTGATATTCACCCATGCCCGTTGTCCACTCCTTGCCCATGGAGCCGACATAGAGCGTGTGCTGCTTCACGGTTGCCCACTCCGATTTGAAGCCCTTCGCATTGTGGCCATCGCCATCGAGCAGTATTAGCCAGGGTATGACCCTGTCATTGGCCAGCTCATAGATGAGCCCGGTGCGATCATCGAAGCTGAGCAGTTTGCCATTGAATGTGACCAGCTCGGAGAGCTCCATGCCGCGATCCTTCAGCGCAAACGAGGACTCCAGCGCCGTGGGCGCACCGTCGTCCCAGCTAATTTGTATCTCCTGCTTTTTGGGCAGATACGTGAGATAGCCCTTCTTGAGATAACTGCGCCACGTTGTGCTGCCATCGCCTTTGATAATTTTCGAACTGGTATCTAGATCTGCTATCATGGCGATGCGATAGCTGATAACGCCGCCCTGCACGCTCAACGGCGGCGTCAGTGGATATGTTGTATTGTAGGGCGTGGCTAGGGAGGCGGCGTTTTCTTGGCTGGCATAACGGCTGCGCAGCCAATAGCCATCGGAGGAGCTGCGACTGCCCTGGCGCGCATATAGAAAGAGCAGCGCGAGGATACAAGCACAAAACACAAGCAATGCAAAATGATAATTAAAGCGAACTGTGCGATTGCCAATTCGATAGGTTGGCGTACGCAGGGCGGAACGCCAGTCGCGCATATGCATGGTGCGCGGTGAGTTTTCCAAATCCCTGAATCCGTACGTCGTGCTTTGCATTTAGAACTTCGAATTTTGGCAGCGTGGCAGCGAAAAGGCTGTAGATGCAGCCAGCTTAATTTATGTGATGTGTCCGTTTTGGCTCTGTTGTTTAGTTTCCACGAATGACGACATATCGATAACTGCCAACAACACAAATCAGCTGACTGGCCAATGATTATCTACGATAGATCGATAGCAAGTTCTATTGAACTGAGTCAAATACTCACTGCATAAATCGTTTCTGTCTGATTGCTTATCGTTTTTCAAGCGGCAGCAATTCAAAATGGAGCAAGCTTTGCTTTATAAAGTTCGATTTTGCTCGTTTGAGTACAATGGATGTTATGATTCCTCCAGCGATTAAATTTCGATACCTGCCAACAACATAAAACAGCTGACTTGCGAGTCACTTTAAAAGTTCCATTGTAGAATAGTTCGATTACAAAGTATTCAACATTTTAAAGAAATCGATTTTAAATTGGATTTCTTGTTCTTAGGCGCCAATAAATTGAAACTTCAACATAATTTTTTGAAAATTATTGTTAAGCGTAGCTTTTGAAAAATAAAGTTAAATTTATTTAACACTTTGAAACTTGGCAGAATCGCGTTTTATACAATGCATGTGTTGAAATTGGATAAAAACGGTTTTGCAACTGGTACAGAAATAATTACAAAACAGATATTAAACTGAATTTATTCGAATGTTCAAAATCAATAAATATCGATTTTTGTCTTCATTTTTAAGCATAACTTGAAGATTATTAAAGGTAGACGCTCAGAGTATTATACTTTGTTGTTAAAATGGAAAAAACTCCAAAGAAAAAATACATATATTATGAGTGTGCTTATAGGCACTAAATAAAAACAAGTAAGAGGTTCTAGTCGGGAGCTCCCGACTAGGGGATACCCTGAACCCTCTTCTTTCAACACCAAATGCAGATCGCGCTACGCGCTCGTTTGATTTAGTAGTAGTAAAGAAAAATAAAAAAAAAATTAGAAATTCTTCCCTTGGCAGGGTTTGAGCTCGGAACCAGCCGCACCACTTGCCGCTGCCTCTACTCAAGGGCCACACCAATAATTGAGCTTTAATGAGAAAAAACCAATTAAAATAGCAGCACAGAAAACAATACAATCGCAATTGCAATGCTGTTGATAGAATTCAAAGCAAACACGCATGAATGTATGTGTGTGTACATGTACAGAAATTCTTGGAATTTGCGCAGCAGCTATTCTGCTAACACGTGCGCATATAACTTTTGTGTTTCTTAACCGATCTTAATGAAATTTTCGTCAGTACATCTTATTGTAGAATAGAATATTGAATATTTGTGTATTCTCAAAAAGTCAATTGCATATAAATTGTGGCTTAAATTGATGGGCAATACAAGTTGGATAATTAACTTGATTTATAGCTTTTCGGTGGTAGCGGGGAGGTGGCGATAGGTATAAAATGAAAGATACTTGATATATGTATACTAGTCTAGAAGCTACATGTCAAGTTTGGTGACTCTAGCTCATATTATTTGCCGAAATTGATCAAATTGCTCGATTTTTATCGATTACTTGGAAATGGGGCAAGTTATCGAATATCGGAAACAACCTCGATCTGCGCGGGCATTAGGAGGACCTACAGCTAAAATTTCAAGTCCCTAGCAGTTTAAATTGGTTTATTTATTTGATTTGTAGCTATGTGGTGGTAGCGGGAAAGTGGCGATAGCTATAAAATGAAAGACTTGATATACATATACTCTTCAAGAAGCTACATGTCAAATTTTGTAACCCCAGCTCTTATAACTTACGAGACTATATCGATTCTTATCGATTGCTTGGAAACGGGAGAAGTTATCGATTATCAGAAAAAAATCTAGTTCTGCAAGTTTTTCAGTCTCTAGCTCATATAGGTTCTAAGATCCTTGGACAGACGGACAGACAGGCGGACATGACTAGATCGACTCGGCTGTTGATGCTGATCAAGAATATATATACTTTATGGTGTTGGAGTTGCTTTCTTCTGCCTGTTACATACATTTGCACAAATACATTATAACATTTTACCTATTTTTAATGGGTTCAGGGTATAATGAAAAGTGCAACAGCTATTAAATTTGTATGTGCAAAAAATTAATTGTTCTAATGTCTGACGGTCATATATAAGAGATCAGCTTAAGTTGAGATATTTAAAGTATTTTTGCTTGTTAGATCGTACAGTTCGCGCGAGCTTCAGAGATCAGTCATGAATTTAATTTTGCTGATATTGTGTTTAGTTTTGTTAACTTTGCTGGGAACTTATTATCTGTGGTCGCGTCGTGAGTTTTATAAGTTTTTTGCGAAATTTCCAGGTCCTCTAGGGTATCCCCTAATCGGAATAGCGCACAAGCTGCGGCATAAGGAAGGTAAAGTAACCCTCAGACAAGGCTTGAGTGCATTTTAATATGCTAACTTGTGTACAATAGGCTTGCTTAACCTGCTTGGTTCTTACATCAAGGGTTACGGCACTACTTTAGTCACTTGGCTGGGTCCATTACCTTTGCTAATTGTCAGCGATCCTCAAGTGACGCAGGATATACTAAATTCCCCGCATTGTGTGAACAAAAGTTTACCTTATAAGATCTTCGACGATGCTGTGGGCAAGGGCTTATTAAACATGAAAGGTGGGCAGTTATGATAACTGTCATATTTATAAAGCAGCTAAGTTTCGTCTTCCAGATCCTCTTTGGACTGAACATAGAAAAATGCTGAATCCCGCATTTGGTCACAAGGTTTTGCTTAGTTTTTTGCCCATTTTCAATGACGAGACGGCAATATTATTAAAAGAGTTTGATAAAATGGCCGATGGCAGGGAGATGGATATACTGCCTTGCCTGCAACATTTTACATTAAGCATAGCTACGCGTAAGTGCAATTATCTTAACTAAAAATCATTTAAAAGTTCCTTGATAAAATCAGAAACCACAATGGGCACTTGTGTTAAGGAAGAACCGAGCTTTAAGAACAGTTCCCTAATGGCACATTATGAATGGTGAGTAGAGTAGAAATTTGATTTGATTGAATTCACTACTCGCATTTAGGCTGCAGGAATGCGTGACAGACACTATCCTATCCCCATGGCTCAATATACGAATTGTACGGCAATTTCTGGGCAAAGAGGAGCATTATTTCAGTGCAAAAACAGAAATCAAATCGTTTATCGGAAAGGTAAAAGTTACACGCCCAACTTGGGTATAAACGAATTATATATATTTTCCTGCAGATGGTGGAAAAGAAACTCTCTCAAGACATTCAGGACGAGACAACAGGCAATAAGAATTCTTTTCTCAATTTGGCAATTGAACTTCTCAAACGCGGCAGCTTTGACAGACAGAATGTTGAAGATGAGGCCAATATATTGGTGGTTGGCGCCTTTGAGACATCTTCCAAGACGCTGGCTAATACGCTCATGCTGCTGGCCATGTTTCCCGAGTACCAGGACAAGGTATTTGAGGAAATCCAAGCGCTCTTTCCCAAAGCTGGCGATTTTTCAGTTAGTTACGAGGATACCCAACAAATGGTTTACTTGGATCTCGTTTTGCGTGAGTGCATGCGCCTCATAGCGCCTGTTCCGCTTGTAGCACGGCAAACATCGAAGACTGTGCGGCTATCAAATGGCGTTTGTATACCCAAAGGCATGCAAATTGTCATTGACATATTTCATATGCAACGCAGCAAGGATATATGGGGACCAGACGCGGATTCCTTTAATCCCGAGCACTTTCTGCCACATAACTTTCAGGAAAAGCATCCGTATGCTTTTATACCTTTCACGAAGGGTGTGCGCAGCTGCATAGGTGCGAGGTGTATATTAAACGAAATACAAATCCATATTTTAAATCATATATTTCAAATTTCAGGCTGGCGTTATGGTATTTTATCTATTAAAGTGACGTTGGCCAAATTACTGAGAAATTACAAATTTAGCACAAGTTTTCATTTTAAAAATCTACAATTTGTTGAAAATGTCACCATTAAACTAGCAACTACGCCGCTCCTGAAGCTAGAACGTAGAATTTAATACAGAGTCATGAATAAATATAATAATATGCAATTAAAATTTGCCGGTTTATAATTATTTATCGAAAATTCTTATGTGAACATATCGGCAGACCGCCTCATCATGTGTTCTCATCTGTATCGGCATTTACTCAGTGAGTATCGATGCTGCTGACCAAAGTACTCAAAAACGCCGGTCTTCAGAAAGAGAACAGTTAGCTTTTATTAAGTAAGTGACGCGCGATAAATATGCGCCATGTGGAGGCGCTTTATAAATACTATACAATCTATTCCCACAGGGCACATATATAACTGCAGGAAGAGTACCATGTCGGAACCAAGTGCCAGTAATTGCCAAGAAGCTATTGCGCGATTGCGGGAGTTTGGATATGCATTCAATGAAGGTGAATTTGCAAGGTTTAACAGTTATCTGGTTTTACATACTCACTTTATACGTATGCATATGCGTGTGTGTGTGTTTGATTGCAGCTGGACAACTGCGCAAAATAGACAAAACCAGCGGAGAGCCCGGCGAGGAGCCCTACGAGTTTAAGGTAACTGACAATCAGGCTAAGAATCAGGAGCACTACGAGCAGCTGGCCAATCAGATACCAGAAATTATATACGAACTGCTGGAAAAGAACGGATTAAAGAGGACTTATATACCCAAAGGCGTGCCCATTGAGCATTCTACATTCGTTTTCTCACAGCCGCAGCCGCTGTCCCAGTCAAAGAAGCTGCTTGTGCTCATACATGGCAGTGGGTATGTGCTAGCCGGGCAATGGGCAAGAAGGTAGGTATCAAATATGCATGCATGCATATATATATATATCTAGACATATTTTCGATATACTTAAAACTATTCTGAGACTGACGAGAGCTATTCTGGCTGCATGACCAGCTTTTTGATAGAGAGCGATATATGAGCTTGAAAACGGATAAAATTGTTATCTAGAGTGCTTGACGATTTGATTGACGGATTGACCAACTGATTGAATCATTGATTAACCGGGACGACATAAAAGCTTGAAAACGGATAAAATATGTGTCCAGACTGGTTGACGAACTGACTTATGGACTGATTGATTGAATCCTACTGATTCATTGATTGACCGAGACTGACGCGAGTTAGAAGATAAATTTTGTACAGTAGGTATCCTGGCTGCATGACCAGCTGATTGACAGAGGTAGATATATGAACTTGAAAATGGACAAAATAGTCTTCTAGACTGTTTGACGAATTGATTGACTGATTGACCAACTGACGGAACCCTTGATTGCCGGAGATTTACGTAAGAGCTTATTATGATCTTCCCAAAAATAATCCTTTTGGGACAAGTACTCCTTTTTAAAAAGCACGTGTTTACAGATTTCAAAATGTTCACACTACAGCTGAAAAATGGATGAAAAATCAATTTTAAATATAATGAAAATCATTTTGCCACGCAAAGTCGAATAATTCTTGCTAGTATACATACATTCTTCTTCTTCTGAATGCTTCTGAATCACGATTTTTTGTGGCTTGAGCTAATGCTTAAGGCGATTAATACGTTACGAGTAGTAAAAAAATAATTAAAAAAGAGAGAATAAGCCATAAATATATAAGAAAATCTCTTTTAATCAATTTATTTGCTAAGTATCTAGATCCTCCATGAGAATATTTGGTTCAACTAAAATTTAAAATCCAAGTTAAAACTCTTTCAGATCGATATAAAACAGTTCTTATCATTACTTTCAGATTGATTATAAACAATTCCCTGGATCACGGCACACAGCTGCCTTATATACAGCGAGCCCAGAAACTAGGCTATGATATACTCGTCACCAATACGAATGACACCACACGAATGATAAAGGGCAAGCGTACGCCGATTAAAGGCTTGGACAATTCCATGAATCATGCCGCTTACGTATGGGAACATATTATCATGCCCTCCCAGCCCGAAAGTGTGGCTATTGTGGCGCATAGTTTTGGCGGGTCTGTGAGCAGAGCTTTGGTATGTGCAGAAGTAATCCAATCAGACTTTAATAATAATACCCTACTCATTGCAGACGGAGAAATTTACGCAATTCTTTAAAGAAAAAGTATATGCCATTGCTCTGACTGATGGCACAGTGGGTCATCCGCCGGCCGGTTGTCAAAAATACTTTCTCGATGTTACCTGCAATTGGGTGTCAAGTAACGAGCCGCTCGATACGGATTTAACACAAGGCGATGCAGCCGAGAATATCACTTGTGTATCTGCTGGACATCCGGAGCACGAATGGACCTCCTATTCAGCCATCGAGTCTGTCTTTAAGTTCTTGGAAAAAAAGTACGAGCAGCATATGAAGGCCAAGCAGGCCGTCTAGTAGCAACTTGTTACTCATTTCATCAACTTTTCAAATTCTGTGCATCATATCATCTTCTCTATGACACTTATCCCTTTACTCTAAGGACCCACACAAACTATCGATTTGCAATGCATAAATCAAATGGTCCAGCAGCATCCCAAACATGACAAACTCCTCCCTCATAACAACCACTTGGATATATGTCACCAACATTCACGTCAGAGCAATTTAATTTGATTTTCGGGCACTTTGGCACATTCCATGTGAGTTAATCAACTTGATGGCTGATGTATCGTCCACGATAAAACAAAAAGTGTCTCATATGTCCAGTCAACAAGCAGCTAAAAAAGCGACCCACATGTCCCCACGGTCAAGACCTTAAGTTGCCTGCTCGATAAGAAAAGCATTTGACTGTTGGGGTTGCTGGAAACCCCAGCTTGTGTTTGGCTACGGCGCCGAGAAATTCACATCCATACAAACCACATCGTTTAACAAAGTGCGTCATAAAAAAGTGTCCCAAGTGAATTTGATTGTGCTTCAAAATTGCAATTCGCATTTTATATGCGCAGATATCTGCCCGCATTTATATATATATAAATGCTTATAGGTCTGTAAACAACATTTGCCTCTAGAATGTTTAAATAATGAGCTTCATATAAATATTCCTATAATATTGCCCTTGAAATTTATGATGGCTATAAAGCTCTATAATCTCTTACAACTAAATTCCTTCATATTAGAGAGTACTTCATATTAACAATCAGACATCATTCAGCAATTAGCACCTATTTTTATATCAAGACTTTAAGTCACATAAGATTAACTTTCAGAAAGTTTTTATCGATCCAATTGCCTTTTAAAATAAAATAATATCAATCAGAATTAAGATTTCCGCTTAACGTAAACTTTCAGCTAAATTTATTTTAAAGTGTTTTAACACTTAGTCGCATGGTTTTAATAGCAATGCTTAATATAATTTAATTTTAATTTAATAATGTAAATGTTGTTGTTTAGCGACCTTTTTATTTATCTATTCAAAATAACCAATATTTTTTTATATTTTATTTTGCGTGTCGTGTCGGGTATTTGTTGTGGTCGCGTCGTGTTCATGTCGCGTTCGCCTTCGTGTAAAAATCTCTAATTCGAGCTTAGGTTCGGTACGTCGCTGTAATTCTCAACTAGTGTTAAACAAGTGAGCGCGTGTGTAAATATTAATAAATTATTAGTGCAGCATTTGGATTAAATAGACCTAAAGAAGCTTGGGGACTTGGTTATGCCATAAAAAGGTAAACAAATTGCTCAGAACAATATTAGGATCGGATAAATTAAATTTTTTAGGTTTGCGACTAGTGTTGCCAACTTTTCGAAAGCAAAAAAAGCTAGTTCTAGCGGGAAAACCGCATTAAAAAGCGGTAATATGTGAATTCGCTTTTTTGGATATTTTATGTACTCATAATTTATCCAAAATATATTATATATGAAGAATTTATTTGATATTTAAGTTAATCAATTGATATTCTATATTCAGACAATTCACCTAAAAGAGGTAAACCCTCTAAGTAGTAACTCGATAAGTGCAGTCACAGACGTTTATCTTTAGCATTAAGACCAAAAACTTAATACCCACAAAGCTGAAACAGGCATGAAAGAGGGAAGCGAGTCTGAGAGAGACAGCTGCAGACGACAGCAGGTAGTTGGTTGGGTCTGGCTGGTTGGCTGGGCTGGGTTGGGTGGGTGATGCCATAGCAAACGGCAACCCTACAAGAGTCGCTCCCTCCTCTACACACGCCTCCTCAACCTCGCCTTCGGCTTGGCTGGTATACATTATCGCTGTCATGGCCGCAGTCATGGCTTCTGCTCCACCTTAGGACATTCTATATGTATGCGGAGTCGACATCGTTCACTTCGTTGACGTCCTATGGCAGGCAGCTATCTACACTTTGACTCACCCGCACCCTACACACAGACAGAGATACGAGGCTAGACGAGGATGGCATTAGTTTAGTCGGGAGTGCGAGAGTTCGTGTATCCGTCGTATCCAACGCTGCCAGAGCTTTGTGTGTGAGTTCAGGAATGGGTCATGCGCCTGGAGCATGTACATATCTCACTCATACATATACAAAAGCTTCCTTCTTATTCTTTTTTTTTTATTCATTCCCCCCAGTAAATAAGCGGAGTGTTTAGTAAATAAAAACAAAAGTCACAGTTTTTAGTTTAAATTAAGGCTACGAATGCCTGCCATAAGAAAAAGGTCCTTTTTGCTATTTTCTCGGCTAACAATAGCTGGCAATTACTTAAAATAATCATTCTTGTTCTTATGGTTATTTGATAAGATCTTAAAGCGTGTGCATATAATATATGCAACGTCCTTCACATGGCAAAGGACTCCTTAACTGCAGCTGGGACTGGGATATAACCCTTCAGCGTGTGGATTTCAAGCCTTTGCTATTTGTTAGGTCGTTTATTGTGGGCACAAAGATTTTCATTTTAGATTGGAAGTTTAGCTTATGCGTGGCTTAAGATACAAATTTGTTTTCTTTGGTTTTTGGTTTACTTAATTCGATTGTCTTGAGAAAAAGGATGTTTTCCAAATTACAAAGAACATATTAGATGTACACTACAATGGATGAAAACTTTTGGTGTGTTTATTCTTTAAAATGTTCTTAAAATTTTAAAATCGTTCTCTGATTAAGAAAAGTCAATCTTGGCTGGTTTTTAAAAACAAATTGCTAGGCTTTTCTCTAAGCACAGCCGCAATGAGGAATTTTTTAGTAATTGTAATTATTATCCGTTCAGCTGTGGACAGGTTCTTTAGACATTTAAAAGTGGTTCAAATATGATTCTCAGTGTCATTTCATTAAGATTTCCTCAATTTTCGTATG
This sequence comes from Drosophila montana, assembly GCF_035044405.1. Lineage (NCBI taxonomy): Eukaryota > Metazoa > Arthropoda > Insecta > Diptera > Drosophilidae > Drosophila > Drosophila montana. Next base: position 1,347,287 of record NW_026996690.1, read on the forward strand.
CAGTATATCCCGAATTCCTAATGAATATCTTCATAAATCAAAAACTCTCAACTCTCTATGGAAAATGCAATTTTAAATAACGGAAATAAAAAATTGAAGTCCCGCCGCAATATCCGCTGTTATTGTGCTTGGACTTTATTGCTTGAAAAAGTTCAAGCGATGTCATTCAAAAAGTCATAAATAATAATGTTTTCCAATAAATGTTCACATATGAGCGCGCACGCACTTGACTACCACACACACGCAGCAGGAGTAGGCGGTTGGTAAACCAATTGAACCCGCGCCACCCACAGCCACAAGTTGATGTTGGGCTTCGGGTCTGTGCCCAGCTCTTGCTGGAGTGACCGCTGTTGAACCTCGACTCGTGGCTTTTTGGCTAAAAGGGCGCCCAACTGTGCCTCATAACTTACAAGGTCATTTTTACAAAGAACCATTAAGAATTTCTCTCTGGTTTTTTTTATCCGTCCTTCTCTACTATTTTTTTTATAATTTAATGCTCATGTGTGACGAATTTTTATGGCTGACAAATGATTGATGCGTTTTGCTGGCATTTCCTGTAAATATCATTAAAAACGCTTGTTTCCAAGTTTAAAGACACGACTCGTTATTAAAGACAATTTGTTAGATTTCCGTTTAGCGGGGGGTGGTTGAACAATAGCCCCAACTCTGGCCTTAAAGTGTGCTGAAATGCAAGTTTAACGTAAAAATAATATCTAATAAGATTAGATAGCATTGTGCCGTCTTGTGGCAATGTCTTTACTGGGTTTTGGGTTCAAGAAAAAACAAGCAATTTTACAAATTGAACCATTTGCACCCCTTTTACTTGAAAGTGGCTTAAGGGTACAGTGGAGCAAGGCGGGCGCTAATGCTCTTTTATTTTGTATTGGTGGGAAGTTTGAACATAGAACTGTAGTGAGTATAAAGTGAGTAGTTTTATTGCAGATGAGTAAATATACTACTCATATGCGTATTCAAATCCATGATGAGTATACGTAGTATTCATACACCTAACCTCTTTAAGAACTAAAGCCCTTTCCGTTTGAGACCATTAAACTCTGAGTACGGAACATATTTCCAGACGAGTACTTTTGATATTGAGACGGCCAGAATGAGTATGAGTAGTACTTATATTTAAAACAGAGATGATCCATTCAAGTACTTTTGACTCAGAGTAACCGCCGGAATGATTATGCGTTGTATTCAAACTCACAACAGAGATGAGATACATTTGTGTATGCGTATAAATGAATATTTTAAAATTAAAGCTAGATCAAAATAAGTACTTCTGGCATCGTCCTGAATGAGTATGAGTAGTACTCATACTTAAAATCGAGCTGAGGCATTACTGAAAGTATTAGTAAAAGTAATTTTACCTATTCCAGTAGTATTCCATTTTTGAAAACTTTCTTGTACTTTTGCACAATTTTGTTTGTACTTTCACACGGTTTGTCCCACTGTGCGCGACATTTTAAAATTCAAGCGCTGCACAAAGCCACACAAATCACAGCAAATACAATAACAAAAGGGAAACCTCTGGCACTCGCCGGAACGTAAATGTTGTACAATGTTAAACTTATTTGCGGTTTATGTCCTTGTTATTGTTGTTGGTGGGCGGCTGAGGCGACAAAAAGGACCTTCGAAAGCCAATAAAACTGCGAGTATCTATGAATTGTAAATGCCTGGCAAAAGGACTATTGAAGTCCTTTGCCGCGTCCACTGACAGCTTGCAGAGTCCTTCCCGGTCGCGATATAAGATAATAGTATCATCAACACCAGCAATCCGAACCCCCCCGCCCGTAGGCTGCGCCTTGAAAAGGACAATGTCTGAGCGCATTTATTTATTGTAGGCGTTGCTGACTGCGGCAATGGCTACGGCTTCGTCTATTGGGCATACAAGTTCGAGCTGGGCTGCGGATTTAGTGGGTGTCAAGCAATAACAACGCGTCTTGGATTCATGATAACAACTTTTGCTAGAGCCAATTTGCATGGGTTGCCTGCCCCTTCGGCAAACAGGAAATGGGGCCGTAGCTTTAAGCTTTTGAAGTTCTGTGTCGAGTGACAGATTTTTCACGCACATTTAAAAAACATTTAAAAAACCATTAAATGTTTTCTTTAAGCCAGTTTTTTGCTCCGAATTTTTTTGTTGTTGCCTGCATCACACCCCATTTTTTATTTGTTTTGCGTACGCATTTGCGGGGCTTTCAACACAATTTTTTTTGTTGGTTTGCTTGGCTTAATACCCTGTAAAATTTTTAAAAAATATATCTTTTTAATGCCTACACTGGAAAAGATAAAATGTCTATATAAAATATAAATGTTTCTATCTTTCTTCTATCGGTCTATCTGGAGCTAGACACATTATATTTGGTATGTGGGCCTTTTTAACCAACAAATAATTATAACTTTAAAATTCGGGTTGCTCACAAAATACTTTAGGATTAGACCTACATTTTTGCTAAATGTATATTGAAGTATATTTAAAAACAACACAGCATTTTTTAATTCCAAGCCAAAATTGTTTTAGACTTTGTATACATAAAAATTTGATAAGGAATTTGGGTACTCTTGGCCAGTTTACAGGGCATCTACTAGTCAGGCAAGTATAAATTACTGCCCGTGTTTTTTTCTGTTTCTGTTTTTTTACGGTTTTCTCTAATCTTTGCGCCATTTATTTACAGTTGATTAACACGCGACTGACATTTGTTTGACTTTATTTTTCTTTTGTGAGAAATTAAAATACGAATTGCGCCACAAAATATGAACTCAGGACTGCGACTGCTTTTTGACTTTGCCCTTTTTTTTGCGCACAAAAATTATTCATTTGTAGAAAATTGCGACGGCGTTTGGTTGTGCTTGGCCCTGGCCCTGGTCCTGCCCTGGTCCTGGCCGCAGGCCAAACTGATTAATAAACCAAACGTCAAATGCGCACAATGGACACGCATCATCCTGGCCATCCCCAGAACCGAGCTGAGAGCAGCTGTCATCTGTGTGTCATATTCAAATGTCGAGCGGGGAGGTAGACCCTGGCATCATGGTCACATCCTGTTCCTGTTTCTTGGCAAGTGCCAAGTAGGCCTCGTCGCATTGTTGTCAACTTGACTCTTGAATAGATTTCGCATGTTTCCTTTGCGTGGGGCGTTGGCCATTGTCATCTGCTGCTGGGTCACAGTTGGTTGCCATTTGCCCACCAAATTATTTGCATATTAAAAATGCCACAAAAAAGAAAGAATAAAAAAAACAAATCAAGTTCAAAATGTGTCTTTCTTTAGGTATACTAGAGAAGTATACTCTTAAAGTGAGAGTGTGACTTTTGACATTTTTCTTCGAGATTTCTGCGGAGTGTTCTTAACCTTTCATTTTAAATAAGGTCCATTAATATACAGTCCAGTATATACACACTTTTGTGTGCCACCTTTTACGGCTAAATTTTGTACAGATCGGACTTTAAGCACCAAAGTTAATCAAGAATCCAAACTTAGATGTGTGGCTTATGAAATGTACTTAAAGAAGTTAAAATCTTTGTATTAAATTAATATTTTATTAATATTCTTTTTATTGGTTATCCTTCAATGTCAAGCTTTAATTTTGTACCCAGCCAAAATAATCTTCAGTTTGTTATATACTCTTAGGCGTATTGAGGGCTATAGAAAAAAAAGTGACCCTTGGGCATAACAATACGACGTGATTTATAAACATTAAGATTTATATGATTTCGTATGTCAAACACACACCCACACACGCACACTCCCAGACACACGCCCACATACTCAGGGCGCACATAAAAATGATAAACAAAAAATTGCTTCTACTTTAATATTATTTCTATTATTTTTTTCTGCTCTTGGTTAATGGTACTTCTAATGGTTTTATTTATGGAGTGTTTAGTGTTTTGGCCCATTTGAAACAATATAAAACACGCGCATATCCTTAAGCAGTCGGCTGTGCTTTGTGCTTATAAATGTCCTGCAGCTAAACCAATCCATATCGAATCACTCTGACATGGGCTAAACTATGATTCTCTTGGGGTGGGCACTTGGGCGAAGAACCATCAATCAACTTTATCTGCGGCATGTCTTTAAGTTATGCTATAACAGGGACGTTTTTAGGCATAGGTATTATCATATTCATAAAAATAGACTAAGCTAAAATGTTTTACTGAAACTTTCAATATACTCGAAGAAATTGCCCTGCGTTTCCCAGTCCAAAAATGACGCTAACTTCGAGCAGACAAAAATGCAACATGCGTCTTTACATTTTTAATATGTATTATTTTTCATATTTCTTCGTAAATAATAAATAATTAAAGGAAATTACCCGGCGTCGCCCGTAAATCCCACCACGCGTCTTCTAATTTTTAGGTTGTATTTTTTTTGTTATTTCGCGAATAATGATAACTTACATAAGGAGATATACAAGTGAAAACTACTAGATTTGAACCAGCCACCTGCCTCTTGATATTTAGACGCTCAGACATCTTAGGCATATATATGTTTATAGTAATATTATACCATTTCATAACTTTAATCAGTTTGAAGCCGAGAAATATTGAACAAATATTTCTTGCAGTTCTAACCTAAAAGCCACTTTCCCTAGGGTTAAAGTTATTTCGCAAAAAATATTACTCAATTTTCAAATTCAATTTGTCACTCATAAATTTCACGCTGTATTAAAATAAATTTGTGACAATTGAAAAATTCAAGTGGCTGCCATACACAAATAAAATAAATAAAAAAACTTTTCCAATGTGTCGAAAACGTTGCAAAATTTATGGCAAAATTTTGGGTTGCCTTGTGAGGAGTAGAGGGCAGGGGCATTGGTGGGCGGGTTATTTGGTTTGGTCTGTCAAAGTTAAGCGGCGGCCTCTGCACTGGCACACGACGTGCATGTCAATGGGCATGACAAACCCGCGGCCCTGGGGCGGACCAAACCCCGCCCTTAAAAAGGGAAGGACATAGTGTATTCCGGGACTCTCACAATGTCGCGTTAAATTTGCACAAGTTGGCAAAAATGTCGTTCGCTTGTGCAAATTGTAAACTTCTGCTTCGCTTTTTATATAGTATATGCGGGAATATGTTTGTGCCGTTGGGCTGGGGAATGGGGGCTGGAGCGTGTCCACATAAATAACAAAATTTAAGAACAAAATATCAATATCCACTTTGCGGTACGCCAACTGCATGCGAATGAGTCTCTTTCTCGCTGCCATTGCGACAGTCTGGCAACGTCTTGTTAAGCGCAGTTGGGCGCAAAAAAAAATAGAATTTTGAATTTCAAATGGAATTCTATTTCTTACTTTTGTTTTGCATAATTTCAATTCGCTGCAAGCGACATATTGCGCAGCTAGTTTGCAGCTTTTCTTACTTATGTTTTTTGGTTTTCCACAAGAAACTTGCTGAATTTTACGCGTATCAATTGCAGTACGCAAATATCTTGCGTTGAAATTTGTGTGAAAAGGAAGGGAAAATAAAAGGCAAGAAATTTACAAGATCTTAAAGATAAGAGTTTTAGAATAATACTTAAACTTAATGCAAGTTGTAGCTAAGGATTAAAATTATTTTCGATAGCGTTACAGATATATGGAGCTTATGAGAATTACATTATGTAAGAGAGGGGGCAAAAGAAAGACCAAAATATTAAAAATACAATATATATTATTCAAAAATAATCTTAAGCGTGGCTCTTATATATATTCTATTAACTCTTGCTTCATTCAGATAAGAATTTTATTATATAAGATCAGTCAAACTGTGTGCTTAAAATTTGGAAAAAGTGGATTAAAAAGAAAGTTCCTTAAATCCAAACCAAACTAAGAATGAGAGTTTACTTAATGAAAGCAAAAGCTACTATCTGAGATATAAATTAAAAGATGGCCCATAGGCTTTTTTTCTACAAGGAAGAAATATTATTTACTGTAGCTGTATTTTATGAAGGTACTTCAAAGCCGTAATGAGTCATTTTATGGCTCACAAAATTTAAAATTATCTAATATCTAGATGTCCAAGGACTACTCTTTTATGATATCGACATAAAAAAGACGCAGCAAACTTCCCTTTTGTAAAGTCCTTGGCTTTCTCTCCCGTTGTGCTTATTTCTCTCCCTCTCTCTCTCTCTGGGCTGGTCATAAGCCAAATTTAATTTGTTCGCATATGACATTTACGTGGATATTCAAATAGCTTCGTTTCTGTCATACTTCAGTGGCTTTGATGTGCCCGGACTAAAGCGTTCAGCCGAGTTTTGGGTGGGGAGTTCGGTGTTTGTTGTAAGGGAAAAGGTTTCGCTAGATTAATTTAGGGTCATGCATATAACATCATTTTTTATGCGACTTGCTTTATGTTGGCCGGGTGGGTGGCTTGTGCTTGTGGGTGGTTGTAACCGCAATCAACTGCCACAGGAAGCTTTTTTTGTCAAAGCCCAGATGCAGCTCATATGTGTGTGTGGCTTTTTATTATTTATTGGTAAAAGTCTTCAAAGTCATTTTCTTTGAGATTTTAATCCTTTGCGGCAACGAAATGTTTTTAATTTATGGCCAAATATGGTCACATATGTTTTCAGAAAGTTTGCTTGATTACGAGTTCTTAAAACTAGCTAAAGTTGATAAATTGGAAATATGAGACTTGTTTTACATATAACAATGATTGGCTGGCTCTGCTCGCTCGGGTTTTTGGTTTAAAATCAGAATCAACCTTCGTTTGGGCTTCTCCAAAACTGGATTTTCCTTAAAAAGCTCATCTCCGGGTTCCGCTCTACGCCTGGACTTTATAACATTTGTTAGCTCTCTCCTCAAGCCCTTTATATTGATGATGCGTAACAGCAATTTGACGGGCTTCGGCCGCTTATCGGATATGACGCAAGTTTCTTTACCGTCTGCCGGCTCCTCTGTATTTATTTTATTCACATTGTAATATGTTTTATGTTGTGCATTTAAATTAACCGCCGGACAGCTTCCATAGCGTTCGTTCGTAGTGTCGAGAAGTCTGTAGGCTCCAACTGAGCTGCAGCTCCAGCCAAAGATAATCACCGAGAAGCCCCAGTGGAAATGCGTCCACATTTCACAATTGTTAAAATTGAACTGTGACGGCAGTTAAGTCGCTTAAATATATATGTATTTATATCAATAGCATGTGCCTTGAACTTTATCCATTTAAAGTCAACGCAGTTCCCAATTGCAGCTGTTCCAGCCAAAGTAAATATTTGTAAAACATATACGTTTTAAAAAGTATTTATAACAAATTTTTGGTAAAGCTTAAGTCTGAAATAATTTTCAATTTAGCTCAGTTTAGTTTCTTAAACAGATAATATCATTTTATTTTAAGATACAAAAATGTGAAAGCCTTAATCGACATTGAACAGGAATTAATAATTCGTTATCAAACTTTAAGTTTCCTTGTTTTTGTCGTTTCCGAGATCGACACGTTCACACAAAAGGCTAGATCGACTGATTGTTTATATATCATTATCATTGTCATTATCAGTAGCAATAGCAATAGCAATAGCATTATCAATAGAAATAGCAATATCATTAGCATTAGTATTAGCATTATCATTCGTATTAGTATTAGTATTATCATTATCATATTGACAGAAAATCTCTCATTAGTTAGCAGTTAATTAGCATTTGTATCTCTCTTAGCATTTTCTTCTACTACTGAAAATGTCAGAACTTTTTCACATACTAGACCCGAAAACACAATTCCCTTAATACCTTTAGTACAGGGCACACAAAACAAAAGCAGTTGGAAGAAATGGAATACCCGCACACGTAACTGTCATTTGTGTGTGCCTGGGCCTGGTTGGGGGCAACGCCCCACACCATCAGGCTCAATTGTTCAGGGGGGGTCCTCTCTGGGGGCCTGTTCCGGAAATCAGCGTAAGTGACAATCGCGCGTGAATCTGTTACCTTATAAAAGTGACATGAATTCTAAAAGCGTTGCGGCTCGGCACATTAACACATTTTTTATTTTATTTTTTGCTGTGGATATCCCGTGGCACTTGCCCAAGGTGGGCGGCATTATTTTTTAAGTGACTTCTTTTATTTGCATTTTTTTTACTTTCGAAAAACGTCAAGTGGGAATAATGCTGCATATATTAAGAAAAAGAACAGAGAGAGAGAGAGAGAGAGAGAGAGAGAGAGAGAGAGAGAGAGAGAGAGAGAGAGAGAGAGAGAGAGAGAGAGAGAGAGAGATTTGTATATCTATCTTAAAGCATTCATATTATTCAGTTTTCTCATTGATCTCATTTGTTCCTCAATCCAGTTGACATAGATGCTGATTCGTGTAAAGGCAAAGGGTTTGCCCGTCTCGCATGGCTTACGACCGTATGAGAGCAGGCCATATACCGTATGTTGCATTGCATCCACTAAAGGTCCGCCCGAGTCACCCTGTAAAGAATTCCAATATTTTATCCGCACACAACTCAGATACAAATACGTACATCGCAGGCTCCCCGAGGTCCATCTGTGTTCACAGCACAAATTTCCGATCGTGTTAAATACTTAAATTTATATTTAAGAAAACACATTTCATCGGAAATGGTACGAAAAGGCACAACTTCTAGTTGCTTGGGCATGTTGGGCGTCGTGCGGCCCCAGCCGAGTAGCATTGAATTTAAATTGCCGTCCTTTCTGCTGGTGGAATTCCTAAAATCGATAGCAGCGAATCGAATGTTATCGATAGGTATTGGAGTTGCCAACTGCAGCAGTAGAATATCATGGCCATAAAGCGGCTTGAACTCCGGATGCTTTTTAATGGACCGTACTTGAAAACGTTGGGCTTTCGTATCGAACAACAGATTGGAGCCAGCGCCCACAAGTAAATCTTTGGCAAACAGTTGGCGAGGCTTCAAATTACAGTGGGCTGCCGTTAACACAAATTCGTTATCCAGTATGACGCCGCCACAAAGATGCTTGTACTTTCCATTCTCCACCATCTGTATGGATGCTACAAATGGATATGGTATAGGGTTTGGCGCATCGGCCGAAAGTGTTTTAAATTCAGCATTAGGCAGCGCATTAGGCGCTGCCGTTTTGGATAACCCCTCCAAGCTAGCTAAGAAAGTCTTCATTATGCATTTAGTTTTCCACAATTTTATTCAATTTCATTTCTTATGTACCCTTGCTGTTGGCCCCCTTCGATGCCGTTCTCAAAAATAGAGGCATGATGAGAAAAATTGTAAGGAGACGGCGGTAGCACATGGTTAACGTCGAAGTTGCGCTGCTTTATTTTACACATTTTGCAAGCGCCTTTAAATAGTGGTTTTATGTAGAACGAATTGACCATGAAATGCAATTTGCAGCCATTTAATATCATTATATAGATATATAAGTATATTAAAGGAAATTACCAGGCGTCGCGCGGATCGAATGAAGAATGCTAATGCTGTAAATGCAATTGGTACGAAAATTGATTGCGCAATTCGTGACAAGTTCATGTAGGGGCACAATCGTTCGATCGTTTAACTTCGTGTTGGTCTTTCAAGGAATACATATGATAGCATTGTAACCATAAAAATTTAAGTTTCGATTATATTTGTTGTACAATGCTGAAAATTTTTATATTAAGCAATTTGTTGCTGTTAAGCTCTTAAAGAGCTGCGTGTTGTGAACTGCTTCCATCAACAACTACATAAAACTAACTACCCCAACTAAAGCCAACTAGTCTATGAGAGTTTCCATTATCCACTTACGTGGAATTGTTTCGTGTACATTGAACATGATTTACGATGACACATAAACAACAGCTTAACTTCCGCCTGAGTTCCATGCTGGGTGACAAAAACCAAAAAAATGAAGAAAAATTGCAGCATAGCCTGAGATATTGACTAAAAGCCCATCCCCCACCCAACGCCAGCATCACTTACCTTTTCCGCTTAAACACCCCCTCCAGCTAGGACATAATGGCCAAATGCATTTGGAACAGGTTTTTCCGCATGTTTTTCCCTTGGTTTTGCCTTTTGATTCTTTTTTTTATTAGCCCAGAAGTTGTTCCTTAACAGTTCTCCTCCTTTTTTTTATGCCCTCATGTTCAGCCGTGCGTCCAGTTGCCAGGGCATTGTGGTCATCATTTTTCTTGCCCAGCCCCCACATGCAGAGCTTTGTGTGTGTCTGTTGTGTAAGGGCTTTGGTCAGGTTTGAAGCTGCGCCTTCTTTTTGCCCTCAGTCAATGGCTGCCAAAGGGAAATTTATTGTTTTGCCAGCGCTTTGAGTCAAAGTTGAAGCGCTTCAGGTGCACTAGCCAAAGGCGAGGGTGCAGGCCGCAGGGCGCCGGGTGCAGGGCGAGGGGTATCACTTTTGACATTTAAGATGCCACACACAATGGCCACTCTAATTTATACGCAACGCCTGCATGTGACGCCAAAATTTGTTCCGGCCAAAGTTGTTTTTTTTGCTCAATCTATTTGCAATTCCGATGATTTTTATGACCAGCACCGAATGGCAGCCACTTGACAAAAAACTGTTGCATTGACAAATCTAATAAACGAATGACTGACAGCTGTGCGCAATTTATCGACTAAGCTTATGCTTTCAATATTAACTAAAGCTTTTAGCTAATCGAATTAGGAAGGGGAAAAGGTTGGACTTATCTCGCATGTAGCTATCCAGATTTGTAAAGATCATAAGTTCTAGGTTCTAGTTCTAGTTCTTGGCTTAAGGCTTGATAAAGTTTATATGCATCGGAAAATTCAATTATATATAGATATTCACTAAGGATTGGAAATCGAATTACTTTTTTTATTTCAAATTATTAACCGAGGCTTGAACAGATTTAATAGCCCACAAACCTAAGATACAAGCATTTTCAAAAAAATATCTTAGTTTTATTTGTATATTTTATTAGAAAAAATTACCCGGCTTTGCTCGGCTTACATGAATAATGCTATAAATGGAAGTGGTATCAAAATTGCTTGTGTGTTTCGCACCAAATTCTGAAAGGTACACAGCTGTTGAGCGGATACTTAAAAGGCCACAACGTGTTTTTGCATTCGCATTTGAACCAGCGACCTCTCTCTTGCTAGCTCGATGCTCACACACATAAGCCACTCTTATATATATATGTATATATAGAAAGCTTAGCCGCAGCAGAATTTTGATAATATTATTATAACATTTTACGATATTTAGGTACTTTCAATTATATTAATTTTGTTTTCAAATTATTTATGGTTGATAAACCGAAAAGCTTAACAGCAGCAGGGTTTATTTTAAAAAGAGTGTGGTTTATCTAACTTAAATCTAACTTATGTAAATATTTACACACACATGTATGTATATTTTTCCTGCGTTTGCTTCAATTTCTCTACCCAGGCTCTGCAGGTCTTTATCCTTTTGATTGTCATTGCGCATGTTTGTTAATTGTTGCCAGCACATTGTTCAATTGTTTTATGGTTCATATGCATTGCACCAACACTCACTTTGCCTAATTGGGTCGCCCATTATGCGCGCTGTAGACGCAGTTTCAGTCGCAGTCTCAGGTCTCAGTTCTCACATCTCATCTCCATCTCATGCCCAACGCCTTCAGCGCCAGCAGCGTGCAATGTTCCAGTTTTATGTGTGAGCTGCGGGTAAAGACAACCATTTGACAGCTTCTCCGGCTGCACCTCATCCTCCACTTCCTCCTTCTGGTCCAACCCATCCTGCTGCCTTCCCTTGGCTTACCATCGTCGCCCACTGTCGCTTCGCTTAACTGCTTGAGGTTTTTTGGTTAAATGCGCTGCCTTCATAAGCCATTAAGGCTAAGTGATTTGTTTTTGTCTGCCGAGCCAGCTACCCGTCCCTCCTCCGGCCTGCTCTTAAGTCTAACACCTTGCAAATTGCTAGCTTAAAAATGGGTTTTCCATTTTTTTTTTCTCTCCTAAATATTTCTCCAGACACCCAAAGGCGCACAATTGGAACGAACTAATTGTGCGGAAGCGCAGGCCATTTACTGGTCTGAGTGTGCTCCACTTATGGGAGTTTCTATATACATGTAGATATATACCCAAACAGTAGTCTTCTGCTCAGTCCAACTGGTGTCAACTGCTCGATGAAAACTCCGGAGTTCAAAGTTTATAGGCAAAAGTTTATACAATGCCAGCGCAAACTTGGCCAACAGATATGCAAGTTTTTCCATTTGAAAGTTTCAGTTTTTCATATACATATTTCTTATAGAAACTGCTAAAGTGTCAAGATCTGTAGTCCTGCAAGACATGCTGATTATATCTGGCCATTGTTTGGTCCTCGTGACATGCGTGACATTTGCCTGATGCCAGAGCAGAGTGTCAGAGTGTCAGGGAAGTGTGCGTGTGTGTCTCATATCCCAGTTTGGACTTTGATTGTTGATAACAAAGGGTTGTACGGACATGTATTACAACATGGGGTAGTGTATATCCTGCTGAAGGGCATTATAATTTTAATACGAGATGTGTAACGCATTGCAAGCGACACTTTCGAAGCTATAGAGCTAATCAAGCAGGGCTCGGTGGATTTGGACATGTCTATCCATCTAGCTAACTATGTCAACTTGGTCAATTTTGAAGTTGTCTCTATGAAGTAGTATATATACTAAAGTCAGCCGAATGATATCGCCCGATCTTGGAACTATGAACTTTTGTATAAACAACTATTTTCCTTTTAACGAAATTCGGACTAAACTTATTATTCCCTTACTTATAACATGTAAGATGATATCATCAGCATAATACTACCATATCATATAGGTAGAAATATTAAAGTGTATCAAATGTGCAGCACTTCAAAAATAGTTCTTCCACCCACTTAGTCCTTTAGTTTAACCAAGGGTTGTGGCCGTAATTTAATTTTGCATTGCTCGGCAAACCCAATTGGAATCCGCATTCAAATCTCTGCCCATAACTTTCTCTAATCATATGCAAAAAGAGTAAGAATTAATCAATGATTTACAAGAACAATACGTGTGCACATGTCGCCAGCCGGCGGCAACAGCAAACCAAATGCCCATTCCCTAAAAAAAATCCAACTGGGCTGCAACGTGGCCAACACCCGCTTGTTAGAGCTTGGTCCACCCATTGCCCAAGGGCAGCAGCAGTTGGTCCGGATAGAGGGAAGCGGCTGTGGCTGCAATGAGCATGAACACAAATAAGGCGTCGGCGCTGATCCTTGTCAACCACCAACAATAATTTCAATGTGCACACAACGGGGCAGACGAAGCGGCTGCAGACCCAACAACAACCGCAGCCCAACCACTGGCTGCAGCCGCTAATAATTCAATTAGTTGCCTCAAAAAGATGCCAAACTGTGATGCTGACTGCTGTTGTGGTTGCTTGCTGTTGGCTGCTTGTTGAGCCTGGTTTCCTCTTCAGCGGTTGCAGTCGCACAGAAGTTTCTGCGGTGCAGCGCGGGCTTCGATTATCCAAATGCCGCCGGCCAAATATCGCACCACTGTATAAATTTGCGGAGCGCGTAGTGAAAATTGTTCAAACTGGTTGCCAATAAACTTTTGGGCGTAGTCAGTTCTACCAAAAAAAAAAAAGAAAGGAAAACAATATTATATAGTTTATCAAACTCTTAAAATATGGGTATTTGTATTTATGCAGACATCTTAATGGAATTTAAATATATCATTATATCATTATCATTATAATCCAATGAGGATTATAATATTATAGATCCATTAATATAATTATTATATTCAACTCTTAGGTTGGTGGCTCAAATCCTGATTTATCAGGCATGGTTGGTGGCTCAAATCCTGATTTATCTGGCATGGTGATCAAAAATAGAATGCTAAAATAGAACTGGCAGAGATAAATAAAGTTACTGGTTCAAATTCCATTCCACAAGGAAAAAATAAGGTTGCTGGTTCAAATCCTATTTCACAGTTTCAGTGCACTACTTAGTAGCTTTTCACTTTCTTGCGGATGGCCAGAAGATCAAAAATAGAACTATGGGAGAGAAAAAATGTGGTTGCTGGTTCAAATCCAATTCTACAGTTTCAATACAGTATTTAGTAGCACACAATTGCCATTTTCCAAATATTTCCTTGTTCCATCTAAATTTTTTAACAAATTTTAAGACCAACTCAACTATGCTACCTAGTTGCCAAAACTGAAATCGAATCGCTTACCCACTGTAAAGCACAACAAATCCGTAGTTACAGCCGAGTAATTGTGATATAAATAAAAATCAACATATCAAGATACAAGCCGAAGGATGTACAACATCTTGGCTACAGAAAGCCAGTGCTGGGGGAGGAGTGCAAGGGTGGGCGGGGACTACTTGGCACATGTAAATTTTAAATTGTAAATAATCGTAAATAACGCAAATATCGCCTTAAGCACTGCCAAAGCGACAAAAGGCGACGGCAGTCGCAATTCTCAGCACTCGGTTCTCAGTTATTTACCCACTCGCACTTGCAGTAATCTTGTAATAAAGGGGGGAGGAGGGAGCGGAGGCAGTTGCAAGTCAGTAGCCAGACTCAAGTTGGCCGCAGGCTGAAGGCTAAGCCGCTAAGACAACACCCCGCGCCACGCCCCTCCAGAGTCAGTCCGGGAGAGTAGACGACGATTCGCACAGATTTATAGAGCACAACACGGCGCATGTTTTGGCTTCCAGTCAACGTGTGTGCGTATGCAAAGTGAATTTATTGACTTAAAATGCAAATTTCACATGACTACAAGAAAAGTGGAAAATAAGAAAATAAAAAAAATAAAAACCCCAAAGAGATTTTCACAAATTTCCGCATAACACGCTGCGTACGACTCAGAGTGCGCCCCGCTTGATAGATTGCCAGGCGAAATTGTGGACAAGCGGGGTCGGGCGAGCTGCTGCTCGTGGTGGTGGTGGTGGTGCAGGTGGTGCTGCCTGCCAACTGTATTTATTTAAGCTGTCTGTACAAGTGGCTCACAATTTGTTGAAGATTAAATGCCATCTTGTGTGTTGACAATTTGTTATATTTTTTTTCGCAATGGGTGTGGCCAAGGCTTGAGCTTGTTTGCATCCCATTTAACCAGAAAAGTGTGGGTGTAATTCGGAAGGAGAGGCATCAAATCATTTAAATATCTTTGTACAACTGCGGGTATTTATAAGATTATCTGTAACTGTTCGAAATGAGCTTAGGCTAATAGGTGCTAGAGGGCAATATAGAAAGTAGGAACTAAATATTCGCCACATTCTCAATGAATGACCATTTGAGTAGATTCTTTTTAGTCCAGTTAAAGTTCCGTTTCAATAATGACAACTGGTATTTAGTATAAATTAAAAGTATAAAGCTGACGAGCTCGAGTTTAACAAATAACAAGGTATAAAGGTAAAAAAATTGCAAGCTATTTCTAGAACCTTTCAGTTCTATCATTAGCAGACTAAGCTTTCGACTCTACGACTGCAATCGCCTTTTCCCATTTTTGAAGCTTGAACTTGTTGAGAATTGCAAGCGTGAAGCAATAAAAAAAGTACAGTTAGCATAGCAAATACGTAATAATATTTGTTCGTATCTCACATATTATGGAAGCTTAATTCCTTTGAACATAATTTAAACGTTCCGAGTTCTCGAATGTCTTACACCCTTCTTATTGTTTGTAGCTTATTAATATCCTTGTATCCTTATATATCCCATAATATATTTTATTTGCATTTACATAGAAAATAGTTGGGTAGTAGCATTTTTAATATATAATAGATCAGTAAATGGATTAGGTTGCTTTGCTGATGGAAAACGATAATATTTTGGGCTTAAATGTTAATTTAGCAGATATTCATTTTTTACTTCTTTCTGATTAGCTTTTGAGAGCGTATTTGGGTTACAATTTGAAACGTATTCCTTGATTTTATTTATTTATCATTTATATTTGGAAAATTAGAGAAATTATTTCACAAAGTACTTTTTTTTCGTCACTTTTCCATAGTTATATATATTTTCTAGGGTCAATATAAGTGTTATTCTGCCTCTAAAGCTTCCAAGTAATTAAGGCAGAGCAGTTGCGTGTTTATCTTTAAGTACAGCTGTATATGTAAACCTTTTCTGTGCGCATTTTACCAAAATAACCCAAATAACCTGTTTGCATATTTTGCACATACTAAATAAGGGGATACCTGTATTTGGCGAACAGAAGGATAAACAATTTTGGCAGCTAACGAAATAATTCAAACGGGGCTTATCGCTCGTTTATCCCACCGAGCAGTGCGAAACTTTGCCGCTTAGGTGTAAAGTAAAGGCAAACAAATAAAGTTGAGGGGGGGGGGGGGAACCAAAACCGCAACCAAAACCTCGAGAATGTCGTAACTAACCTTTATTTGTTTTGTGGCAACTGCGTCAAGGATATCCGAGGTTGATAAGCGCCCACGTAGAGCCATTAAAAATGTTCTTTTGTTTTTGGAGAACACGGCGGGCAAACAAAGCCCAGCCTCCCGTCCCTCAGCACAACTCCCTGGCTATGTATAATACATGATGTAGAACAAATGTTATGAAAAGGCGGCCAAGAAATTAAGCGTGTCGACTCGTGTTGACTGCAAATGCCAAAAAGTTGCGTAATAAAGTGCCACGCAGAAGCCGCAAATTATAATTTTAACCTTTTACGCGCCTCGAACTGTTGCCCCACCGCCAGAGGGCGCTGCCAACAGTTGGGTTTGATGGAGGCGGCGGGCGACATGTGTGCCGGCAGCGATAAGCGACGAGCCTTGTGGCCTCGTCTAATAGAATTAAAAGCCAACGGAAGTGCGCCAAGCGCATCGCCGCAGCGCAAAGGTCGTGCCGGATTTTAATGGTTGCCCAAAACCGCCCCCGTTCCCCTCCACTCAGCCAACGAAACCCTCAAACCCACCCGGACGAGTGGCATATGAGTGAAAATAATAATAACAGTAATTTGAATGCTCAACTAGGCAAAAGGGCGAGTGCCCAAAAATTCATATGCAAATGATTTGGAAACATTGCCAAGGGGGTTGACCTCACATCTGGCCCCGCTCGCTGGGGCAACCCTTTCGTGCCATAAATTGAAAATAAACCATTTGCTTGTCTTTGGCCTGACTATGGCAAATAATAATTCAGGATTAGTCGCAACTTGTTTTGCCCCTCGCCAACTCCGAGGTTAATTACAACATTCGGTCAGGTCGGCCGTGCGACCATAAATGGTCGCCGTTCAACTGCTGATAACATAATCTGTTTTTTCTCTTTGCTCTCCGTTGCAATTAGGAACGTGTAGAATGTTAAATTAAATATTTTTATAAAAAAAATAGTTAAATATTAATTAACTTTAAATTTGTACTGTAGTTGGTTTCTCTGGCCTCGTAAAGTATTTGTATTCTTTGTCAGCAGCAGCATATTAATCTAGCTTAAGTTTTTTATTAAAGTAGACTTCTTTTATCTCATGAAGCATATATATTCTTGATCAGCATCGGTAGAATCGACCTAGCCATGATTATGCGTCCGTTTATATGCATGAACGCGTCGATATTTTATTTAATTAAAATACATGTAACATACAACCTTAGATTGTAGCCGTGCAGATGTTGATGAATGCATGTTCGGTGGAGTACGCGCTGGATCCGGCTCAACTTCGTCGGCAATATGGGCTGTGGGTCAAAGGGGGGATACTACTATGCTTCTCGCGCGTTCTTTTTATACCCTTGCAGAGGGTATTATAATTTTGTCGTGAAATGTGTAACGCATAGAAGGAGACATCTCCGACCCCATAAAGTATATATATTCTTGATCAGTATCAACAGCCGAGTTGATATAGCCATGTCCGTCTGTCTGTTTCTATGCGAACTAGTCTCTCAGTTTTAAAGCTATCTTTATGAAACTTTGCAGAAATCCCTCTTTCTGTTGCACGATATGAGCTGCATATGTCAAAACCAGCTGGATCGGACCACTATATCATATAGCTGCCATAGGAACGATCGGTCGAAAAGTAGGTTCTTGTATGAAAAACATTTTTGTTTATAAAGTTATCTTGACTAAACTTGGTATTTATTAGTTTTACTACGCTCCCCATATATATGCAAAATCCTATTAGATCGGGCAACTATATCATATAGCTGCCATAGGAACGATCGGTCGAAAATTATGCTGTTGTATGGAATTTTTTTTGTTTTTCAAGATATCTTGACCAAATTCGGCATTTATTAGTTTTACTATGCTCCCTCCACTTATGCAAAATCTTATTCACATCGGGCTACTATATCATATAGCTGCCATAGGAACGATCGGTCGAAAATTAAGGTGTTGTATGGAAACCTGTTTTGTTTTTCAAGATATCTTAACTATACTCGGCATTAACTATTTTCCCTGTGCTCCTAGATACGGGCAAAGCACTATGAGCATTTTGAAAAGGTTGGGTCTGCAAGGGTATTAAATCTTCGGTGTGCCGAAGATAGCACTTCTTTCTCGTAATTATTTAAAATAGTTACTCGCGTACGGTTTTGAAGGGAGAATTTTTGGGAAGCCGAATGACTAACCTCGAGTCGGGGCAGGGGAAGGGTAAGAGAGGAGAAGAAAGAGATTTAAAAATGTATACTTCCTCAAGCGTCCATAGTGGTGTTATGCTGGATACTTAACATTTTGAACGTAGGTTCATCTATTGTCGCTCTCCACGAAATCGATAGAAATCGAATTTCAGTTAAGAATTTTTAAAACTTTGTCGTAATTTATAGCTTATTATATTTGAAAATAAATTAGAAAAGGACCAGTTGAGTCAAATCCAGAATTCTCCACCTTTTGAAGAAGAGACAAAAGCTATGTATAACCTTGGGATTCGGTATATACACATATTTGTATGCCACATTTATGCCTTCATTAAGATCGGACTGTAAATACCGAAGTAATTCAAGAATGCATTTCCTATACATTGTATTGGCTACTGGAAGAAGAAGCACAACCGCAGCGTAAAGTGTGCAGCTTGCTGCGTGCATGTATGTGTGTGTGTATATGCTTTGTATATGTATTGAAAAAAGTGTAAATTTTGTATCGTCAGCTTTGCACTGGGTTCAGGGTATATTCAAGTCGTGCAGTCTTACCTATTTTTAGTGGTAGTATATTATTTATATATATATTTTAAAAACCTTCTTGATCTCTCTATCGTGAACATTTTTCCTATTGATTGAGTAATTCGTTAATTGAACAACTTAAGATCTCTTTTAAAGTGGGAAAACAACTGGAACAACTCTTGTAGCGCCCACGCAGGATTGTAGATTCATTAGCACCTCCTTAGACGCGTAGACATTGGGCAAGCGAGCAGTTGAGTCAAATTAAATGTAAATTTTTTGTGCGCCAGCCGACAAAAAACATTAATTGTAAGGCAATCAGTCGCACAGAACCCACGCAGCGCCCACAAAAAAAAAGAAGAAAATAAAACCAACAACTGCAATTTTCCTGGTGGCTTCAATCAGCCAACAATCAACAGCGTGTGCAACAAAGTTGAAGGGCAGGGGGTGAGAGGAACTACGCCGTCAATGATCTCGGCTTGCTGCAGTTGTTGCAAATTGCTGGCACCGCAAATTGTGGCAAGCAAAACAAGCAGCAGCAGCCGCAGCAACAGAAACCGACTTGCGACAATTTGGCCAAAAAACACAATGCAAATAAAAGTGTTAGAAATTCGCTTTAAGCCAGACAAAACAAACTTTGCTAACATGCAAAAAACAAAAATTGGAAGTGTATTTCACTTTTTGCGGTTTGTGGCATTTTGTTGCTGCTACAGTTAGAGAAACTCCACGGACAAAATATATGGGTATATTGAAGACCACACACAGGGATTTTACAGAAATTTTAATTGTAATCGACTGACTAAATGTGAATATATATTTATTTTAATTAAAATAAACACAATATAGAATATCTGAAATCCTTTGCAAAGTTCGAAATAAAATCAGTTGGCATACAAAAATATTTTGAAGTTTAAATACCCTTGAATATATGGGGATTTATGTTTTGCCGATTAAAGAGGAGAATAGTAAATCTCGTAATTGCCGTGTTTGATGGAGCTCTCTTGAAAAATAAAGTCATGCACAAAGAATCAATATAATATATAAAAATAAATCCTGTAAAGCTATATGATATATTGGATCGATTTTAATAAGATAGATATATGGAGCATACATATTTTTAATAGGAAAAATGTTTTTCATACAAGAAATATATATTGTATTTACCATATTTCATTGTATCATTGTCATTTGTATTATCTACAAGAGAAAGACTATGTAAAGTTTTATTATAAAAGCTTTAAAGCCAGAAGAGAGACATGGCTATATCAATACGGTTATTGATGCTGATCATGAATATATATATGCTTTATGGTCTAGGATATGTCTTCTTCTACTTCCTGACATAACCATCTATACCATCCAATCAGAAATACAATCTACATGGCTATACTAAAGCACATTAAACAATTTCGTACGCACACTTTTCCCGCTTTTCCAAAACCGAATTAAGCACCAACTGTATTTAATTACATCAGAATTTCCACTAATTAAAGCATAGAAAAGGAATATCAATGACTCGTAAATAGATGAGACAAAGAGCAAAAATTATTCACGCTACATAATTAAAAACAAAATGCGACAAAGACAAAAGGCAAAGGGTTGAGAGGGCTAAGGCTGAGGAATGTTTTGGCTTGTGGCTTGAGCTTTGGCATCGCCTAACCACAAGGCAACCACGGGCAACCACAATGCCACCCACCGAGAAACCACAGGCTCAAAGTGTTTGTCATTTGTGTTTTTTTGGGGCAGGATTTAATTACACTCAATTACCGGATACCACAAGGCGATCCATTTACACTTGAGCTCCACTGGGCACAGTCGATGGCATTTTACCGGGCAACAGGTAAAGTTCTAAACCCCTCCGGCTAGCTCATTAATGCCGTTAGACATTTTAACGAATTTTATGCAAATTGCAAACGGAAACACTTTGAAATCGCGACGCGTCCCCTTCCCTTTGGCCCGACTGTGGGCACACGGCGCAACTCTTTCAGTGGCTGAAACAGGAGCTGTCGGATTATTGGATGGGCCTTTGGGGTTTGAGGTGGTTAGCAGCTTGTGCCATCGTTTCGTGTTAGCTGAGTTATTATTGCAAATTAATTTTTGTTCATTAGATTTTAGAATGTCACAAACTTTCTCGACACGCAGCTGAGACTGAGTGCTGCTCTGCGGTCGGGGGAAATTTTAATGAGATATAATGAGTAGAAGGGAAAGTATTGCATGACGGAAGGCGAAGCTTTTCAAATAAAGTGGGCAAGGTTGTCGATGAGAACCATCGAAGAGAGATAGATAGAAATTATATATAAAACTTATCAAATATGAGAGTAATTTTTTTACCATAATCCTTAATAGTACTCCACATAAAAAAATAGCTAATTTATAGCTACTATATAAGATTTTAAAAATGATAAACTGTAGTAGTAATTAGCATGTAAGATTCTACTGTGATATATCACTAAGTGTCCCACTAATAAATATAACTATAATCACATCGAAGGCTTAGAGAGCGAAACATTCGATGCTCTTACTCTCGCTCTGACACGAGCATAAGAAAAATGAGAACGATGGTGAAATAAAATGATCTGCGACGACATTCTAAAGGTGACGCGCACAAGAACGGTTGCATTTTATTTGCGTCAGGCCATTCCTACAAAACAAAATATTTATCTGAAATAAATAAAATTGAATTCGATATTTTGAGGTCTCACGGTCTACGAAGTTAAAATGTTTACCAAAACTTCCCTTTGAGGCGAAACCAAGCACTACAACAAGGTCATTGAAGTAGGGGAAACTGTGGTGAAAGTATTTATTGAAAAAATCCACAATATCCACATCATGCCCATTGAAGTGTGCTTTGCAAAGGTGAAGTCAGTGTTGTGTAGGCGTCTGAGCGTTGGACTAGCAAAAAGGAGGTCGACGGTTCAATTCCAGTAGCAAAGGAATCTTATTTAGTTAAATATACTCATAATAAATATAAATAAATACATTCACATGAGAGGGCTATGGAAAGGTATCCTTTTTTTTTAGTAAATAGTATATTTATAATAAATATAAAGAAATATATTTTTTTATCAAAGCGCAAAGAAAAGTTTATTGATTTGTATTTCTCTCATGTGTTTTTTGATATATATATTTATTTAATATTCTTTATGTTTAAATATAAGTCCATTATATTTGCGTTCTCCATAGACAGACTTTATATATGTATGTAATTTGTATTGACAGCTTTTATATTTAAATACCTTTGTATGTGGACATATATGCCACACACATACATAAGTATACACACACGCACACACTCTCCTAACTTAAGCCTATTGACTAGCACACACACACGCACCCATACACTCGCACACACACTCTCATCAGAAATGAGCGGTAAATAATCCTTTTGAAATGCCGCAAAGCAAATTAATTAATGTGCCACACAGCCGGAATTTATGGCATGAATAGCGAAATTTGCGGTGGAGCGCAGATGTTACAGGTGCACCTGGTTGGGTGGTGGAAAGGAATGAATATATGTATATACATTGGTTCACATCCTTATGTGCAGATACACTTGACACCCCCTCGGTCTATGCAAATCGATGCGATTGAAACTTTCGCCGCAAAACTCGTTTTGCATATTTTAGTTTTTGAATTATGGCTGAAAGTTGGCTTTTAATTGAAAGTACACAGTGCGGACGGTGGCTCTTTATGAACTCATTGATATCGTAGCATTATGAAAATGAATATGAAAATGTTTATTATTATCATTTTGCACATTTGGTCCTGGCGACACAGAGATGACAAAGCATAATAAATTGCCAGACTCCCCGAGTCCGATTCCGCCTCTGATACGGCCTGAGCTCTCTGTTTTAATGTATTTTTAATTAGTAGCAATTAATATGGTAATTTGTTCAAGTGCTAATAGATACTACGAGCCATAATGACTGGCCAATTCGAAATGAGTTGCGATGAACTGCGGCTTCTTTTGGGATCGCAATTTTAAAGTAGATGGCTATGAGTCAAACTAAAGGGAAAGGAGAAGATGTTAGAGGATATAGTAGTTGTAGATAAAGATAGATATAGATATAGATTTAGATATGGATATAGATTTAGATATGGATATTGATATAGATATAGATATGATATAGATATAGATATAGATATAGATATAGATATAGATATAGATATAGATATAGATATAGATATAGATATAGATATAGATATAGATATAGATATAGATATAGATATAGATATAGATATAGATATAGATATAGATATAGATATAGATATAGATATAGATATAGATATAGATATAGATATAGATATAGATATAGATATAGATATAGATATAGATATAGATATAGATATAGATATAGATATAGATATAGATATAGATATAGATATAGATATAGATATAGATATAGATATAGATATAGATATAGATATAGATATAGATATAGATATAGATATAGATATAGATATAGATATAGATATAGATATAGATATAGATATAGATATAGATATAGATATAGATATAGATATAGATATAGATATAGATATAGATATAGATATAGATATAGATATAGATATAGATATAGATATAGATATAGATATAGATATAGATATAGATATAGATATAGATATAGATATAGATATAGATATAGATATAGATATAGATATAGATATAGATATAGATATAGATACAGATATAGATATAGATATAGATATAGATATAGATATAGATATAGATATAGATATAGATATAAAAACTTCTATATAGATATAGATATAGATATAAAAGCTTCTATATAGATAAAGAAATCTTTTATTTTCGCTTTTAAATCAAATTTAAAGCGATTGAATTTTTTATTTTCTGTTGAATAGGCAATAGAAATTGATTTATATTGTACATAGTCGTATTGTTTATAACAATATGCGTTAAAATATATTTATTGTTGACGAATAAAGTCCGAGCCTCACCCAGCTGATGCTTGTGAAAGTCACCTGAAGTTTCTATATCGAGCGCAGCTTTTGATTCAATTTGATTGTCAGCCAAGCAAATGGGTCTGACTTTAGAGCTAAAGCTAAACCTTTCTGCCAGTTGGAGTAAGACTAATTTTTGGCCCGAATTTCTATAGCATGTGAGATCTAGAGTTAAGCTTAGTTAAGCTAATTATTTAAGGGAATACTTACATGCCCATGGGCTGTATATTTTTAATGTTGTGTAGAATATAGCCATGATCCTCGTTAAAGCTGTAGCTGATGCTATGGTTGCCCTGAACAATGTTGTAGTTCAGATGTTGCTCCGTACCATTTAATTGATCTGTGAGACAGCCTGCTGCTGTGATTACGAATTAGCCGGAAGCAATGGTGCCCGCTCATCTAAAGTCATAGATTGCTGCGATGTTTGAGTTCCTTTGGAATATGCTCACAGTCCAGGGCAAAAGTTGAGTATGTTGTGCGGACTTAATGCCGAAAATGGGCTTACATTTGGGATTGCTTACCTCATTTGTCCAGGTGCCCAGCTCATTGCAGCTATGTTCACCTGGTTCACTAGTCTCCAGCGCACTTTTATAGCCGTCCGCGCAGGTTACAAATAATTCTGTGCCGAATAATTGCGAATCACTTTACAAGTCAACAAAATGCCATAGTAGATGCATTGAGTCGCATAGTGTGCCTTGGTTATATCATCCTATTGGCTGCACAGGCGCACATAACCGTAAACCTCGTGCTGCCATTGCCCTTTCATGCATCTATTGATGGTCGAGCCGAAGTTCACATAGCCCTCATTACAGCTCACTTCCACGATGCTGCCGCCTGGCACACCATCAGCTGAGCCGAATTCAAAGCCCGAGAAGTAATTCTTGACATGCCTGCCCTCTCTCGTTTCCAGGGAACAGGTGTCCGTCTGCCACACACTAGACTCTTCCTTGGTCGGTGTCGGTTTTGGCATCTGTTCGCTTTTCTCAAAGGCCGAAATGTCTCCTACACTTAATAGTAGTGAACAAGTTTCCATCTTTTCCCCTTTTTCGCGCGAGCACATGATTGCAAAAGGAGTCGTCGTTGATGCAGGCGCCATTCTCGCAGCGAAACGATTCGGCTGGACACTGACTGACGACACACAGCTCCGCAGATACATCAAAGCCATTCGTACAATCGTTGTGGCCATTACACACCCGACTCCATTTTAGGCACTTCTTGTCACAGCTAACGGCATGGGCGGGGCTGCATACGAATAGGGAAATATATTATTGTCATGCTGCATGCCTTGAGTATATATTCTGTTCGGTTTGATTAAAAACTGAAGTGAATACCTCGTATTCGATTTGTGCACAAAAACATGTATTTATCTTTGGGCAAAGGAATTTTTACAAAAAAAAAATTGGGTTGGTTAGCTTTTATGTTCGGCAATTTTTTTAGGAAACTGATTCAGTTCAATGCTTGGATTGCATTAGGGATAGGGAATAATGGAATTTCAGGCTCGACCCGTTCGCTGTCTCGATTTAAGCATATTTTTGGCTGCAGTAGTAGCTGCAGTAGGATTATATAGGTAGTATTTAAGACAGAGGAGAGAGAAGCTTAGAATAGAGGCATTCCAAGAAACCTGACTTAGAGTAGGCTTGACAGATAAATAAAGCTGTAGTAGAATATATAGAAAGTAGTTAAGAGAGAGGGGAAAGAGAGAAGTTAAGAATAGATGCATTCCGAGAAGTAAATCAACATGCTACTTCGTGTTCTCATAAAGTGATTAAGTGGCTTATTTCTTTTTTATCTTTATATAAAACTGTTTGTCCTGACTGACTGACTGACTGATTGGTGACCAACGCACAGCCCAAACCATAACAGCTAGGAAGCTGAAATTTTCACTGTAGTTACCTTATGTGATGTAGGTGCACGTTAAGACGGGGTTTCCGGAAATTCCACCCGCAAGTGTGGAAAAATCGCGAAAAACGTTTGTATGTAACTTTTTTGTTTAAAATCCGATCGGCCTCAAACTTATTTTCAAAGATCTTTGTTCAAAATCATTTGAGGGGTGTTTCACACTTTTCGGAAAATCCATGCCTCCTTGGTGGAAATGGAGGTCAAAGATTTGGTGGGTGACGTTTCACGCTCAAATTAGTTCCCAGAGATCTATAAGAAAAATCATTTGGGACGTGTTTCCCACTTTTCGCAGAATCCAAACTTTTTCGGATGGAATGCGACTCAAAGATTTTTTGTCGAAGTTTTAAGTTGTGTCCGATTTGCTTCAAACTTATTTTCAAAGCTCTACATAAGAATGTAATAAATACGTATTTCAGCGATTTGGGAAATTCCACCCGAAACAGTGGTAAATCGGCGGAAAACGGTTGTATGAAAGTTTTTTGTTTACGATCCGATCGGCCCCAAACTAATTTTCAAAGATCTATGTTCAAACTCATTTGAGGGGTGTTTCACACTTTTAGGAAAATCCATGCCTCCTTGGTGGAAATGGAGGTCAAAGATTTGGTGGGTGACGTTTCGCGCTCAAATTAATTCCCAGAGATCTATAAGAAAAATCATTTGAGACGTGTTTACCACTTTTCGCAGGATCCAAACTTTTTCGGATGGATTGCGACTCAAAGATTTTTTGTCGAAGTTTTAAGTTGTGTCCGATTTGCTTCAAACTTATTTTCAAACCCTACATAAGAATGTAATGAATACGTATTTCAGCGATTTGGGAAATTCCACTCGTAGCAGTGGTAAATTGGTGGAAAACGTTGTATGAAAGTTGTTTGTTTACCGTCTGATAACATACGTGCCACGGGCAAGGCCGGGTTATACCCGCTAGTTATGTATAGTATATCATAAAATGAATAAATAAATAGATTAAATATATATAAGAAGAACTTTGGATTAAATTAAATTATGCGAAATTTCAAACATTTTTTTTTTAGAAACGAAGAAATTTTAAGTTCCTGGCGTTCTATACAATACATATATATTTGCTAGATTTAAGAGCTAAATAATTAATTATTTTTAAGATAACAAGTCGTAGTCAGATATAAAATCATAGATGCGTTGCTTACACAGTTGCTACTCAGTTGATTATCAATATTACAGCTGATCACATTATGATAATGCCGATAAAAATGGCAATATTTGAAATTAAAATAAATTTATTTTGCATCCTTAGGCAGTAGCCTGTGGGTTCCTTTATGTGGGTACCTTTGTTAGGGATTATTTTTGTTTTGCTCAAGATAATCCCTAACTGTGCTGTAATGTAAATATAACTAGACTTTGCCCTTGAGGATAGTTTTTAATTTTTTCTACTGTCTGGCTATGTCTTAATTAGCTAATTAATTTCTTGTTGCTTGGTATATTAATGTATGTATACACTTGCGTTGCGCCTTAATAAATTTCTTTATTAGCAATAAGCTCAACTTAATCTTTGCCAGGCACATGTTTGGCTGGTCAGGGTCTGTTTCAGGGGAATACACAGAAATGCGCACAAACAATTTCATCAAAACTGAAAGGCAACAGGCTCAGGCCTCAAGTCACGAATCCAGCTGCAGATTAATTGCATTAATTAATCGCTAAAAACAAAGTACATAAGCAAACAGTAAGCTACCCACGTCATAAGCCCGCCCATGCCCAGTTGTAATCTTTCGCAAAAAGCAAAAGCTTTTGCGGCGGGGCATTCACGAGGATGTTGAATGAGAACATAAAACAAGTGGCATTTCCGTTTTTCATTAAGTCCAGACGAAAAGCCAAATCAAAATGTCTATGGGCTGTGTTTGTGTTTTCATGTATTTTTTTTTTGTTTATTCATATCGCTGCACACAAAATGATTTGTTTGCCGGACAATCGCTTCGGCTTGCCGTCCAGTTTTTAGTGGTTAATTGCAGCTTGGTCGAACCGAAAACCAAAGCGCAATTTCATAATTAACATGGCTTCCATTTTCCACATCAAGCGCAATGCAATAATCATAATAATACAATCCCGCGTTTCCCCGTTTCCACGCCGCAACACACGGATTCGATCCAGTCAGTTGGATAAAATCAAATTTGATGCGAATTGATTGATCATTCCCAGCGGGTGTTGGCTACCTATTGCTGTTGCCTAACCGTCGCCCACCCGTCGTCGCTTGTAATGTATCCTGTAATCGAGTGTAATCCTGTAAAGACCTGCACAGACGAACTCACTCAGCTGGATGCCATTCATTCATTGTTCAAACGTCCTTCCAAATGCCCATCACCCGCCCCGACCAGAAGCCGCTTAACTTTGTGCTGATGAATTAGCTTTTCTAGTTAGTTTGTTTATTGGGTTAGGTTTCAGTTTCAGATCGAGTCTACGATTCTTTACTGAAACTTTATTCACTAAATCTTCATCTGAATGCCATTAATTATAATATAGTACAGTAGTATACAAAAGTGTTGTGTAAAACATAAAATTATAGAGTTTTAAGATCGTTTTAATGCATTTTATATTTATGTACATATTTATGTATACATTTTTAGACTGACCATTTTTAGACTGACTACAAAAATAGTTTTCCATTTAAAGTTGCCTCATAGTATTTTGTGCAATTGCCAAATGTCAATTCTACAAATAGTTTTAGTATTTAAAATACAACTCTTTTACTTGTTTTAATATCTTAAGTGTATTCAAATATCTTTCCCATTCCTAAAGATGTTGACTTTTTGTGTTTTTTATTTGTACTTTGAGTATTTTATAGTGTTTTTTCGCCCATTGTCCGACTGATTAAAAATTCATATTTTTCCACTTTTAGGGCTGCCAAAAAGTTTTTTGTGACCTTGTTAGAGTTACTATGAGGCAGTTATAGTATTTTTTAGCATAGTAACATATTTTATATACATAATTGCCTTTAACGATCAATTTTAATTTATAACTATTTATGACAGTATTTCTCCCATTCCTCCGAAACTTACCTGGCTGGTTGTACGCGAACCTATGCTTATCCGATGACATCTAAAGTCAGCAGGCGAAATGTATCTCCCAAATCTCCCCCATTGTTCCCCTGCTGCTGTTGCTGCTGTCAAACCGCGTTCAAGTCCCAAGAGTCAATGGACAAACAGAGAGAAAAATCAAAATCAAATGCCATAGCAAAGTGGATTTTCCACCCTTTTTATTAGCAATTGCTGAACGCCCCTGCCTGCTGCCCCGGCTCCTGCCTCTGCCACAGCCAACGTCAATGTTAACGCCAACGACAACGCGGCCCAACTACGCTTAGTGGTTGCTCAGTGGTTGTGGGTCGGTAATCCCACAATGAGCTGCCATAATAGATGGCAAGCAAATTGAAGAGCTTTGTCGACGATGCATCGAGTGGGTCGACGGCATTTGCGGTTTGTCGGTGGGTTTGTTTGGGTGGTGGGGTGGCATTGACTTCTGTGTTGCGCTTAACATTTGCGGTTTCGCACTTTTGCAACAATTCGACGACGACGACGACAACGACGACGATGACGGCTGTCGTGTGCCGGCGGGTGTCCTCTTTCACTCGCCCCGCCCCGCCCCGCCTCTCACCTGCCACACGTTTGATTGTACGCAACAGGGTGGAAAGTTGAAGTGCATCCGGCTGGTCAGCTAAAT
This sequence comes from Drosophila montana, assembly GCF_035044405.1. Taxonomy (NCBI): domain Eukaryota; kingdom Metazoa; phylum Arthropoda; class Insecta; order Diptera; family Drosophilidae; genus Drosophila; species Drosophila montana. The sequence continues at coordinate 1,376,757 of NW_026996690.1, forward strand.
GTGGCTGGGGTTGATTCCATGCCACCCACTGCATAAATTACCAAATGAGACTTTTTGTCATTATGCGAATTATGAGGCTGGATAAAAGGTATTAAATATTTTGGTCACCAGCTTTTCAGCCTTTTTGTCAGCTGGTTTTAGGCTAATTGAAAAATCCCGCCCACCTTATTGGACAACGTGACGCAGCTGGCCAACAATTTTCGGCAATTTGCAAATGGTCTACTCGCTGGGCGCCAGCTCCATTAGTACTCGTTAGTCGCCAGTGCTGTAAACTACCTCACAAAATTATGCCCATTTTTCTTTAATAACTGACTTTTATGAGCTTTCAGAACTGATGGAAATATTTGGTGGTTTATTAGTAGGCGGTGTGGGGCACAAAGTGTGGTGGTATATTGGTACAGTGAGACACAATTGTCTTCAGCTTAGTGTAGTTACCTATTCTGTGAAAAACAAACTTGGAAATTTTATAGAATTTATATATATATGTCTGAATGTAAGTATTTAAATATATTTTAAAGTTAAATTTGTGAAAATATGCTTGCATTGTTAAGCATTTCAAAAGGGCACTCTTCGCTTTCTTATTCTTATCTGATACAATACAAATTTGGTTCATTGAAAAACAAACAAATGTACAAATTTCTTCGCATACAAAATGCTTAAAATATCTATGCATATATCTGAAATTATTAAATGCAAATTGAAGACCTACAAAATTTTCTACCCTAGACTTTTTGCATTTACAGTGAACTCTTTGTCAATATTTTGTTATCAGTTATTCATGCATGACATCATTCACATATGAAATCGCATCTGGATTGTAAACGTGGGTACGTGTCAGCTTTTTTGACATTTTTAAATTTCAATTTTGACACTTTGCTGATGAACATGCGCCAAAAAAGTGAATATATTGGGGGAGGGCAGGAAGTTAACATTTGAATGAAGTTAGGTGGAAGGGCTGTCACACAAATGTGCTTTAATAATCTGGTAGTTAGATGGAAACATGGGTTAATTACAGTTCAGGCAAGGGCGAGAAGAGAAAGTAATTAGACTATCTTAGGGCTACCAGATAGGTTGAAAGTTAAAGAGCAAATAAATTAATCTGCCAATGGAACTAGTTGATAGAACCAGGAGCGAACTAAACAGTTCAGGCAAGGGCCAGAGGGAGACAGTAACAAGTCTATGTGAGGGTTGCCCGAAAGATACAAGGTTGTAGTGCAATTGTACCATGCAAGAAGAACTACTTTAATGAACTAGAAGAGAACTAAACAGTATTACCAACTCAGCTATATGCTAGCTAAATTTATCTATATTCAGAGGCTATAGCTATTTCTTGGCATCCCAATGACAAGTACTATCAACTATGTTTGTGCTAGGAAAGCTACTTCAGATATTTTTAGCTATTTCTAACATTGTTAAAAGCTTCGTTTTTGAATCGTCATTGGGCAACACTGGCAGCGTAGCTAAATTATTATAGATCTGATTAAACTGGTTAAGTCCAGTCATGTCTTCATTTGCATGGCTGTAATTAAATTTGGAAACTGTGACAATTCGTTTTGCGGTACTCTTTCCATTTACCCTTGTTTAAGGATTTTGCACGCATGTCCAACCCTTTGGCTGTTTTGACACGCCCCAGCTTTGTCTAGTTCCCTTTTCAAGAGGAGGCGGGGGTTGAATGTTGTGTGCTACATTATCATTGACATCAGGCAGCACGGTGCGGTCGCCGGCTCCTGTGCATGTCCTGGCCCTGTCCTGACTCTGCAGCCAACATCATCTCCGCGGCAACTGTTTGTAGTCGTATTATATGTCATTGCTCTGAAGTGCTCTCAAATTCTCGAATGTTCGCTTTTTAGCGTTTTTAATGCAGCCACCGCGAGATTTGTGCATTTTAAGTGATTTAATGGATTTTGCATGCATTAAATTGAACGCGAACCCAAGTTGTTAATTGCAATGCGAATTTATGATTATTATTCTGTCGCCCATCTCTGTGTAATGATAGGGGAAATGCGACAAATTTTGAAGTGCGTGGCTCTGCAGTGTGCAGCCAGGCGGAAGGGTGCTCATATAATGGACAACTGTTTCTCTATGAAATGCTCAAAAAGTAAATGGATCTTGAGCATCAGTCATGTTTAAGCTTTTAGAGGTCTTATAGGAAGAGAACACCAATTACACATTGTCAGAAAATTAAACAAAAGATATTCTATTGAACAATATTCGAGTAATTTGAGTTTTATAAATAGTGCTTGGATACCCATTAGAATGATTTATAGCTGAGATGTAGTCAGAAAATTTTTTTAAATAACTCATGAAATAATTTTCATCGAAATCGTGCTTAGGCTTTTAAATTTAAAATTTTTTATATTTATTCATGAAATAATAAGGTTGAAACTCGTAATTATCTCGTAAAAAAAATACGTTGCATATATTAGTTTAAAAACTCTCTAAAATCGTACTTTGGACAATTTATATTAATTTTCAATAAAGATTAATTTTTTGCTTGGCGAACCTAGTCAAGCATCTAATGTAGTTTGATTTTAAATAGAAGTTTAAATTTTATAAAATTCATCTTTATATCTTCTCGTATTTATCGCTTCTGACATGTTTTTTTCAGGTTTCAAACATCTATGTGTACTGTAAATTGGTAAGTTCTATTGCTTTTTACAAAACTTTAAGCCTGGTACCAGGAAACATATGTTTATTTATTAGCTTTTTAATATGTATTTATATATTAGGATTTTTAAACAAAATTTGAGTTTGAAATTTATATCGAAAATGTACATTTAAAGCCTCTAACTTGAGATTATGTCACATATTGCATAATTTCTATCTTATCTATGCTTTAAACAACTGAGTTTAGTTTTTTTGAACGTGCTGCTTACTTTTGCTTTCTTTATGTCGCAAACGAATAATTAAAGAATAACAAGAGACAAACCGTATCGGGACAACAACAAAAGCCAGTTGTCAACCGGGCAACATTCTATCAAACTGTCAATAAGCAATTCATTTGCAAATGCGATTCTCAATGGGAGCCAAATAAAACGGAGAAATTCGCAACAAATGCGCACCCAAGTAGTAGGAGGTGAGGTTCGTGTCATTGTTTGTCAAAAAGCCATTTCGGTTCGTATCGAATTTCAAGAGTATAGCAAAAAAAAAGAAAGATATGCCAAAGAACTTGCATAGTATATAGATCTATATCAAGCACATGAGCCAGTTTCGCTGGTCAAACTCAGTTTGAGCTGCGTTTTGTTTGGGGTAGGGTGTTGCGACAGTCGGAATTGTCGTGCGCTGGAAAAAATACTCCCCCGGGTGGGCTTTTGCCACTCGCATGTGACAGCAGTCGACGCGTTTTGCCACTCAGGCACTCCACATGCGGATAAGCTGGTAAGGGGGCGGGAGCAAGGGGGCGGGTGGAGCATTGGGAGCTGGCAACCTATCAGGCTGTTGCCATCTAACCGAGCGTTGACATTTGTGCCTGTGCGCTTCATGCACAATCAACGGTTCGATTTAATGGAAAAATGAATTTCACTCCACGCTTTGCGGTTTTTTTCATTTTTTTTCGGGCCGCCTTTTGTGTGGGCAGCGAATTTTCATGAATGCGAAAATTGGTTGGCAACAGCCAGGAAAAGCGTTTAATGAACCTTATTTTTCTTCTTTTATTTTTTGCTCTTCATCTCCCCCCATTGGCCGCCGTCGCGCTACAAATCGAAACTCCAAATCGTAATTGAAGCTACGCGCAACTTTTAAAAATGAGAAAACAGCAAAAAAAAAATTATATTTGGCAACTGTCTATGAATTTTTGCATTTGAGTTTTGCTGCATTGTTGTCAAGAGCTGGCGCTTAATTAATTGTGGTTTGGGTCGCTTTTGTGCGATTACAACATATCGCATATAAAAAAGTTTAGATATCCGTTAAATGCTTTCCACTCAAAGCCACACTCAATTTAAATTTAAAAAAAAATTTAAACAAAAAACAACCTTACAGAAAAAATTGACAATTTTTTGACACAATGCCGCGCCCGATAAGCATACTCTGCCAGCGTATAGGAAATTAAATTTTTTCCAATCAAAAACATTTCAATAGCACTTCTCACACACACACACAGTGAGAGAAATGTGTGTGTGTGTGGGGCGGTGAGAAGGGAAGCTGTCCCTGAGCACAGTTCAGTGGAGTTTGACTAACGGCGTCGGATTTATTTCCATTTCATGTCAATAAAGCCTGCACAAAATGTTAAATTTGATGCATTAGCCCGATAAAAGAGACAACATTTTAAATGGCGAGTAGTGTTATATTATAGATTGGTCAAATCTGTCAGAAACGCCTTTTTTCCAGGGCTTTCGACGACTTACTTGGTGAAAATTGAACATATTTTTAATGCGAATCATTTTCCCTCTAGATTCTTTTTGTATAAATCTTCTTTTTTTATATTATAATAATATTCTATTTTTTTATGTATTTTTTTAACTGGTTCTCTCATTTTGAGATGTTTCTCTCCTATTTCTTATTATTGGAAACAGATGTGGTTTTAAATTTAGAATTTTACAAATCTTCTACTTTTTAGTCGATTGGGGAGGTCAATACGAATATAAATTTGGAAAAACTAGAAAGTAATTCTGATTTTTGTTTTTTTTATAATTGCCATGTTTTAAATAAGGACTTTAAAAAACACACTTAACTTTGATTAAGCGCAGTTTTTTGCTTTATTTAATATATTCTTTTAACATTTATCTCTCTTAAATCTGTTTATAATATTTGCCTTCCAATACTGAGAGGCTTCAGGCTTTAGAAGAGCGAAGCATTTCAATTAAATGTTACGCATTAATATTCATTAACTTATTTAGACTCTAGCTGTCTAAAGGGTGGTGGAGAGGGGGGGGGGGGAGTATGTGGCACTTACTATAAGAAGTCGTATAGCTGGGGAGCTGTTCGAAAACAATAACATTAAATCACTTAAAGTGTCAACGTTGTGGCTGCCACAGAGGCGCCCTTGACTGCCTGCACAGTGTCCAGTGCAAGTCCAGATGGCATTCATTATCATAATCTGCAACATCATAAAGCAATTTGGTGTTGCGCGGGGGCCGGAGGGGTTGGGGGCGTAACGCGCTGAGTTGTTTGCGTTGCATAGAGCGTGTTTATGGATATGTGCTGCTTGTTGCTTTCGATTGTTGTTTTTGTTGTTGTTCTGGGGCAGGGAACCAGGCAGAAATCTTAATTACTTGCCCAAGCGAACGCTTGACCTCGTGCAGCGCCTGAGCTCACACGCCCAGGACAAGTGCTGCTGAAGCTGGAGCTGGGGTTGAAGTGTTGAGTCGTCGTCGTCGTCGTCGTCGTTGTGGTCGTCGTCACCCACAAGCGCAGTCGCCCATAATGGGGGTTAATTGGGCTGCTGTGCGCGACACGCATACATCTTGGTAATTAACCAAAGAAGCGACTCCAAAGGCCCATAGGCTAGCCACTGTCATGTCCAGGCAAACGGACATGCTTTCTACAATTGGGTGGGGCAGTGTAGCGTAATTAAGGCCCATTCTTTCACTGTCCGCCATGTGAACTGCTCACTTTCACTGGCCACTGGTTGCAATTGTTAGAGATAAGCATCGCCATCCAGCTCCGAACGCCCATATGCACATTTCATATTAATTTATGTGGCGTTACATTTTGCGCTTTCTCTAGAATTTATTATGCTGCCCAATGATAATATTTATTTTCATTTTTATTTTTGCCTGCTTTCTTTCGCATTGTTTATGTCAATTGGACTTTCTTCTGGGGTGGACTTTCGCAATTTATGGTTCCATTATGTTAATTATTGACAATTGCTGTATGGTCAAGTGCTAATTATTTCTATTAACTGGCATATATGAAGAGATATAGGGAGTGAATAACCCCCGGAGCACTGAACAATTTATGACCCTACTGTGACCATGTTCTGGGCGGCTATTTTCTATCTAAGGAATGTGAACTTTAAACCTTACTTTTCCTTAGACATATGTATCATTGCAAAATAAACGATCGTTCGAGTGGCGAATTAAGTGTTATATACAAGAAAAATAATTCTTCAATTTAGCTTAGAGCATTTGTAATACAGAAGGTGCTGCGTTCAAGAATATAGTTGAATATGTAAAATAGTTTTTCTCTTATTACACTCGATTTTATTATAAATATTTGAGGTTTATATAAATCATTAAAATGTTTACTTCAATACTATACAAATGCTATAAGCCAATGTGCAATGCCCAACAATAGTTCCATTAGTTTTTGTAGAATCTATAATATCTAGCTACAAGCCATATCCTCCATTTCTAAAAGTCATTGTTATGCCAAAAATGTGATGCACAATGCACAAAAAAAAGAAGAGAAAAACTGACCAGAAATAATGGACTATAATGGATGTAAACATAAACTGAAACGCAGGACAAAGAGCGACTGCAACAAACGATGCGGAATAAAGGAACATTTAGATTATATAGAAATTTAAACAAATGCAGTTAAAGAAATTTAGAAATCAAAAAGGAATCATTGCCTTACATCATTAGTCAATGACAACTTGACTGCAATTGCGTCACTTTCACTCGAACAGAACAGATTTCATTAGCCAACTGTCAAATGGCTCTGTGCGTTTGGGGGCTGTGTGCGAGGGTGCGAGCTTGTGGTTGGTAGCCTTAATTGTTATTTGGACAAATTGTTTTTGGGCTAACAAGGCGCAGGATTAATGATTTGGTCAGTCAATGCGTAGATGGGCACAACCCCCCGCTGAGGTGTTTGCCAGCCCTTTCCGACACTCTGCCCAGTTGGGCGCTGACTCGAGGCACCATAAAGCACAACGGTTGCCACATTTTGTGGCATATAAATTGTTAACGGTTTGGCAATTAAAGCCGCACTAATTGCCAACAATAAGACACTTAGGAAAACATGACTTCTGCATGGCAAATCAGACTCAAAAGCAGCAGCTAAGAAAAGGGTTAGCCTATTCCATTTGCCACTTTATGCAAAAACTTAATGTCCAGACAAATAAAAAGGGCATTACCCCAAATTCAATTTGCATTCCCTTTAACTCGCTCCAGTCTGAGGCTGACAATGATGTCATAGTCATTTCATTGCTAGGATAATGACAGGATATCATTACGACATCCTTATCCCAGCCAAATTAGCCATTATGCCAGAATTACGCCCGATTTTTGCGGCATAAACAAATCTTTTGATGTCGCTGAAAAATCAGCTTACAGTCAATTTTTCATTGCAACGCCCGCTAAGAACTGTCCACATTTTAAAGCCTCGCCGAAAGCTTAACTCACGAAATACTCAAATTATTTTTTTTTTGTTTTTACCCTCGGGCTGGAGCCCTTTTGCTCTTTTGCGGTAGATAACGGGCGCAGCCGAGTCGCGGCCGGGCGCAAGGCAAAAAAAAAGTTTTGCGTCATAATAAATAATTTCAACGCATTCGTCTGGAAGGATTAAACCGCAAACCTGTGCGCACAGCCCACCTTTTGGCTCGGGGCTCTGGTCTGCGAATAGATGGATTTAAAAGTGCTGAAAAATCAAAACAAAACTCTTTATTTAAATAAGAACCATGATAAAAGCTGAACATTTCAGTTATGCTCTTAACTCTAATCTGGATTTATATAAAAGTAAATGCGGATAAGTACTTGAAGTAAATGAGGCAACAATTTCGCCTCTTAATAGAATGAGTATTTAAGAAGTTTGAAGAATGAAAAGTTGTTTATAAATCTATCTAACTATTTTTATCAATTATCGACTTAAACATTGAGTTATGCTACGGAAAAGTGGGTGCTCTTAAATATGCCTATATTTATTATAGCTGTATTTATGACTGGAATATCTAGCCACAGTATTATTTAATATTAAATATATTTCCATAGCTATCTATCACATATAAAAGACTGGCGTCCAAACCGTGTTTCGTTCGACACTTATAAAAATCAATTTTATCTTTAAAATCAACAAATCATTTGCAGGCTGCAAACAGTTTTTATCTTCGAGAAAAAACGAAGTATTTCCAAGCTGCACTTAATATAATTGGAAACAAGCATTTGTTATCTAACCTCCAATGGAAGGTACCAGCTTGAACTTGCTTCATATACGAGCGTTCTGATAGATACAAATTTGACTGCCGTCAATTCTTCAACTTGTGCTGGCTACCGGGCTGCATCTTCAATGTACGCCTCTTTAGCTCAGTGGCAGAGCACTGGTCTTGTAAACCAGGGGTCGTGAGTTCAATCCTCACAGGAGGCAGGCAAATGAATTATTTTTTTATTGTAATTATTATTGTTGTTGCTATTATTATTTTGTTGTTATTGTTATTATCACCTTTAAATATTATTGTGATTGATTAGGTATATTACATAACAAAGGTGTTAAAATATATGCCTAATGTACAACTGCGTGTATTACCACTTTTTCCACAGACAAGTTTATTCTTTAAATTTCAGACCTAACTCTCCTCAAACTTTGATCAGTTTCCTTCCGTATTTTATTAATTGATTTTTTTTATAGTGTTAAGCCTTGTATCTGAGCTTTAACCCTTTCGAATTGTACACATTCGAATTTCACAGAATCGTTTTTCACAAATTTTCCACTGTTGCGGATGAGATTTTTTTTAATTTTACTTCCAATAATTTAACTACTGTCAACCTTTTAGCTTACTAACTCCTACGATTAGGGCTCTGCGTTTATCATCAATCAAACAGAACAAACATTTTTATACCCTTGCAGAGGTTATTATAATTTTGTCGTGAAATGTGTAACGCATAGATGGTATCAACAGTCGAACCGATATAGCCATGTTCGGACCACTATATCATATAGCTGCCATAGGAACGATCGTTTGAAAAGTGGGTTCTTGTATGAACAACTTTTTTGTTTTTCAAGGTGTCTTGACCAAACTCGTCATTTATTTGTTTATATATTCATATATATGCAAATCATATCAACATCGGACCACTATATTATATAGCTGCCATAGGAACGATCTGTAGAAAATGAAGTTGTATGTAAAACATTTTGTTTATCAAGATATCTTAACCATACTCGCTATCAACTGTTTTCCCTGTGCTTCTTACATACGGGCAAAGCACTATGAGGGTCTGCAAGGGTATTAAATCTTCGGCGTGCCCTTCTTTCTCGTTATATGTGTGTATAGATAATGCTAAGAATGCGAACCTACCGAAAAATCACTAATATACCTTCATTTAAGAATGCGATACAAGTCCGCAACATTTATATTTTTCTTATTTCCATATACTTTACAGTTTATGTTGATTTCAAGATTGTATAACACTAGCCCAATCTTGCTCGAGTTCAAAAGCTGAACAAAATAAAAAAAGGAATATGTGAGCAGCGCTCAAAGAATATTCAATTTAGAGATTGTAGTCCTTTGACAAGCGCAAATGTTTTACATTTTTAATTAGAAAGTCACACAAGGATGCGAGAGGGCAGCCATGTGTGACATTATCGCTGACAGGATATCAACGGCACGAGCTACCCAACGCCAGAGGGCGCCTGTTGACACCCTCCACCGGCGACATTTGCGCTTTGCATTAAAAGGCTTGGGCAAATAGAACGGGCTTTTGGTTGGGGGTTGGCTTCGTCGTATTTAAGGACATGTTAAGGATACTTCAGCTATTAGTTGATGTCCTCGTTGTTGCCCAAATATTTGCACAAATGTTTGTGCCAACAGCGATCCGCGTGCGCGAGTTCAAAACGTTGTCCGCCGTTGACAACTTTCTATTTGACTTGTTGTTCGCTTTTAATTATGTTGTTTATTTTATCTATGGCCTCATATCTGCTGCTATTTGTTTATAATTAAAGTCGCGCTCTCAATGCGTTTTTTCTTTTTATTATTTTGTGTGTCTCTCGGCGTTTATCGGCCGCACAAATCGCATTTAATTTGTTGGCCATTCAGGGGCCTTAATTAAAAACCAACAATTGAGGCGCCAACGCTTTGTTATTAATTAATTTGGCCTTGGCCCGAGCATGAAATGCGCATTAGCCAATAAATCAGTGCAACTCGCAACGCGTCGCCCGCCAATGCCATTATCCTTATTATCCTGACAATGCCACAACATGGCCATTGTTGTGCCACAGCGCAGCACATTTAAAATGTGGAAATTGCATGTCGCAAATTTGCTGCGCTTGCAGCTGCATTCGAGCCAGTGAAAGGGGTTATACGTGGGAAGAAATTGTAATCCATATATTCAAAGATTATATTTGAATTCTTTCTTATCTGAGCGTGTACGGCTTTTGACTTTAAGCCTTAACAATGTTTAAAGTTCGAAGCCTGTCTTCCTATCTTCAGGGTAGCTTGCTATGAAGCTATATTTAACTTGCGAATACATTTTTTCCATTGTATACAATGTATCGAAATGTGGAAGTCTCTATCGGTCAAGCACATAGAGCACATTTTACAAACATAAAAAAAAAATATAAATATATACATAAAACTAGGTGAAACATCTTATTTTTTTATTTTTAAAGCGAGGTCAGCCGGCTAGCTCTTACGATTCTGGCTGTGGTTTGGTCAATCAATCAATCAATCAGTATATAACAAAATAAAAATTTAAGTAAAAGTTTAAGTACTTTTTAAAGTCTATATCATTATTAAATTTTTAATACTACGCCGAAATAAAGTTAGTTAAATCGCTTCATTGATCTTCAATAATCCAAAAAAAAAAGAAAAAAGCAAGTAGCTTTAAAATTAATTGTCAATTAATTGTAAAGCTCATGATATAGTTAAATTAACACCGAGTTTATTTTAGTTTAATCGGTTCGGACTGTACGCTGATCATCAATCAGTCCATCAGTTAATAAATAGATATGAATGAAACTGGCTCTTAGATTGTAAAGTTTAGACTTGTTAATTGTGGTTATGGCAAATATAACAATAACATCGTTACAAATTTGAGCTGATCATTAATCAATCAATCAGTCAATCAAAAGATTAAAAAAAAATATCTTAAATTGTTAATATTCCTTAAACTTTGCCCAATTATATCTAAAATGCTAACAAGCTAATGATTCTATTTTAAACATAATAATATTAACAAATTGCATTGCAATTACAACAAAAATGCGCTGCAAAAGCAAAAGTTCTATCAAATCAGAAGTAAATTGGCTGCTCGCCTTCCAATTGGAGTGTCAAAGCGTCGCCCCAAAGTATGCAATGCTTTTTTCATCTGCTGACAAGCAAAAATGCTGCGTGACAAAAATGCTACTGGGGGTTGTGGTTGTGGCAATTTATCATGCTGTAAAGTTTGGCGAGTTTGTTGCAACTTGTTAAGCGGCTGCCACGTAGGACAGTGTTGACGGCTGAGCACATGGCTGCACGTTGGTGGGAGGGGGAAGAGATAGGGCCGAGTGTGAGTGGCCGTTAGAGGGCGCCAGTTGCCTGGCTTATTGCCCTGTCGCCGGGACCCCCTTTTAACTTTTGAGCTTGCCACAGCCACGTCACACCCCGCTACTCCCGCGCCAACATCTCTGCCTGACAATTGGCCTGCACGGTGCGTCTTTTGTAATTAATTTTGATGGACGACACGTTGCGCTTAGTTGGCTAACAGCTGCGTACCCAGGTAACAAGCTACCAGGACAACTTTTCACCAGGACCATCAAAAGTTTTTCCAGCAGCCGCAGCCTAATCTCCGGGCTGTGGGTGACGACTGGCAGCTGCGCTTGCCCCCAGCCAACATATTTTGGCGTTTTAATTTTTGTTGTTGGCTTACTTTTGTTTTTATTTTTTGGCTGGTCCATCAATGTCTGGCACAGAGACAAAAAGCTATTAAGGGAATTAAAAATGCATGAAGCTAAAAATGGGTTTTGGCTCAAACCACGCTGATTGCCATGGCTTCCCGGCTACGCCTCGCACTTAGTTAATTAGAGCGAGTCTTTTGGTACTCATTTTGCTTGATTCACAATACATATTTTTATTCATAATTCATAGCGCAAATTGTTTATATCTTGTGGCAGCTGCTCACTAATTGCATGTTGCGACTTGCGGCTAATGCAACGGCAACGGCAACTGCAATTGCAACTGCAACAACGTTTGACTGTTTGTGTGCACTTTGCAACCGTGGCAACGCCCCCCTGCAGGCAAACGCTGTCAGTCGCCTCATTTATGTAGCAGAAATTCTATCCCATCATTGCGCCCATTTGTCTAATTTGTGTGTGCGCATCTTGGGAATTAGAGTTGAGAAATTATAAGCTCACCCACCCCCACACACACATACACTCTCGCACACCGAAACACACACTCACTCATTCATTCACTCATTCATTTATTTATTCATCTTGTTTAATTGCCTAAGTCGGCGACTACAAAACTCTCGTCACTCTCACAGTTCCGCATGCGGCGCAGATCTTTTGTTTTTCTTTTCTCTGCCCCACTCTCTCTCTCTCTCTCTCTCCATCTTTCTGGTTGCATTTCTTTAATTGTTCTATTAGTTTTAATTGATGTACTTTCATCTATTCACATGCTGTCCCTTCAGCTTGCAAATGCACAATGTTTGATTAAGCAATTCACAATAATAACTTTACTTACATATTGTCGTGGTCTGTAAGAAGAAGAATGTCCTCTTAACAGAACATTGCGTATATATAGGAATAATGTATGCATATAAATTTGTATTCTTTCAGTTAAAGCATCAGCTGTAGTTCATCTTTATATTTTCTCTATACTGATATATATCCTATGGTTTCACAACCTTTAAACATGTATCGACCTATTCTAAGCTTGCTTTAACAACCCTTAATAAGCGTTTCCCAACATTAACTAACACAATTAAGTGTTACTTCAATAAACCTAACCTTACATCCTCTAGCTAACCGACCTTAAGTTATAATCATTTCCGTCTGCCTACAAATCCATGTTCCTCTAACTAACCTAACTTTCCGAACCTTACCTAACTTTAATATAATTTAACTTCTCTTCCCTTCTCTTTCCTTCTCTTCCCTTCTCTTCTCTTCTGTTCTCTTATGTTGCCTTATGCTCTGTTCAGTTCTCTTCTCGTTTAAATTTTGAATGCTGACTATCATTTTTTAGTCGGGCATCAGTTTCTTATCTTTCATCAATTAGTTCAATTGTTATTTGATACTTTTAAGTCCTGCTTGTAGGTAATACACAATACATTCGTATTTTTTCATACATTACAATCCTCTTTCAATGACATATTTTTTTCTGATTTTCCATCTCATGCGGTTCCAAAACAATTCGGAATTCCATGCAACATGCCTCAGCACTTCTTTTGGCAGCATTTCTTGCCAAATATCTTGAAAATATTTTTTTCTTTTGGGGGTAAGCAACGGGCCCGTTGCCTTATCGATATTGTTGTTGGGTTAACTCAGCATATTGGTCAGCCATAGGCCAAGTTATTGATGCCGGCGATCAGATAAAGCCACAAACAGAGAGAAAGAGAGAGGGTGAGTGAGAGAGGGGGCAAAATGAAAGAGAGAGGTAGAGCGTGCCGGCTGTTCCAGCGGCCTGTTGTGATTTTGTTGCTGTTGTTGCATCTTGATTTTTTTGTATACCCTAATATTATAATATTGTATAATATTGTCATCAAATGTGTAACGCGTGGAAGAAGGCGTATATTATATTACAAGGCGTATATTTATTCTTGATCTGTATCTACACTGGAGTCTATATAGTCTGTATCTATGTATCTCAGTCTTTAAGCTGTCAGCGTGAAACTTTGTAAAGTTTCATCTTTCTGTTGCAGACAGTACAATTGTCGGAACCAGGCGGATCGAATCACTATATCATATCGCTAGATATCTCGACTAAATCCGGCATTTATAAGCTTGAACATATTTCTTAGATATAATCTATCAGCGGATTACTATATAATGTAGCTCTACAGGCTACTATATCATATAGGTCTATAAGAAAAATCGATTTAATAATTAGGTGTTAGTATAGAAATCTTTTCAACTTTTCCAGAAATCTTCACCAAACTCAGTAATTATGAACTTCACTATTTTCCTTAAATATCTGCAAACCCATAAACCATATATATTCAAGGATATTTCATATTCGGCGTGCCGTTCTTTCTTCTTTTCTGGCTGTGGCTCGCGACAGCGATGACGTTGCATGTGTGACACTTTTGGCACCGCAAATGCTTCCTCATCCTTGGCATAACTCAAGAACTGTGCCATGTCGTTGCTGCTGAGTGGAATTGTGGCGATAAGCGATCAGCTGCCCGACCCACTGTGGCTCTTTATGATGTTCAAGTGGTGCTAAAGTTTGTCTCTTTTAGCGGAATTTAGCATAAGTTCGAGCTGCTTCTGCTGCTGCCGCGGCTGCTGTTTGCTTTGCTGCTGCTAATCAGCAGCTGCCTTTTAAAATAGCCACAAATTATGTTTATGCGATTACCTGCACAGTTAGCCAGCCATTTGTCCATTTATTTGGGCACCCGCACCACGGGAACTGACAGCACACAAACCACCCCCGTTGCCAGGCATCTTAAGTAGCCCACAATGTGTGTAAATGTCGCACGCCTCTTCGGTCCGCCTTGTTTTCTTTTCGCTTTTGTTTTCCCGCTAAAATTTCTGGCTACTTTTCTAACAAATTGATTGCAGCTACAACTGGACAGCGGCCAGCCCGGGCACGATCCCTGCCAGCGCACGCAGGAGCAGAAGCAGCATATGGCGCATCTTTTGCTGTGATTTGCCTCATAGATTAGCCTGAAGGCTGCTGCAACAGACAGCCTCGGCTTCTGCCTCAGCTCCTGGCACTGCGCCTGCCTTCAGTTTCTTTGTCTTTGTCTTGCCGCATTGTCATGGAAATGCGTATGCGCTGCAACTGCAACTGTGTTGCATGCGTCCAGTCTCTAGATCTGCTGGGCATTGTCCCCATGCCATCCAGAATGGTATTCTTTGGTGAAATTTGTATCGCCTTTTCCAAATCTACTTAGCACACAATGGCGTTGAAATAGTCTTATTGCTTTTTGAGTGCTATTTGCTCAAGATTTATGGTTTGATTTTCTCTCTCTAGCTGACCAAAAAATGGAAAATATTACAGCATAAATAACTAGGTATGTGTGTGAGCGGGAGTCCGCAAGGCAGGAAAGTTACGATATTATGCCTTCTATAAGCTGGCAAATCTTTGGTATTTCTATGAAAAATGTCCTGGATAAAATTAGGATACCTTCGCGAAATCACTGACCACGCCCAGCTATGAGTAGGAGTATAACTTGCTGAACACGGATTTCTTATCATTATCTCTCTGACCTAAGTACATATATTACCTTAAAAATTTGGACAGCTGGACACCTTATGAAGTAGCTGTGCTTCTTCTTTCCTTGGCCCATACCATGGGTGGGAAGTGTAATCTTAAGTAACTTCGGGGTTTATAGTCCGAACTTTCAGTGTTTAAATATGGCACATAAAAGTGTGTGCATACTCAAATCAATGGTTATACCTCTTTTCATTATTAGGATAGCTCTACGAGAATTTACGGACGCCCAGGGAGACAGACATGTCATAGAAGCATCTGTTTTGGCTTTATGCTTAGTATTTCGCTAAACCAAATAACATCGGGAATTTTTTATTATGTATTCAGATAAAGGTAGCTTTGTCGGTTAGCTTCTAGAGAGGAAGTTTTTGAAAGTTTATTATGTAATAAACATATATGTATAGTGAACACATTATTCTGACTGTGTATTGTTCTAACTATGTAGTTATCTGAGATCTCATTAGCTCACCAGCGATCTATTCAGTCAATATTTGCTTTAATTCGCAGGCGCGCAAGAGAGTAAGGTCTTGTTGGAAACTTTCTCATTTGATTATTGAGCTGACATTCATGAACCAGCATAGAGTGAACATGAAAAACGGCACCTTAACATCCCACTTGATGGCATTTTTGGTATGGCAGACTTGGGTCAATTACAAACGCCTGACAGATGGGTTCAACATCGTGATTGTGCAGATTTATTCTTTCACCAACTCAATTTTCGCCTCACAACAACAATAACAATCGAAGTGACTACCAAGCGATATTCAAATGTTGTCAAAGTCGTCGATTATTCAAGACGAGGCACTAACTACCGTTCCGAGAAGGCTCAGTACAGCTACAGATGGTAACACTCCCCTCGGTAGGCTATACACACCCACACCTAACCAATCACTTGGCCGATAAATTTCACAAATCTTGGCATCGCGACGTATCAAAGAGGCAGCAGCAGCAGCAGCGGCAACAACAACAATGTAAAATTCTGCGGAAAAACAGTTTTTCCTTTGCTGCGTCACTTTGGGCTCTTTTTCGGGACCTGGGTCTGGTCTGGTCTGGTCCGCTTGGGTCTGGTCTCTCTCTCTGGTTTCGTAGTCGTATTTATGGCATTTGCATATATTTTGCATAACGCAATCGATGGCATCGACATGGAAAATATGTTTACCTTACCCAACTGCAGCTACTGCTTACCTCTGTGCCTCTCTCTCTTTCCATCTCTGTCGCTCTCTCAGTCTTTGGCATTCTTGTGCTTAATTCGGTGAATACAAGTTACATTTGCATAGCATCGAGTGGGAGATGCGCATAGATTTGTTGGGAAATGATTATGCTCAGGCTTTTCGCGAAAATTTCCCGCCATAGAAAGTTGGCCAAAATTAAACAGTCGAGCAGAGTCCGCCCTCAAAATGCGGGCCTCCTAATGTATTATGTATATCCATGCCGACATTGGCATACAAAAAAATGGTACAGAAAAAAATGATAATTAAGTCTACTTGTTGTCTATCTACAAATTAAAATCTAAACAACATATTTTTCATGTTCAAGTCAAATTTTTGCGACTACAACTAAAACGTGCGCCCAAAAACAAACTTAATAAAAGCCACAGACAGCTTAAACTGAGGATCAGCGACGGCGGAGGAGGGGGCGAGGTGATGCGGTTTGGGGCGTGCAATGACGACAAACTCGAGATTATAAATATTTAAAATGCAGTAGCAAACTTTTGGCACGTTATTGTTTGAATAAAAAATTCGTTTCTTCTTGTTGCTGTTGTTGTTGTTGTTGGGGGCTGCGATTTTTATCAAAAACAATTTTTAATGCGCGATTTGAGATAGCAAAAAAAAAAAAGAAAACTAAAAATAGATATAAAAATAAAGCAAATAGATTTCTGTAGCGCCCTCCGCTGAAATTCAGTAGCCGGCAGTTGCTTGACCCGCAGCTGAACTCAAATTTTAAGCAAATTGCATTGCTTTTGCCGCAACAGAGCCACTCGATGACGGTGGTGCAGTGGTTGCAGCCGCTCGCAATGATTGTCTTTCAAATGCGAGCAACAGCCGCAACAATCAACAGCAGCAACAACAACAGCAAAAACAACAACAACAAATGAAGTCATGTTGCTGCAATTGAACTGCAATTGCAAAGTTTGTTCAATTTGTTAGTTTAACAAAATAAAGTAGACATTAATTGAACCCGGAATTTTGGAATAAATCAGCTCGAAGTTCGATCCAACTACATCTAAATCATGCAAGTAAATTATTATAAATAATTATCGTACAGATAAATGCTAATGCTGCCTAATTCGACTGTAATTTGCTTTTTTACAAATATGAATTGCAGTCAGAAGGAAGCATGTTAATATTCATATGATATGTGTGTATATATATTCTTGACTCTAACGAGCCTTGCCCGTCCGGCGAGAAAGAAGCACAGCTGAGTACAGGGTATCCCTTGATCAGTCACTCCCGACTAGACCACACTTACTTGCATACAAAAATGTGACTTGATTTGGGGATAGCTTCGGCAGTTTCTAGGCTTGGTTTGAGCCGGCGAGTATCAAAGCCGGTTCAAACCCATGTTCTATTAAGAGTGTAAAATCTACCGACGAATATTATTTCTCAATTTTATCCTTTCCATAAGCTTTGCAATTATATCTGCTGGATATATATTATATTTTCTGATCTTTTCGGAATATGCATTCAAGTTTTTTCTTTCCATGCCCTTGATCAATTTTTGCATCCAACTCAATTCAACGCAAATTTGCGTGTGGCTTTTGTCGTCATTTGAGTCACGTACAAGCTGCAATAATTTGCAACACGTTCGCCCAGCAAGTGCATGCACATCAGCAACAGCAGCAACAACAGCAACAACAGCAACAACAACTAGCAGCAGCAAGCAGAAACAGTTGATGCTGCAAGCGTATTCTAATCGAACCGACAGATGCGGCGGCTGGGGCTATAAATTGGCAAACCAGAGCCTGACCAGAGCAATCAACACCTGTCCAATGAGCCACAACAACAGCAACAGGCTACAGTAACAGCCAACAGCAACACCCAACAGCCACAAGCGGAGCCCTTTCAACGCATAATTTAACGCTGAGATATGAAGGCTGAGCGGGCTCTATTACAAGTTGATAATCCGTGACGATCGATTGCCTGGTGATATCCTTGGCAATGCAATTAAGTAATGTTACCGGCACAGCAGCAACATCAACAGCAACAGCAGCAGCAACAGTTGTTGCCGTGTGTGCGAAATTCAAATTACATTTATTACCCACACTTTGAGCAGCTGATTTAGTACACTTATCGAGAGATCTGATTGGGTTTTTGGATCCAAACAGATCTGTGCCTTAATGTTGTTATTAGGTTTTATTAATGCTTGCGGTTTGCAGTTCCAATGACAAGCGACTTGCTTTACTATAGAGTTTCACACCCAAGCTGTTGTCCAAATCTCAGGCGCATCTGTTGCGCATTTCCAGCGAAAAACGCGGCCAGATTTCAGCGCAGCGTCTGCAATCAAAGTTTTGCCCGTTCGCCTTGCGCAGTTTCCACAGTTTTCATAGTTTTTCTTTTATTTCCCCCCTCCAATGCCCATTTCGCGCTCTCGGTCTCACACAGTGCGCAATTGACGCGTGTTGGTGATTGCCTTTGCCATAGCCTTTCCCATTTAATGGTGTCCATATGATTCACGGCACTGCGCACCAGGCCAGGTCCGGCCAGCCTAGCCTAGCCTGGCATCGCCATCGCCATCGCCAGCCGATCCGCAGATGCTTTTCGGGTTACTCAAAAATTCGTTAAATACAATTGGATTTCTTTTGGGGCTGCGCTCGCTGTCGAAGTTGATGATGTGCCTGGGCCAGTGCCAGTGCCCATGCCTCGTTGTGGAGTCGTGCCCGCGCTGGGTCTGTATCCTCCTAGGCACTCCCCCGCGGTGCGCAGCGCACTTCCAGCCAGTCAGCCAGCTAGCTAGGAAAAAAAAAACCAAAACAATTGCAATTTTCAGCTAATGCTTATTGCTGGAAATCAGTTTAGAAAAAAGCCAAAGGAGCGAGTGTATGTGGAGTCGAGCTCTCTGGAGCTCTGCTGCCCGAGTCAACTCACAGTCAGAGTCGCCACAGAGTCATCGTCACAGTCACCCGGGCTTGAACTCTCTGCGCTGTTGTCGCTGTTGTTGTTGTTGCACTCCAAAAGGTGAGTCCAGTCCACTAAAAGTCGCCTCTTTGATGAAAACTGTAAATTTACGAACTTTACTTTAATCACCAAACATGAATCGCGCACAGCATGCAGCAGCAGCATGCAGCAGGCAGCATGCAGCAGTACTGGGGCATGCAGCATGCCGCATGCAACCATAGGGAGCGAGTGAGAGAGGCAGACACCAATTGCTTGCTGTTGTTGTTGATGTTGTTATTATTTCTGCTTGAATCAAATTTAGCTAGGTTTATATAGCTGCTTAAATCTCAAGTCATTTACCAGCTATCTGTTTTGCTTATTATTTCTCTTTATCTATTTCATTCCTCTTTTGCTATCGGCTAAATTATAAAGCGCTGGACATTTTTAAAGATAATCGCAAGTAGTTAAAAATTAAATCCGCCATTCAAAACATTAACCTGTTATTTTTCTATAAAACATTTTTTAACTTATATACATAAAAACTAGGAGAAGCACTAAGTGTTTATAATATTAATATTCTTTTTTATGAAAAGGTATTATTTATTTTTATTTTATTAATATTTTTTACTATATTTATGTTTTTAAAATGTAATATTGCATGATAAGAAGTATGATAACTAAATATAAAATTTGAAAATTTATGGTAGATTTAAACCGGCGACTTCTCTCTTGTTAGTTCGAGATTTTGAATTCCTACAGTTTGAACTGTCAGGACTTATTCTTTTATATGCATATATTATATTGATTTTCATATATGACTCAATTATTGAAGGTATTCCGCCCCTTTTTAGTAGGCTCAGCTTTCGATAGTTCCTATAGCTCAACTAGAGTCTATCGATATGTGCAGCTTTCGATTATTGTTATTTGCAAAGTCTATCGATACTATCTATTTTACAGTTATTATGGCTTTTAGACCCATAAGCCCAATGACCCATAGGCCCATTGAGGTAAACAATTGATATCACATTAATTCTTTTTGTGCTCAGACACGCTGCACCGAAATATGCTACCAGCTACACGTGACCAAGTCTTAAAACTCCTGCACCCCGCGATTCTTATAAGACATATGATTTGACTCTTAACTTTTCATGTATACCCTTGCGATTTATATTCAAAATCTGTGTTTCGTGTGGTGCAATTTCGTACAGCTAGCATAAGGCCAAAAGTTGATACACATTGTAATATATTGTGTTCGCTTTAGCTAATACCTTAAATATACTAAGTAGACCTATCAAAATAAGTATCTGCTGAAGACCTTATGATAATTAATAAAAATGGACCAAAGTTATAAAAATCGAATTATTAAAATCGATAAGAACATTTGTAATTAGAATTTTAATAAAAGTAAAAGTTTTGGGATTTTAAAGGATTACCCCTTTAAACTATATTTCCCAACTGCCTCCTACAAATCGAAAGATCGCGCAGACATTAAATCTCAGGTAGAGTATACCATCTTCGGCCATATTTGGGTTAAATTTTTCATTCTTGGTTTGTTTTATTTTTATTGCCAAAGAACATTTTGAGTCGTTGCATGTTTCGAGTCGTCCCCGTCGATTGTGGCAGAAGGCAGCAGAAATATTTCTTAGCATTTCAGCATTTCAACGCATGTTGAGAGTTTTGTTAGCTGTCGTTGTATTCATGTTTTGATATGGAACGCGCCGGGATCCTCCTTTGTCCACTCCACTCGAACGGAGGGGACGACAACTGGGTGCAGGAAGGCGCTCATTGACTTTGCCCTCAAAGTTGTCATTTGGGACTGCTGTGCGGCTGCTTCCGACTGACTTCTGGCTTCGATAAGAGCGGAGCAGAGCAGAGCCCCGTTTACCAGGTTGAGATTTGGGTTCAGGCTATAGCTTCGGGGTCGCAGCATGTTGTCCAGTGTTTATTGTGGCTGCATTTTGTCTTGTTTTGTCGTACGCTGTTTTTTTTTTCTCGTTTCGGCCATACAGTTCTGGCCATTCGCGAGCTCGAGTTTTGTTTTGTTTTTGGTCTTTTATGTTTGTCAATTGGTGTTGTTGTTGCCATCTCTTTTCACTCGAGTGCCATTGTCTACTGCCCTCTCGCTCTATTTGGGACTCCTTGTGAAGCTGATAATTTATTGCATCGCTTGTGCCAAAAACGGTCGTGTGCCTGAAAACTCTTCGAGTCCCGGGCAACAACTGAATAGCCCCGTCGATATATGTGTATATATAGGTATATATATGCGGGCAGGGCAACACCTTCGCATAGCATCTGTTTGGCCAACAACCAGAACAACGCCAACAACAACAACAACCACAACTGCTGTTGCTGCTGCTTTGGTAGCCGTTGCCATTGCCCAGTGATTTGGTCACTTTGTTGATACAACTTTGTTCGGGTCTTCGTCTTATCCTTTTACCCCCACCCCTGCACCCCTCCCCTGCCCCGCTTCGCCTGCTTTATAAATGGCCAACAATGAAAACAAATGAAAAATACGTTTTGTTTTCTTTTGTTTTTCCTGTGTCGCCTGTCGCTTGGAATTAGTAACTACAAGTATGTTAAAAGGTTCATTCATGTTGCGCTTGTTCCTGCGACTTTTTGTCTACTTGCCACCTACCATATACAGTTCCCCTAACCCCTCTCATTCACCCTCACACTCTCTGCACTCGTTACCATTCGCCTGGTATCAGTTTCATTTGGCTGCTTCACGCTTTGCTCTTGTCTGTAAATTGATAGCCACCAAATAGCTGGCATATTTGACATTGACTTTAACTTCAGCCTGGTTTTGAACTCGAACTCGTTGCCGGACAATTTGTAGTCCATTCGATTTAAGTTTATTACGATTGGATGCTGTTTAAATCTCTGTCGATTCAGTGCTTCGATTTTGTTAGCTTTTAAAGTGGTTTCTAATAAAGTTAATGTTGCATGCAGACTTTTCGCTTATAGTTACTGCTATACGCAATATCATTACCAGACTTGGACTTAATTTGTGGATTATTATAATTTTGCATGGGTTGTTCATTCCGGGACTTCTCAATACCATAGCTTTCTTGCTCTACCTGCTGCCCTTCGTATGTTTTAGTAGATTGATTAAGGTTAATTCCATCATTATTATCTAGGATGTTTTGTGCTTATCTGAGCTTTAGCTTGCGTTCCTATTGGAGGATCCCGATAGAATTCAGCTGCTGGTTCAGGATTCGGATTTGTAGACTTATTGATTTGTGTAGCTCTTTTGGCTGATCCACTCTTTAACTCATTGATCTTTGGTTTTGCCGGGAAAGCGCTCCACTTATCGTAAATGGTCAATTTTAAATCGATGCGTTTCTGGGCGACAACCAAATCTTGTAGACCCTTGTCAATTACCTTTAGCTGCTCTGGAGATAAAGGCATGACGGCTTCAGTTAGTTTATGCAGCTGCGCGTTCTGAGTGCCATTCAAGTAGGCCAACTGCAGATCCAAGAAGTTGAGTTTGTTGATGGATACCTCGTGGACAGCTTTGACTAGTTCCACATTCTGCAGCTCTTGTGGCAAATCGGACTGAGAGATATTCAGGCTGCTGAAGGAGCTGTTCAGACTCGACAATCGGGGCAGCACGGCGCGTGAGATAAGCTCAGTCAGCTGTAAGAGACTATTATCAATATCCAGAGAGCTGTGGAGCAGCTCTTGCTGAAAAAAGATGATTTTTTTTTTAATGCCTTTGATTTGATCCTTAATTAGCTGCTGCTCCCGCGCCAGCAAATCAATATTGTGTACAGTACGCTCCATTTTACCATTTACTTTCGTCGTAGTGTTGTAAAGCGACTGCTGAAATTTGACAGTTTGATTTAGTGACACCAAACTAGTTCTGGTAAGCTGCAGTTGCATTGAACTAGGTTGAGGTACTTGTTCGATTTGCTCTTGCAAATTGAAGGATAACAAAGCTATATCATTCTCAATTTTGTCAAATAAATTATTGACGGGACTTAAGTCAAAAGAGCTTGGTTTCACTATATTCCGTAGCTGCTGCACGGCGGCGACTCCTTTGAGGATTTCTGTGGTTGAGCTTATGGCTGTGGTCTTTGCTGTGGTATCCTGTGCTGTTGTATTTGTGGGCTGTTTCTCAGTTGTGTTGGGCGTGACCTGTGCGCCTGTGGCAATTATGCAGCCCAGCAGTGGAATAAGTAGTAGAAAAAGTTTCATCTTGCTCTGTTTTCTTTTAAACTTTCAACTCAAATGTTTACATTGCAGCTTGTAACTGTGCTTAAATACCTTTTGACATATTTTTACTATCGGCTCTTGAGCTTTAGTAGCAATATGTAAAATGTTCTAATTTCTTTTATATATGTTTGTTTTCTTCTTCTTTATCCTTATCATTTTTGTTTGAGCGCATTTTCAAGCACGAATTCGTTGACAAGAACAGCTGCTTACTTGTTGCTGGTTGTTTCAGGTGCTTCACGTAAAATTTGCAGCAAAAATAGATTTCTTTTTGAATGAGTATTTGGCTATTAAAGAATTAAAAATCTAAGCTTTATAAATATGCTTTGTAAGTGCGTGCCTTAGGTGTCTGAGTGTCGAACCGGAATGTTAGAAGTCGCTGGCTAAAATCCAGCAGCACAGATATTAAATATATTTTTGTTATTATTTACAAAAAGCAAAGAGATAAATTAAAAAAACAAAGAAGTGGAAAATGATTGAGATGAGATGAAATGAGATGAGAATACCCAGCCGTCGCCGATTCTTCCCGACCACATCAAGATATTTTCTTTAGGCTCTTCACTATATATCTCTATATGAAAAACGATCCAATCGAAAATTAAAATTGAAATACAATAATATTATAGATTCTGTAGTATTTTCTATAAACTATTCACATCAAAGTTTTGCTACTGATGTGTAACTTTCTTTCTCTCTCTCTCTCTCTCTCTCTCTCTCTCACTCTCTTTCTATCTCTCTCTCTCTCTCTGATCTTCTTTATTTTATCATACTGGCAAAGTTATTTACTCACATTAGCCGCATTGAAGTCAACGGCAAGAACATGAGGGTCACGCTCAAAGTCAAATTTTAATGAAAAAGTGATTCATCATTTAAGCGCCGAGCATCGGGCGACATTGTTAGAGCAATTAAAAACGGGGTAAACGGGCGATCGGCTCCCTCATATCTTACAAATAGTTATTCCGTAATCGGAACTACGAGCGACCCCAAATGTGAGAATGTTACGCGGCCAGCAATAAGCGGGTCAAATTAGAATAAATAGTTATACAAACAATCAACAAGCAGAGACCCCTTTAACATGCCCGGAATGAACTGAGAAAAAGAGGGAGTTGGCTATATTGTTACAGCGAAACAGCGGTATATTGCAACAAATCAAAAAATTAAAAATAAATAAAACTGAATTGAATAATTTAGGTCAGCTATGTGAATAGCCATTGATGAGGCGACGTTGGTTGGATTCTTGAATGGGTTTGCTCGAGGGTTGCTGCCTAAGTAATTATTCATTAATTGCATGTGCGCCTAGAGGAAAACTCGTAGAAGACTCGGAAAAAAGAAAATATGTTCTCTATTAAAGTATATGAAAATATTTTGAAAATAGACACAGCACAAGTGCTGGAACTTGGCGGCCTGTGAGTCGGGTTCACTTATATGCTGGTTGACATTTAAGCCCATTAGATGAGGAACACGTAACCGCAAATAGCAGGTCGTTGGCTGTGGGTGCCTGACGGGGGGGTAGGCGGGGTTGTGGCATGGCTTGCCTGGGTGCCGCATGTCGGGGCATGCAATTATGCATTCATCTAGATTATGACACGACATGCAAGTTCCGATCGCCTTCAGTGTCTTTAGCAGCAAATGAATTTGTTCTTTGCGAGCCAGAGCAACCCATTGTTGTTGTTGTTGTTGTTGTTGTTGCAGTGGTTGTTGTTGCTGCTGCTGGTTGTTTTGATAGCACACATTTTGCTGGCGTCGTCGACGGCACGCGATTTAGCAGCGGCGCGTAATTAATCGTCAAATGAGTTTAATTGTTTATGTCTTTTATGTGAGACTCGAGGCAGGGACCCATACAATGTCGCGTTCTTCAAGTGCCTGCCCCGAGATCCCAGATAAACTCATACATATAGATTAGCCTCGCGAAAGCATGTGTATTTGGGCAGCCAAATTGGAGCAAACCGAGCAAACAGATATGAATCGGCGTTTGCTCAGGCATTATATAATCTGACATCAATATAGAGATTAGGTATCTAACAAATTTGTTTAATGTACCGAAAATCAATTGCATTAAGAAAATCAGAAAATGTTCTCATTGGTGAGAATTTTATTTCTATATGGGAGAATCTCTTAAGAATTTTATAAAATATATAAGTGACTTTATAAGAGTGTTTAATTTGAACCAAAGTAAATTGCACGCAATACAATTAATTTATATTAAAGCTCATTAGAGCTATTAATGCTTCAAGTTCATCTGCAGACTTTATTTTATTCAAATTGATTGATTAGTCCAGATTTCAATTTTGAGCAAAACAGTTTGCAATTATGTCAATTTATTTATATTAAATCTAATCAGAGCTTTTAATGCATTAAGTTTAACTACAGACTTTCTGATGAATTAGAATAAATTCTGGAATGAATTACCCAGTAAATTCTATGCAGTCAATCCAGATTTAAAATTTGTGTAAAAAAAACGAGGCTTAATAAATGTATATTAAGGCTGCGAAAGGCTTTTAGCTACTTCCGCACACTTCTCGTTGTGCTTAAGCTAGAATACGTTGTTCAATAAATTGCATGCAGTCCGTGCAATTAATATAGCTTAAGTCTTTATGGACCTTTTAAAACTCTTTTTTTATAAACAAATTTGAAGGACGTCTCCGTTGGAATTAGAAAACAATAGGAAATATCCAAAGCTTCTTTATAGAGCCACTACATATTTGTTGAGATATTATATAGTTAATTAAAATATTGGGGAACATTGTCAACAAAAAATGGAACGAATAATAAAAAACAAATTCGAATTATAACTTTTTTTTTTATAATATTTATAATAACTTGTTCATGGGGCAAGCTAATTAAAAATGAAAGAAATAACAATCAGCAGCTACAATTAAGAGCTGAAAATTAAAAATATAGCCGCAGGTTATGCAACAAATCTTCAATCTGAAAACCAAGGGCATTACCAGGGGGCTGCTGTATGCGAGGGGTTGAGGGGGATAAGGGGGCGCGAACCATACGCCGAGGTTATTCATCATCAGCCAAGTGCAACCGCTAGACAGGATGTGTTCCGGCTGGTAAATGGATAAGCTTTTTCTCTTTTTCGGGGGAGCAAGGCGGCGTCGCCTTGTTTGGCCGCTGATTAAAACAGAAACAACAAAATTAACCAAAAATTTGCATTTTAATACAAAAATGCTGCAAAACGCGACGCTACATTTTTTTGTCAAGCTCTGTTGCGGGGTGTGAAACAAAGAGAAGCTAATAATTTTATCAGTCGAAAACAGTTGACAAAATCAGCATTTTCTACGGGCTGAGGGGGGATGGTGGGGATGTAAGGGTGGGAAGCACAGTCAGGAGTTGCATCCGTTGGGCGCTGCCAACTTAAATTAACTGTAAAAGCGACCACGCAGCAAGGACATTTGTCTTGGCGCCAGGTCCAAAGGGAAACTGCAGATTTTCCGCGTGCTTTTCTTTCGATTTACAGGCAAGTGGCAGAGTGGGAGCAGTGTGGAGGGGTATGGGGGGCGAATTCTCTATGTGAAGCGTGTGCCTTTGAGATTATTAATCATCTTTTGTGCGTATCTTTCACTTTTCGTATGCCTCATTGCTGTGGCAGCGTCCCAAATGCCACTTTTGAACTTCTTTCAGCACGAATTTCCCCAACGTTTTGCATTTTAAGGAAGTTAGCTGGCAAGGACACCAGGAAATCCTTTGCTAAGAAAATGATGTTGTTTTTACTTTAGCCGCGCTTTTATTCTTGGCCTTATAATTTCAGCTTGGCTCTAATGAATTTCAATTCGTAGCGAAGCACTTGATAAATTATCAAGTTAATTAAGTTTTTTGGATGCACCCAGAAGATAAGAATGGGCTACTCTAATTTACTGTATATACACAGATAAGTGAAAAAAGTTTTGGAACATTTCAAATTTTATATTTTGATTGTATTTGTATTTATTTATTAAGTCAAATTTCGAAATGAAAGTCAAGTTGATGAAAGTAGTAAAGAAAATTAATTAATAAAATAAAAAAATATTAGGGATATGTCCAAGCCTCAAAACGAACAATTATAAGTCAAGAAAATTTGAGTTTTTATATCAAAAAAACGAAGTCTGGATTATTTATATAAAGTATTATATGGCATTTATAAGGGTATGTGAACTTTTTTTTATGGTTTATTTAAATTGTTTTGCTATAATTTATATAATATATTATATTGAGATATCTGAGTATGTGAACTTTTTAAATTATTTTTTAAATGGTTTTACCCTTATTTATATCAAATGTTATATAGGCATATCTGAAATGGTTTACTTTATTCATTGTTTATTTAATTGGTTTTACTTATAATGTCATATCTGAGTATGTGTACTTTATAAATTGTTTACAAAATAGTTTTAATATTGAAATTTTGTAATTTTATCATTTCTCTATATTTCTCACAGTCTAATAAGTTATACAATTTCAAGATCTGACAAAAGTTGCACCAGCTGTCAGCAGTCAAAGCGCCAAGAAAATTTAAAGACTATGATAATAATCATAGGAAGGAATAATTTTTGATAGAAATGGGCTCTGTTGGGAGCTCATTTAAAACGATGCCTACGACTTGCAGGAGTCTAAAAATTAAAATATTTTCCTGATGCGTTTTCATTTATTATGATTCCTGCATATGCTTTGAACTTTAAAGAAAAGGGTAGGTCAAATGTAACATACGATTTGAATAAGTTCACTGCCAGCTCAAAGACACAATTCAATGGAAAAATGTCAAAATTAATTCCAAGTTGGGCCAATCCTATGCAGTTCCTATAGCTGTGGCCGGATATGTAGGGTATATGCTTGATTTATAAGTCCGACGCATGCGCAACTACCAAATTGATCGAAAAATGCCGAGTCGTTGTTGCTGTTGTTGGGATTGTAGGTCATATGTAACATACGATTTGAATAAGTTCACTGCCAGCTCAAAGACACAATTCAATGGAAAAATGTCAAAATGAATTCCAAGTTGGGCCAATCCTATGCAGTTCCTATAGCTGTGGCCGGATATGTAGGGTATATGCTTGATTTATAAGTCCGACGCATGCGCAACTACCAAATTGATCGAAAAATGCCGAGTCGTTGTTGCTGTTGTTGGGATTCTTGTTGTTGCTTGCCCACCCGTGACCTAGTAGAGGCCCCTGGGCCAACCTGAGCACCTCCTGAGCTCCTGCCTCCAGCTCTTCCCCGCTGTACTCAACTGGTTGGCGTTGAGCTTAAAGCGTTAATTCGTAATTTATGTGTCACACAAATCGAAATTGAATGCCAAGCGAAATTATGGAATATTTATCATTTCACACGAGCTGCGCCAGAGGACTTAGTGGAAACGCCTGGTCAGCTGTGGAACGGTTGGCGGGTGGTGGGTGGCGGGGCAAAGCCCCTGCTGCACGAACGTTTGTCAATTCGAATTACGAATAACGACAAAGTGCGCTTAACTTATGTGCGGGCTTGGAGATTGGTGTAAAAAGGCAAAGACCAAAAAAAAAGCAGAACAAATCGAAAAAAAAAGAAAAGGGTTTGCCGCCATAAACTTGATTTCCGCTCCCCCCGAGAATGGAGCTTGGGGCCTCCACTTGGCCTGATCTTGTTGTGGCTCTGTTAACCGTAAAAACGTGAAATATTTATAAGGTTTGCATACCTGGCTTGAACTGTAGCTTTGATGCAGTGGCAAGTGTTAATTGGAATCAATTTGATAATCTCCCAGGGCACAAACACACACACTCGACTTTGTTGTGCTGAGTTCATGATAATTTCGCGGATGTGCGATTTTTATTGAAAATTAACGCTGTGGGGGGCTGCGCCATGTTTTTGCCCCATTGCCCGTTACAGGCCACATAATTCAAATTGTATTAATTTAAATGCCAATTTATTGCCAAAAAAAACCTCTGTACACCCCTTCACCCAAATCCCCTTGGCTTTTATTGTGCGCGCGTTCGTTTATTAAACGGAGCAGCGAACGTCTCGTAAAATATGGACATGCAAAATGGATGCGTGTAACTGTAACTGGACAGATTGGGTATAAATATTTTCGCATTATTATTTTACAGCAATTACAGGAGGAGAAGGGGAAGGTGGAAGGAGGTATCAATATAAAATATAGCCTGCTTATAGCTAGAAATTGGTGGAAAGAGACTGCAAAACGCGTCAGATATAAGATCAAGTCTAAGATTCGAGCCAGCGACCTTCTTTATAAATTGATTTAATAAGTCGAGGTATGCTGTTCAACATGCAATTTAATTTTCTGAATTTTATTGAGAGGCAGAGTTTGTTATAGGGGACATGCTCACTATGCTACCTACATATTTGAAAAATATTATCAACAGCGGACCACTATATCATATAGCTGCTATGGGACCGATCCATCGAAAAGTTGGCTTTGATATGGAAGTTTTTTTTATATTGAGACAACTTGACCAAATTCGGGCTTATTAGGTTAATCTTAACCATTTTTTTCAAATTTGACATGTATCGATTTCTGTACACGAGTTTTTGATCAGTTCTCGGCATTTTTAACATATGGTATACATAGATATTAATTTTGGATACGCTTCCCCAATGCAGAAATTGAAAAATAAATACAACTTGATTTTTTTTATATTAATCTTTTGTATGGGCTCATATTTGAATACAATCTTTATGGTCTTCAAGTTTCATTATGATTGTATGATAAATATAAAATATATTAGGAAATATATAATAGTCTAAAAATACAAATGAGCATATTTTAATTTTATATACGCTTAAATAATACAAATATAACTCGATTTCTTAGAGAAGTTAAATTAAAATTGATACGTGAACACATTTGAATGTCTTTTCTCTGACCCAAGAGGCGTATGATTAAGAGACAGTTAATAAAAAAGTTATTAAGAAAATAATAATATTTTTTTGCTCAGCTTTGCTTTGTTTAAAATATAATAAGAAATAATAGAGTATATTATTTAAAATAAAAATTAAACTAGATTTATTAAGGAAATTAAATTGATTATATGTTATATGTTATCTTTAGAAAGTTTATAACGCTGAGACATCATATAACTGTATATTATATATCGTATTTACTCTACAAATACACCTAACCCTGTGGTTGAACAGAAAATACAATTACCGCCCATAACATCGTTGCGTATTGTTTGTTGGCAATTGTGAAACCACCCGCAATTTGTATGGTACTCAAGCGCTGCAAAATGTGGCTGTGACATGTCAGGGAGCGCTGATTAACATATTATGCGACAAACTGCCACTGGACACGGCTCGGACTGCGAACCAGGAGGAGCACGGTGGGGGGCAGTGGGCAGAGAAAGAGAACTGTGGCAATTCAACGCCTGTCACTGGCTGTTTGCACAGATAATTCACGCCAGCGCCAGGGCAACAAGCAAGGGCAGGGGCGGAAGCAGGGAATTAGAGACAGAGTCAGAGACTTGCCCACACATAACCAGCTTCAGGTCCAGCTTCAGCTCCAACTTCAGCTTCAGCTCCAGTTTGTCTGTTGTGTAATTGAAAAAGTTGACGGCGGGGGCGCATATCTCGAATCTGTCGCTGCCGCTGGCTCTGGCTCCGGCGATGGCTATCAATGTCAGCGATAGGTGAGCGGCCGGTGGCCACAGAATGTCGCCCCGGCCGTATGGGCCAATTAAGGGTTAAACATTTTGCATATGCAGGCGATGCCAGCCCAGATTCTGTCTTTGATTTGCATAATTTTCGGGTTGCTAACTCCATCCACATATCTCTCTCTCTTTCTCGCTGTCTGTCTCGCTCTTTCTCTCTCGTTGTCTCGCCAGCGACATGCGCACGATACATTAATTTATGTGGCTCAAAATGATGCCAAAGTGCTTGGCAAAAAGGGGCACAAAGTGGACAACGCCGGTGTCCAATTTCATTAGGCACATCAGCGCCTTAACCCCTACCCCGCCCCGCCAGCTTAACCCCCTCGCTCGACGCTTATGTTTTGTTTAAATGTCATCGCAATGTGTGTGTGTGTGTGTGTGCGTGTGTTTCCCTGTTTTGTCACATTACGAGAATTTACATAAAATCTATTGTAAGCGCATGAAATTGAATACCCCAAAAAACGAATCGGACATGTGGTCCTTTTTACGTCTCAGAGAGGGGGAGGGGCGGCGGCAGGGGTTAAGGGATTGCGAAGTGCATGATATTTGCCTTTCCGCAGACGCATTTCATAATTTAATTAGCAGAGCCAACAAATGGCTTGGCTAGTTGGGGCGAATCGCAATAAATATCTTTGCAATTTTCACAAGTCATAAATTAGGCAATGGAGGAATTTGTTTTCCAATTACACATATTTCACACCGCATGCCAAAAAATCGAAATTGAATGCTATTTTCTATTTTAATAATTTATAACGCGCCGCAGCCGCTGCAGCAACAAGTACAAATTGTCAAAAGCGTTTTGCATCAGAGGCGCGGAGGCCCACCCATGGCGACGGTCCCGGCCACGGTACCGGCAGCCGGCAGCGGGTACTGCCTAACCCGATCCTTGCCCCCGGGACCAGTGCCACGCGCTCTTAACGAGTCACAAATTCACGTTGCAATTGCCAGAGTCGACGCAGCGACCCATCGTAACTTCTCGGCCAAACAACAGCAGAGCGTGGAGCAGAGGCAGCAGGCTAAGAGAGTGTACGGAGCGGGGGGAGCGGGATATACCAGTTCATGGCTGCCCACCCGCCTAGCCGTGGCAGCCACCCAACCAGTCGCTTATTTTTGCGTATTAACGCGCGAAATAATATTTTATTTTGACCATCGTCAAAGGATTGAAAAATGCACACTAATATCTTTGGGTCTTTGTGACGGCTTTGTGCGGGCCACACTGTCAGCCTGTTCGTTCGTGCTTGTGCGTGTGTGTCCAAGTGTATGCTGCACTCTGTTGCCTGGTGTTGCAAGCAACACACAGTAGTTATGCTTAGCTTTGCCATGCATAAATCTTTGTTGTTTGATTTTTTTCTTTTTAATTTGATAAATATTTCAAGCGAAACAACGGAAACTTATAAATTATCTAAATAAATAGCTAAAGAGAATTAAATAAATAGCTGAAATATATTTGTGCCGAAACAAATAATTTGTGGCTGCAGAGGTATGCACATCTGGTAAATGGAACGTACTGCTAAGCCCTATTCGTAAGTAGTTTTAATATGTTAAGTATATTATTTATCCAATGTAGTCTTTTTCATCATATTTCAATTCCCTCATTCAAATAATAAATATTTTCAAGCATAAAGGGTATTCATAAAATATATTTATTTTTATTTGCTATTTATATGCTTTATATTTTGATTTTTGTATTATATCTGTTGTTTTATTATTTATATAAATAATTTAAAATAATAATTTGAAATAATAATTTGAAATATTTAAA
This sequence comes from Drosophila montana, assembly GCF_035044405.1. Classification (NCBI taxonomy): domain Eukaryota; kingdom Metazoa; phylum Arthropoda; class Insecta; order Diptera; family Drosophilidae; genus Drosophila; species Drosophila montana. The sequence continues at coordinate 1,409,673 of NW_026996690.1, forward strand.
TAGATATCATTATAAGGAAATTATCGAAATTTTCCCAAATAATCCTATATTACTTAAGAACTCAATTAGTTGCGGCAAGTTAACACCACAAAAGTGAGTAATTTTTGCCAGATGGTATGCCCCAAATATACATACGGATTATTGCATTAGTCGTGGTTAACTCTAGGCCATGCTGGATACACGTAATTCGACTAATTTTCCATAACTCATTTACAGCTCGTAAAGATAATAATTTGCAGTACGAAAAGTAGTGCGCGGACACACCTTCGATTCTTCAAGCCAAATTCCCACGTTCTCCAGCACCGCAGAACGAATCAATCATTTGCCTAGCCAGATTCCAGTTCCCAGTTTTGTAGAGAGACTGACTAAAAGAGAGAGAGAGAGAGAGAGGGGATGGGGCGGGTTGCAAAATGATCGCATGGCATGCAAAATAGTTGCAACCGTTAACTCTGACGGAAGGTGGCAACACTGCGGATTATCAAGCCAATTGGTCACAAAATCTTAACACCTACAGCGAGTCCAAGGCTGTGCTGATCATCGGATGATCATCTGATCAGATGATCACTCAGTGGCGGCCATTAAAGTCAAATCATTTTTCACATTTAGATATTGGCCGCGGGGCAGGCACAGAGAATCTACACCCACTCCCTGCCGTTCCACCGTCCGTCACAGTCAGTCGGCACAATTGAAGGCAGACTCGAAATCGATCCATCCCAAAATTGCCGCGATCACGATTTGGAAAAATATGTTCAACTGCAGCAGATCTTTCAAACTGCAGCTCTGCCTGCGCCGCTTACATAAAAGTAATCAAATCAACACCTTCATCAACTCCTTTGGATACGCTTGCCCCAACCGCAAAAAAATAGCCAGGAAAGAACGTCTATCTGCTGCAGACCGTTGATGAAATACCCTTGTACACATGTGCCTTACGATTTTACAGTTATGTGCAGAGAATTGAACAATTTTCCATACCGATATTTTCTATATGACATACTTATCCCATTTGAATAACCCCCAAAGATCTATTGAAACACAAATTAGTATTTCATGCCACAAGATAATTTTCATCCGATCACTCCTTAGGCATATGATATAGTGGACCGATCCATAGGTTTTAGTTTCTTGACAGTAGGCTTAGAATGAAGAGAATATATATATATAATCTTTATGTAGTCGTTAATTCCTTCTCTGCGTTACACATTTAGTGACGAAACCGTGAGACTCTCTGCAACGGTTTAAAAAAAGTGCCTTCCTTATTTTGTGCTGGCAATTTGGACTCACGGCTCGAATCGCAAAGCAATCTTTCTTTATTTTTTTATACCCTTGTTTTTTGTACTTTTGCTGCACTTTTTTCGGCTTGTTTCGGTGGCGATCGCCTGTCGATCAAATTGTTGTTTTCGATATCTAATTTGTCATTCGGCAACGGCAGCGACGGGCCGCAAGACAGCCGCAATTTGTTCATGCAACAACTGTGCAACTGGCAACTGGCAACACGCTGTCTGCGTTGCACGATCCTTTCGAACTTGGTTCGGAGTTGCTTGCAGCAAACTAGGGAATCCCGGCATTATGTGCGACGATTATCTTGTCGGCGCGTGAAATTTTCGTGGCGTTGAGGAATTGACCTGCAATTGATACCAATCCATGGCAATCCATTACAGAGGCTAAGCGCGCGAGCTGCATGTCTCATTATTGGCAATTTTGGAGCAGTACGGGGTAATTGGCCAAGCCCCATGCTCATGCCCATGCCCATGCCCATGCCCATGCCGAGGGTCATTTGTATAGAGGTCGTAAGCGGGGTTCACGCCTCAGCTGCAGCATGACTTGAGCATTTATTTTGCAACACATAGGATATGGTGGCAGAGAGAGTGGGTGAGAGAGAGAAAGAGAGAGAGAGAGAGAGAGAGAGTTATGAGAGTTAGAATATAATCAATTGCAAAAAAGAATCCTCTTTGTTATTTCATGTATTTTTTATTAAACAAAATTACTTTAACTGACACTGGATTTCCATATCGAAATTATCAAAAACAAACAGTTTTTACGTTTTCGTTTAAACTAATTAATACTTAAATATATATATATATATAAATATGCTTTTTCTTCGATTGCCGCAATCAACATTTTTGCATAATGCGGAAATTTTATATTTGGCTGTACTTTATGAATGTCAATTTTGATTCACACACATGCATATATACACACACATTCATACACATTCCCCCACCCTCTCGCTCTTCCACGACTATCAACTGTGATAAGGTTTTTATATATATATGTGTACTTGATCTATGTCTATAGCTGCACTTGCTCAGCTCTACGGTGTATATGCATATATTTACCATTCGGTTGACATTTATTATCAATTAATTTACATATTTCGCACCTCGAAATTGTATTTACACGCGCTCATGCGATGCTTTTTAATAACTAACTGTAATTTTTCAATTATTATAATATATAGTTTTATATTTTATTTACACAATGTTTGCTTATCAATAATGCGCAAATACTCGACAATGAACGAAAATTACGAACAAATTTTTATTGGTTTTTATTAATATTATTATTAATTATTTGCTATACTTTTTAAAAGGTTTAACACAATATTATGTACAAAACTTTGGCTGCAGTTGCTGTTGAAAAGTATTAAAAATGAGAATGCAATTCATTGAAAGACAAAATGAAATCTATTTAAACTAAATAGATTTGTGATAAAGTAATTCAAGTCTGCTTTGTATCCATACCAAGTTATATCAGGATATATCCCAAAAAATAAAAAGAATAAAACTCCACAAGAATTTATTTGATATGGCTTTCGTATATTTCGTCTTCTTCTTTATAAAAAAATAATAAATAATTATTAAACAATTTAATAGTAAAAGGAAAACAATAGAAACTTTCTTTAAAAACGCAATTTTTATTATTATAAAATATATAAAACGTTTATATTTATACATATAAATAAAATAATGCTTATTCTATTAGATCGTTTTAAAACTGAAAACTTGCACTGAATTGGTATTGCCCGCATTTTTTTTAAAATTGTTTATAAAATATAAAAAATTAGCTAAATTTTGCAGTGTAAAATAATGAAAGTAAAATTTATATTTTCGTTAAATTTTTGCCACATCTTTGAGACATGGCTTGGAGCAGTTGAGAATTTGATTTTCTTAATTTCCTCATGATATTTGATTTTATTTTTTTACATTTTACTTAAAGTAAAATAAAGTAAAAAAAATTGCTAAAGCACACACAAAATATAATTGCCACACATAAAGTAAAAATATATTTTTGGTATAATTCTGCAAACCACTGGGAGATTAGAGTTTAAAGTACACTATAAAACGCATAGACCTATATAGTTATAGCTGTCTAGTATATATAAATGTATATATATATAGATGTATAAATATATATATATATATATGCTACAAGAAATACATAAATATTTTGCCTAACATACATTTACATTTGTCTTTTTTGTGTATTTTATTTGTTATATTTCGTTTGTGGTAGGGTATATCAAGAATTTTACTTTAGTTTAGTTTTCATTTGATTTAAAAATTAAGTAGAACTCAGTGCCTTTAAATATTATACAGACATATAGTAGAACTGATGGACGCCCAAAGAAAAAAGAGAATTCAAAAATCTTTAAGCGTTAAACGTTAAGGATTTATTTTAATCTTTTTCTTCTTCTGGTACTGTTAACCAGGGAGCAGCTTTGTATCTACAAGATACAAAACCACATTTGGCTGTCAGTTGTGGGCGCCTGGGTGAAAGTTGAAAATTGTTTATGTACAAGTTACAACAACTAAAGGAGATTTTAAAACAATTAAGCTACACGATTCTCGTTTCTTGTTTTTGTTTTTTTTTTTACATTTTTCATTAGAGATTTTTTTTGTTGGTTTTTTGTTTTTTTGTTTTTTCAATATGCATAAATAATTACACTACTTGACATCCACAATGAGAGGAACTTCGCTGATATCGATTAAATTTGGCGGCGATGGCAGCGACTGTTGCTGTTGTTGCTGGGCTGTCGCGACGGCCGTTGCTGTCGGTGTGGACGATGCCGACGACAGCGAGCCAGCTGAGGACGAGGAGGAGGCCATGACCGCTGCCGTGGCCAACTGCTCATGGCTATTGCTGTTGTTGCTGCTGTGGCTGTGGCTGCTGTTGCTGCTGGCCAGCAGCAATCGCTGGTGGTGTTGTTGCAGGCACTGATTTGCATTGACAGCGGCAGCGGCCATCATCATAGTGGCTGCATCGCAGTAATTAGACAGCATTGTTGTTGTGTTCACTGCCGCTGGCATTGTTGTTGTTGTTGTTGCAATTGCTGCTGGTGTCACATATGCAGCAGCAGCAGCTGTTGCATGGGCCATATAATCGCTGCTGCTGCCGCTGCCATTGCTGCTGCAGCCGGCGCCAAGAAAACCGCTGGCGTTCATGTTGTTGTTGCTGTAGTTGCTGATTTGCTGCTGATTGCAAACGCTGTTTAGGCTGTTGTTGCAGTTGTTGCCGCCGTTGCCGCCGTTGCCGTATGTTGCATGCATGGCAGCAACATTGCTGTGATCGTGGCTGTGATTGCCAGCAACAGCAATGCCCCCACACCCATCGCTGCCGCTGCCGTCGCCGCCGCCGCCGCCGCCAATGTTGCTGTTGCTAGTGATGTTGTTGTTGTTGCAGGGATTGATGTTGAGCGTAGTGTTGCTATGATTGGCTGCCACAGCGGCCGCCACAGCTGCGGCTGATGATCAAGTTGTTGTCAATTGGCGCCACATTGTGTGTCACATCGAAGGCAGATAGGGCCAAGAGAAACTGTTGCCGCTCAGCAACATGTCGCGTATCAGCGTTTCGATGGGCGTTTTGCCGACTAGACGCACAAAAAACAACTGCTCAATGACCTGGTGAATAGAAAAGCAGAAGACGAAAGAAATCAGCATGTGGATTATGTGGGTGATAAAGGGTTTTGGGTGATTTTTATAACTATCATGAATTCGAATAAGTATTCAAATCTCAAGATCTTTGGTTTTTTGTGCTGTGTCACGAAGAGCACAGTGCTAGGTCTAGCTTATCAGCTAATATACCAGATTACATAGTTACATAACTCAGGATCTTTTATATATTTAAAAGTTAACTTAAATCAAAGTTACAGCTCTATAATAACAGCTCATATAAGGATTCTATTATTTGAAATTGTATTGACGCCAAGTTTCATTATTTTGCCATAGATGTTACTTACTTGTGAGGAGACGGTACGCAAAGATGGCAATCTTAGTAGCAATTTGCCAAATCTCGTGGGCTGATTCGGATACTGCGTTCGACAATATTCCTCCAACGCGCACTGAGACTTTTCTTGCAGGGATTCAATGTGTGTCACATCCGACAGACCGCAGGCATCTAAAAAATAAGTAATAAGCAGAAATTAGTTTAAAACTCCAGCTCTAATCGAACTCAACAAAGACAAATGAGGTTTTGTGTATGTGCAGTTCACCTGGCGCTGGGCCAAAAAAATGTACGTATTCCAGCGAATCGGCGTCCAGCGTTCACTTCAAAAGTAGCTCAACATAAACATGGGCCACACCCACACACAACAACAACAACAATATCTAGAAAATGGAAAATGACGAAATTGCGTCACTCGCATGATTTATGTCCAATTGAGACAACATGGACGTGGACGTGGACTCAAACACGAACTGCGCAAAAGACAACAGACCGTTTAATTAAATTTACAAAAATTAAACTAAGCGGCGACGCCCTCAACACAAGAGTCATAAATAGTTGACTGGGTGTGGAAGGGAGGTGGGTGGGTCGGTTGACTTGTCGTTAAAATTGAGAAGACATTGCGCATACGCAGCGTGCGCCGTCAAGTGTTAATTGGCAGCGACACAAAAGTTTGCCTATCAATATATGTACATCTTTGTTGTGTGTGTATGTGTGTGCTTGAGTGTAGTAAAACAGCAAAAAATTATGCACACATACATACACATATATATATATATATATATATATTTGCTACTCATATTTGTCGTGCTGCGCCTATTTGAAATTCAAATTAGACATCAGCACTTCTAAATTTGCATAGCTTTAAACATACTCAATCGCTGTTAAGAATGCGTCTTATATCAGCATTTTTTTTTCTTGCTGCTGTTTTCATTTGCTTAATTAGTCAGCGCATACAAAACGCCAAAAAGTATCTGTTGCTACTCAAAAAAAAACAAAAACAGAAAAAAAAAGTATCTTTTGCACATTACGCAAAATTTACAAGTGGCATTTTTAACGGTTTGACTTGCAGCTGGTTTGCGGCAGCCTAATGAATTGGCCAGTTTTGGCGGCTTTTGTGGCCAAACTCTGATGGCATCGCTGTGTGTCCAACGCGTCGTCAACGACGTATCCGATTGCGGTGTGAATTTGAATTTGATTGCATTGCCAAATGCCAGCCTATGGGACGTAATGTGTCGTTTTAATGTCTCGCATTTCAGCTAAGTTTTTTAAGCGAGCAGCTCTTTGAATTTCATTATGCGATTGGATTGGTTCAAGCTGTCTGTGGCTGCACGCAAAGCGTACTTCAAGTTGCCAACTGTCAATTGAAAGCCAATACATTGAGCCACAATGTAAAATGAGGCAAACAAATTGCCAAATGGGTTCATTAGAGTTAACCCCGCAAAGTAACCGATCGCTATTTGGATTTGTTTATGCGATAAAGCTGGAAAATTGTTGTTTAAAGAGCTCATAAGCTGGAGTCTATTAGTGTTTATTTATCGGGCTATAGTTTTGGCATAAAGTGTTAATTCGAATTCTAATCGAAATGCTTCCCTATTTTTTTCCCCCTTCATGTTTTTCTAGATCTAGAAGTTGGTCTCTTCCTACCCATTTTGTTTAAACTAGGCAAATTATGAAGTTATTTGATTTTTAATAAATATTTTTCATATTAGTTTTTCTTCTATAAAAATTATTTATCCTTAAAATAATTATTATTTAAAATTTTGTACCGATATTTAACCGATTTTTTTTAATCAGATTATATATTTTCGAAAAAGATCTAGAGTAAATTATATATAAGTTAAATTAAAACTAGTCAAATACCTAATTTATTTTATTACCAAAAACATATATAAAAAATTGCTATAAATATTTCTTAACATAATTTCAATAAATTCAGTCAATATTAATTGCTAGGTATTATCTTAATACATATAATAAATACATCAATTTTCAATTATTTTTGTTTTTAAGTCAACAATTATCAAATGCTGGCTATTTTAAGCGTTCAATTATAAACTTAAATAAAATCGCCGACAAATGACTTCTGTGTGCAAATTGTAAAAATAAACAAAACTCAAATTCCCGATAAGTGTTTACATTCATTTTGTTCATTTTCTGCCATTTGCTAAGTGAATTGTCAATTTTAAATATGCCGCAAAGTTGAATAAATAAAAATTACAATTGCATTAAATTATACAGCTGAGTATAAGAAGAAGAACTGCAATCACATAAAAAGCACAAAGTTCAAGTGTAGGGAAAAAGAAAATTGCAAACAAATCTTTAAGCTATCAGTGCAAAACTCTCCTCGCCACAAGATACTTTATGGCACAACAGAAACTTGCATTTAGGCCAAATAAACAACCAAACTGAACTCCAGAGTTGGCCGCCCCTCCCCACCTCCCAGAGCCACACAATGCGCGTAAATCAAGATAAATGATTTGTCGCCGAAGGCAACAGAAATTCAATTAGCCATTATTAACCATTTCATTTCATAAACAACCAACCGAAAATAATCGTGAAGTTACAAATTAGATCTGAATAGTTGGGGATGAAAAGCTTTGCGAATCACATCGCTTGGCCATGGTCAATAATTGTCAATTGACTTTGGCCATTAGCTTTGATGATCCTGTGCCCGAGTGCCAGTCGAATGTCGTAAAAGAAAACGAGTCCGGAGGACATGAGAAGAAGGCAGCAAAAAAGCGGAAAGACGGGCTATCTCCATCATGCCGAAGACTAAATACCCTTACAGGTATTTTATTAAAAAGTTTTCAAATGTGTGAGGGGAACAGTAAAGTTCGTAATATCTGAGTCTGGCCAGGATATCTGAAAACTGTTCTATCGTTAGTGCCTATGGCAGCTATACGATTAAGTGGTTCGATCCGCCCAATTCAGTTTCTGAATGAGACGACAACTATATATACTTTAAATACTGAGAGCCTAGTTTGCTCAAGAAGAGAGAGGTTGGAAGACGAACTCAGCAGATGATACTATGTGAAGTCGGATTGGTCTCCTCTTTTGGGTAACACATTTCGTGACAAAATAACTATTCCCTCAGCAAGGGTATTTCGAAGAAAAAATGTGCCACAATTCGAATCAATAAGCCAGGCAAAAATTTTATTTTCATTGAAATGCAGAAGACGTCGACGACGACGAGGAGCGAGTGAAAGAAATTCCAGTTTGTGAATTTGGCCAAAAGAAATGCAGCTTTGGAGCCCGCGAGCTGCAGCTTTCTCGGGCGTTTGCAACGGGCTGCGGCTATAACTATGGCTTAACTTGGCTTTGATTTTTGGCTTTTTTTTGGGTGTTTTTTCTTCTTTTTTTTTAACTGTTTTCGGGCTGACTGCGCTTTTGGTTGGACCTCTGCCTGGCTGCCTTCTGCGCAGTTACTAACTCAGCGCGGAGATCGTGACCGCGTGTTTTAAATGCATAATGACCGTAAAGTAGTTGATGTAACTACGTAACCGAATTGTGCTGCCAATAACAACAACAACAACAACAACTGCAACTACAACAACATGCATATCGAATAAGGAGCAGATTTTTTTTTGTATTTTGGTCACACAAGAACGTGGCACAGGCTGCGCCCCGCCCCCCACGACCCTGTCTCGCTTTCAAGCCGTCTTGGACCATAGCAAAGGTTAAGCTGTTTAACCAAAAATTATGAATTGCTGCATTATATTTTATTATATAGTTTTTATGGCCAACGTAGTTGTTGTTGTTCGACTTGGGCTTCGTGTCTGCTCTGGTAACAGTTATAACTTTATTTAGTTTTAATAAGCATTAGTACATAGAAAAAAATAATAATAATATGCCTGCAGATATGATTCGGGCCTTTGGGCTAAGTTCATGTTAGGTCAACTGTGAATTTATATTCGAGCGGCATTTTTAAAAGTTGTTCAAGAAAAAATGCAACACATAAATGACAGGTATTTGCTGGGTGACAACGCTTTGACTAAGTTTGGGGAGAAGGTAATGTAAAAATGGGCAATGGATACATTTTTGTCAAGGAAGGCCATATTGCGGAAATATATCTTTATATTCAAGAAAGATAAAAGGGTTTCTGGAGAGATCAAATATAAGCTGATATATACGAAGCTTATATAAGTATTAGAGATCTAAGCCAGAGGATATGATATATTTTTCTTTCATTATCTTTCGGTATAGATGAGGCATTTTTTTTTAATGCCTGTAAGTTCGGTTTGTAATATTAAAAAAAATTTGAATTGTGGTTAAGAACTCTTGTACAATTGTTTTCACTACATATTCTTGTTATTTTAATACGATTTTTTAAATGTTTCGAGAGATATAGAGACCTTTTTTTATCTTTTACACCGATATTTGAAAGCTTAAAGCCAACAATAATATGATCAGTTAGAAAACATAAATGTTTGCTAAATTTGAGAAAATTTGAAATTTAACATTACAACATTCAATCGGTTTTTTGGTTTAAAGAAAAAAAAATCGCCTGCTTAGAAAAAATTACTGAAAACAAATAAATATTTATATTATATTATATGTAAATAAATATGTTTTTTTGCAACTTCTGGTGTTTGGATAAAAATTACAAAATAGAATAGATTTTGGGGCTCATATAATTTCATAAGTGGTATACAAAATTTCTGATGGATGCATTTTAACACATCATAAAAAGTTTGTATTATATAAATAAAATTATAAATTTTTTTTTGAAAACCTTAACCTGGCTACTTAAAAAATTAAATAAAAAAAAAGGTACATTACGTTTATATCTAGTATATGTATTATTTTCTAGTCAAACGTTTTGCTATTGGCCGAAATGTTTAATATCTGACATTGCGATCAGTTTGATTGCAGCTAAATCTTGGCTCTGAGTTTAACTGATACAGCATCAAGGTTTCTGAGTGAGAGGGCGAGCTGGGATGAAATGGAAAAACGCGCCCAAAAATGATTCTAATCAAAGAGGTCTCTGTTCGAAACTGTTAATTACAAGGCACAAAAGGCACGTCTGTGGCAATTTTCAGAAAGTAGCGCAGGCGATCAATGAGCATCCACAAAACGATTTGGGCAAAATGGAAAAAAACAACACAGGCAGACATAGGCAAGAGGCAAAGCCAAAGCCGCAGCACAAAGGTTGGCCAAGAGTCGTAGCCAAAGCTAAAACCAACACAAAATGTTGGTCAAAAAGTGTGGCCAAGACATGAAAGCTACAACTCTTAACAACTGCAACAAACGACAGCAATCAGGCAGCCAGTGCGGTCAGCGGGGGCGAGGCGATAGGGTGGCGGTTGCAAGAGCTAGACGAGGCCAACAACCAGATTGGAAGATGCACCACAGAGCCCGCGCAGACATGTCGTCAACGTGCCGCCGCCTGGGTCCAAGGCAGAAGATCTACTAAGTCTATACCCGGTATTTTACTACCGCGCGATCGTGTCTATCACAAGCAGGTGGGTGAGCAGCGGGTTGGTGGGACGTTGAGGAGGAGGGGGATTGGGCACTGCAGCGATTGATCGGCTGCAGTTTATGGACTCATGCAGCCAATTCAAATGCAATTGCGCTGCACAAGAGTCGAGAGTTTCAGTTGAGAGTTGCAGTCGCAGCGCTGGCAACACGAACTCGCGACGCCCCCTCACAATGGACCAAGAAACCCCAGCCCAGGCAACAAAACCCGTAGATCGACACACACAGCGTTTGGGAAATTGGAAAATTATTTTCATGGCTCTAGCTGGACTTGGCCAACAACAAAAATAACAACAACAACAGACTTGGCCAAGGAGCAGTCGTTGCGGCTTGTAAGTAAGCGACATAAACGAGTGTTGTATTAATGTTCATAATGTGGTATCTCGACGTCAATAAACGTCGCCAGCTCCAAAGGGGGGAGCAGTGTAGCAAAATGAATGAAGGGTTGTTGAGGGGGGGGGGGGGGTTGCCGTGTAGTCAGTGTCGCAGATCGAGGACAGCCGCCGCAACGTGCGCCCGGGACAGCTGCTTGACATGAGCAGCCAACGGTTTGACAAAGCAGCACACATGAGCGGTGGACTTAGGGGGGTTAGGTGTGTGGAGGGGGGTTTTCGCAAAGTTGCAGTTGAATGCATCGCTGCATTTTTTGGCCACCGTAAAGTGGACAATGGGCAGATAAGCGTGGCAGACAAAGCAGCAACAGCTGCGCAATCTTCAACTTAAGCTGACTAAACTTAAACTAAGTTTGGCATTTAAAATAAACTTAAACAAAATAAATATGCAGAGCCTCGATTTTGTCTTTTGAACAAATAATATTTGCATACAAATATTGTGCATTTATTTCAGTTGAAAGAAAAACTAACAAAAATAAATAAATAAAAAAATCTAAAAAAAACCATTAAAATTAAGCCATGTGCCATATTAGTTTTAAAAGTTTAATATTTATGTAACTGCTTACTATATATGTAAGTATGTAAATGTGTATGTGTTAGGCATATGCAAGTATGTGTGTGTGTGTGTGTGAGTGCAAGTTGCTTCCAAAGTCCAGAGTTGGTGCCGAAATGTGTGTGTACGAAGCTGCTTTGTGTGTGTGATTTTGTATTTTTCTTTCGCTTTGGTTTAAAAATAAAAAATGCAAAATTAGTAATCGAAAAAAATGTATATGGAAAACTATGAAGGCAGCTAGTTTATAGCTAAAATGTTTTGTTAGTTACTTGAACAAAGTAACTAGGTGCATTCATAGTTTTCGTTGGGATGTGGCATATGAATCGGGCATTATACTATATGACTTTGGCTTAATGCCCGACTCATAGGTATTGCCAGAGACCTCAATCAGCAATTATTTGTTTTGAATTTTTCATCATTTCAAGGTTTCTTGGCAATTGAATAGTTTAAGCAAATTTTTCATAAAACTATATTGTGTATAATTGCTTTAAAAACGATCAAATCCTTTTTATTTTAGATAATTTATAATAATAATAATTAATGAAATATAAATAACTTGATCATGAAAAAAAATAAAATACAAATTAAGAAAGGAAAAATAATTTCAATGTTTTTAAATCTTTTATAAGTATTATTATAAAAAATTTAAAAATAGAGAAATTATTTTAAAAAGTTAAAAAGATTTACAACGGTAAATTTTTTTGAAATAAAAAGTTTTTAAAATATAACATAATTAATTAGTTAAAATTGAGAAAGTTAAGATGAAATATATGAAAATATTAAAGAAAATAATAATAATTAATTAAAAACAAAATCTAAAAAAAATACTGTGTGATAATATTTCTATGTGGAAATTGGGAAATTTTCTCAACAATTTGGAATTTTAAATTTTCTTCTACTTTGGCTGCACAACAATTTAAAAGAGTAAATGGTACTAAAAACATTTATCAAATTATTGATAAACCTGTTCTCCAAAATAATTTATATGCTTGAACTTGTTCTATTTGTGCTCAAAGCAAAGTTTAAACTACATAGATTAACTAACTAAGGTAAGTTATTTAAGTAATATTTTTCTGGTATTAGTATCATATAATAGTATAGTATTAATAGGCAAAACTCAAATGTTGTTAACTAAATTAAAAATAAGCAAAAATTAAAAAACAAAATACGAAACAAAAACGAAACGCTTAAAATTAGTCAACAAGCTTAAAGAATTAGTAACAAATGGAACACAAGTAAAAACACAGGTTAGGTTTAAATTTTTTGTTTAACAGCAACAGCAGTGTATATTCTTAAGTCTTCTTCGAGCTTCTCGCTACGCTTCTCCCTACACTTTCCTTATCATTTTCTTTGTATGCATTTTTTGGTAAAGTTTTTTGATCTAAGCTAAATTACGACTAAAATAAGTTAAGACTTAGTTTAAAGGCAATAAATACATAAGCAAATAGGCACTAAAATTAACTTTACAAAAGATACATATTTAAGTACTTCATAGATACATAGAGAATAAGCTATACATAGATAGATAAATTAGCTAAACTAAACTGTTCGATAACTGACTAACAAACAGATCGACTGACTCTTTAGGAGCTGGTTAGGGGCTACAGCTGCCATCTACTGCCCGCTAGGCTATATGGCGAATATCTATAGCTGGGACTACCGAAGCTGGCGCCGCTGCCATTGTGAGCGGCCGCCGCAGCCGCTGCTGCCGCCGCCGCCGCATGACTCACCCCAAAGGGCGTACTGTGATGGAACATATCAAAGGCCGAACCGAAGGCGCTGCGCGGCGGCGTCTGATAGAACATGGCCGCTGCAGCAGCCGCCTGCTGCTGTTGCTGTTGCTGCTGCTGCTGCTGCTGGCCCGGCGTCTGATATGCTCCAGCCAGTGAGCTGCTCGCTGTGCTGCTGCTGGTGGTCAGTGCGGTGGCGGCGGTGGTTGCGACTGTGCTGCGCGGCGAGGCGGTGTGTGAATTGTGGGAGGATGAGGCGCTGTGGGAGTGTGTGGGCAGCGAGGCGCCCAGACCGCTGCTGTTATTGTGGCTGTTGCTCGAATCGCCGGCATTGCCATTGGAGCTGGCATAGAGCGCGGCAAGGAGATCGACCTCAGCATTGGCATTGGCATTGGCATTGGACTTGGCGCAGCTGCTGAAAGCGCTGCCGGCGGAGGGCACAACAGGCCCAGAAGCAGCAGCAGCTCTGGGCTTCGATTCGCTGGGAATCGGCTGCAACTGCTGCTGCTGTTGATGCTGTTGCTGTTGCTGCTCCGCCTGCTGCACTGCAGCCTCGACGCCCGCCACGCTCTTCATGAAGGTAGCCAAATGTAAGGGCGCCTGCTGCAGCTGGGTCTCAAACTCCAAGCGATTCAACTCATCGAGATGCTCACGCACCACGGCAAGCACATCATCATTGCTGCAATCGGCGAGGCCAGCATCGCTGGATGTGGACGCCAACGCTGCCGGCACACGTTTGCCCAGCAGAGCTGAAACTTTGGTTAGCAGTGCGGGCACATCCTTGTACAGGATGTCCAGCAACTTACCGGTGGTGAAGAGCACAATTGCCTTGAGGCAGGAGTACTCGGCGGAGTCGACATGCAGCGCCTTCAGCTTCTCCACCTGCTCCTGGAAGATGCGTATGTGATCCATGAAGGCCACCACACGATCCGCGGCCATTGGTGAGGCATGCAGACCCGCGGCGGCCAACAGCGGCGCCACATGCAGCGGCATCGAGCATTGGCTGGCATTTAGAACGAACAGCTCCGACCAGACGAGACGCAGCAGTGCCACCTGATCGGTCACCTGCAGCTCCGGAAAGAAGGGTATATTCTTGGCCCACTCGACGGCCGAGAAGAGCAGACGGGCGGCCAGCTCGCAGATGTTGTCAATGCCCATAATATTGTTAGGCTGCAGGCACTGGCCGTATCGGGATGTGGGATATGGCTCGGCGCGCAGCAGCAGCGAGATGTAGGAACTGAGGTACGAGTGCCCATTGAAGCCAGCCACGCCCATTGGATCGCCGTTGGCCAGCTGATACTGGCCGTGCATGCCGGCCAGGCCGGGCTGTGTGGGCGGCACGCGGCCACGTTGAACAGCTGCAATGAGAGAGAGAGAGAGAGAGAAAATTAGTATCTGTATCTGTGTGTATGTGTAGTTGTAGATGTATCTGTATCTGTATCTGTAGCTGTAGCTAAGTAATTCAATATGCGCGCTCTTTTGTGCGCTTATTTTGACCGCGACATCACACGCCGCACAATGTTGCCCCATTCAACGTTGTTGGCAAAGCTGCCACAACGCACAATGCCTATCGGGCGCCTCAATCTGTACGCAACCTCTTCGAGACGCTGCGCTCCCTTTTGTTCTCGTCCCGACAACGTCATAAGATACTTTTCTGCTTTGCAATACCTTGAGCTACCCTTAAACCCTTTTCTTTTTTTTTAGTTTTTGTCTTTTGCTTTAACATTTTCAATCTCGTACCCGAATGCAACCCCCTTGTTGCCACAACTGCTTAGATATGCAAATTTGACTAAATACTTTCAACGCATCTTTAAGATACAAGATATGTACATGCACGAGTGTGTGTGTAACTGTTGAGCAGAACTTAAGCCTAAAATGTATAAACAAGGCGGAAGCAACTAGTTAATCAAAGCTCAGTCTACAGCTGTTCGAATTGAGCGTCAAAGCTCAGCAACAAATAAGAGCGTAAGCTTGCAGGGGAGATCACAAAAAACGGCAGAGTATTTGCTCTCAGCATGGTAAAAAGTTGATCGCAAGAGAATTTTAGAATAAATATAACTTGAAGTTAAATATATCAAAGTGAGCATAAGAAAAGCTTCTGGCAAATTATATTTATGAAAGGTTATGAAAAAGAGAGCGAATGAGCTGCATTATGATAGAACCGAGAGAGCCAAAAATATTGCTGATTCGAATAAAGTTCAAAGCTCTTCAAGAGATAATTTAAAATGAGCTTTTTTTTGCTAAGTTGAGAGATAAACTTACTTAAAAGCTGCGCCCGAGCAAATCCTGTCAGCAGAAAGAGAGAGCGACAGGTTATGAAAGAGAAAGAGAGAGATTACTGATTACTGAGTTGAGAGACAAATGAACACAATAGCTGAACTTTGAGAGCACAGAAAGGCTTTTCCGGCTTTAAATGAGAGATTTTAAAGATGAAGGGAAAGAGAGATATTGCGCTTGATAGATTAAAACTCTGCTCTGACTATAATTGAGAGAGACATTTGGAAAACTAAGTTTTCATAGAACACAAGCGATTCTTGGTTAGTGAAAGCTCCAGAAGAAACTAAGACAGCTTTAATGCTAATATGAGAGTTCTTTCGAACTTGAAAAACTTTATAAAAACTGTATTTCCATATCAAACTGACGCAAAAGCTGGCGTTTAGGAGCGCTCAATGGCTCTTAGTACAAGCGCATTCCTTAGCTTTGAACTTTGACCCGCAATTCCCTCAGCTAAGAGCTTACACCTGCATAGGATACAAAGTTGAGACAACTATTTAAGAGGCTTGGCCATTCTCCAAAACGCATTTGTTACATTTATTTGCGAAAAACAATGGAGCTTTGCGCGTTGATACTTGAGTGTGGTTAGCAAATGTGGGTTAGCAAAGGTTTTTTTTTACACCTCAAAATATGAGGTACACACCTAGACGGAGTCATATGCACCACACCTAACCCCACTCTAGAGTTTGAAGCAATAGGCTGGGTTCCAAAACTAATCGAAGCAAAAAAATCGCGAAATTCAGCCCAAGGCGCTGAAAAGCAAATAAAGCTAAACATGATTATTGATCAGGCCAAGTGTTGGGCACAGCCATTGTCTAAGGCTCAACAAGCACACACACAGATGCACACACTGACACACACAGATGGACGCTCACACACACATCTGGCCAGGCAAAAGTAACGTCTTTTGTTCAAGCGAAAAGCGAAAGCATTTCTGGTCACTCGCACAAAGCGCACAAAAATCGTAAAAAAAACACAGGACCTGGTTTAGGATGGGATAACAGAAAAAAAGGGAAGAAGTGTATTTGTTTATTGCCTTTACCCAAGCAATTAAGTGCAAGGGGGTTGCAGAACCGGAACTACCAAAAGACTTGACCACTGTCCAGCGCCGGACGAGACAATTATTTATGAAATACATTTGCGTAATTTGCGCAGGCCGCTGATCCTCAACATGTCTAGGCAGGCAGAAGACGCTGCTAACCGGTCTGGTGCCCTCTCTTTCACTCCAGTGTCCAGTTTTCGAGCATGGGCTTATTTATGCGCCTGGGAAAATATATTCCACACTGACCACAGTGACTCAAAAGTTGCCAGACTGACCGCAACTGCAGCGCAGATCGACTCCAGATAACACAGCAGCCAGCAGCATCAACAGCAACAACAATAAACAAGAAGAGGAAGAAGATTCAGCAGGAGTAGGAGATGGCAGAGTCTTCTTCTCTCTGCTCTGCCATTTTGCTTGATTACTTAATGAATGCATTCTGTGGGCCAGCGCACGTGCTCAAGTCTCTCGACTGCGCTTTTGTTTTGGTGTATGTGAATGTGTTGTGTGTTAAGCAGCGCACTTATGTAATCGATAAACGATATACAAGTCATCGAGTCATCGCGTCATCGCACATGTCAAGCAGCCACTTGAGCGCGTGCCCAAGTGGCCCACAGCCAATTGTGGCCAAGTGGATAAAGCATCTAAAACCGAGCCATACTTAATCCGTACCCAAAGGGTTTTGAATGGATATCTATGGAAATGCAATTTCCGGCCTCGGGTTCAAAATGCCTTTCACTTTATATGCGAATTTGCGTTTTAAATATTTTCCTTGCTTTTAATGTACTTTGTAGCGGATGACGTTAAGTTAAAATTTACATTGTTAATTATAATGCATATATATTCATGGGATGATATAAGAGATTTAAAGTGTCATGCGAATTTAGCTAATCGTCTTTCTAAAATTTTTTTGTACATATAAATTAACATGATCGTTAAGACTCTAGCTAGGATATCTGTTGCTTCTTTATTGAAAAAAAAAACGAGAAAGAAGTGCTATCTTCGGCACACCGAAGATTTAATACCCTTGCAGACCCAACCTTTTCAAAATGCTCATAGTGCTTTGCCCGTATCTAAGAAGCACAGGGAAAATAGTTAATGCCGAGTATGGTTAAGATATCTTGAAAAACAAAACAGGTTTCCATACAACAACTTAATTTTCGACCGATCGTTCCTATGGCAGCTATATGATATAGTTGCCCGATGTGAATACGATTTTGCATAAGTGGAGGGAGCATAGTAAAACTAATAAATGCCGAGTTTGGTCAAGATATCTTGAAAAACAAAAAATTCCATACAACAGCATAATTTTCGACTGATCGTTCCTATGGCAGCTATATGATATAGTTGTCCGATCTTAATAGAATTTTGCATATATATGGGGACCGTAGTAAAACTAATAAATACCGAGTTTGGTTAAGATATCTTGAAACACATAAAAATTTTCTATACAAAAACTTAATTTTCGACCGATCTTTCCTATGGCAGCTATATGATATAGTGGTCCGATCTTAATAGGATTTTGCACATATATGGGGAGCCTAGTAAAACTAATAAATACCGAGTTTGGTCAAGATATCTTGAAAAACATAAAAATGTTCCATACAAAAACTTAATTTTCGACCGATCGTTCCTATGGCAGCTATATGATATAGTTGCCCGATCTTAATAGGATTTTGCATATATATGGGGAGCGTAGTAAAACTAATAAATACAAAGTTTAGTCAAGATAACTTTATAAACAAAAATGTTTTTCATACAAGAACCTACTTTTCGACCGATCGTTCCTATGGCAGCTATATGATATAGTGGTCCGATCCAGCTGGTTTTGACATATGAGCTGCGTGCAACAGAAAGAGGGAATTCTGCAAAGTTTCATAAAGATAGCTTTAAAACTGAGAGACTAGTTCGCATAGAAACAGACAGACGGACAGACGGACAGACGGACATGGCTATATCAACTCGGCTGTTGATACTGATCAAGAATATATATACTTTATGGGGTCGGAGATGTCTCCTTCTATGCGTTACACATTTCACGACAAAATTATAATACCCTCTGCAAGGGTATAAAAAAAACAAATAAACAAATGCACGTTAAGACAGGGTCTTAATTCCATTCGAAAGCGTGAAAAAATCGCGGAAAATGGTTGTATGACACATTTTTCTTTACCATCCGATCGGTCAAAAAGTCATTTTCAAGGATATTTGCTTAAATTCATTTGTATGCTGTTTCACACTTTTCCAAAAATGGGGTGCATTCTTGCTGGAAATGTCAGTCATAGATTTAGTTGGTGAAGTTGCGGGTTCAAACTCAAAATCTGTATAATACAAGCTCAAACTCATATTATCCATATATGCTTCTAATTTTTTTTAATTGAAAAGCGTTTGATCATAGGCTATAATTGTAAAAAGTTCAGGGATTTTATATGCAAGGCATCTTCAAAAAGTTAATTTTCATTTCTGGAGCTTCTAATTTAATAGCAACTATTAATTCATTATAAAGTATATGTTAATCAACTAATAATATATAAAAATATCTTTTCCTTTTTTACTGCTTTTTATCTAGCTACAGCCTAGTTTTCATATATCTGTCGAACTGCACACAGAAACCGCCCTTCAACCCTCTTTTTTGATAGCTTGCCGACCAGTTCCAAGAGTTCAAGTTCAACTTTACTGTTTCAGCAGTAAATTCCGTCGCTTTAATTTATTTTTCCTCACAAAAATGCCTTTATAAACTGAAATTAATTTTACTAGCCCAACCCTTGGCTGTAGAAAATGAAAAACAAGTTTCTGCACAAATTATTGTCCAGTACGCTGACCCAACCGAAGCCCAGTCCGGTCCAGCCCCTCCAATTGACACTGCAATTTAATTAGAGCGACCTTCGTGCCTTGATTTTATGCGCCTTTTCAGGTTTTTTTTGGTTAGAATTTCTTGACCAGGTCTCCCAAGGCATAACCTTTGTGCCGCTTTTGTGCTAAGTAGCGCCCGAAAAAAAATGAGGCAAAAAAATAAAAAAGGGACCGAAATTCTATGCAGAAAAGACATTTTCTCACGATTTCTCGGCGCTGATATAGGTTTTGGGCTATTGTGAACTAGTTTTACGCAGAACTTGTACATTAGGAAATGCCATGAGAGGAACGGGGTGGTGGAACCAAAGGTGCTGAACTCTTTTGCGTTTTTATTATGATGATAAAGTTGACAAGTTGTTGTCAGTGCT
This sequence comes from Drosophila montana, assembly GCF_035044405.1. Classification (NCBI taxonomy): domain Eukaryota; kingdom Metazoa; phylum Arthropoda; class Insecta; order Diptera; family Drosophilidae; genus Drosophila; species Drosophila montana. The sequence goes on from NW_026996690.1 coordinate 1,429,580, forward strand.
GGTGGCAGCCACAGGTAATCGCATATTTAATGGCCCAAACAGGTAGCCCACAGCTGGGTTCATGCCGTGTCATTAGCCACAAACAACATTTTGTACTTGGCCTAGGCAAATTTTTTACTATTATTATTTTTTTTTTTTCGGCTGCTCGTTGTTCATATTTTTGCGCAATGCCCAAACGCGACGAGGCTTAAATCAATGTTTAGATACATTTAATTACAATGCGGCTATAGCTGCATTTTAATTGCCTCGTTCTTAACCCAAATCGCAGCAACAGCTCAACATCTGCTGTTGTTAGGAAGGGGGGTTATTAGCATTTTGCGAAAAACCTGTCAATATTAGTGCAAATAATAACAGCTTTGTACAGCAGCTGGACAGGTATCTATCCCTCCCTCTCTCTTGCCCTCTCTCTCTCTCTCTCGGCCAGACAGATGTTAATTGTTAATGCCGACAACTACAGCTAACCAACTAACCAACTAGCCAGTCAAGCAGTCACCCAACCAGTCAGTCAGTCAGTCAATCAGTCATTCAGTCATTCAGTCAGTCAGTCATGCAGTCACCCATTGATCGATTCACAGTGGCGTCTGTCAATTTGTCGTCGTTTGCCAATTTGCGGACAAAACATTTGGCCCAACTATGCCAAATATTTGTGCAGCAAGCACTGTTGCATGCTGCCTTTGATTAAGTCGAAGCATGCACTGCAAAAAATCAAGAGATACAAACTAAAAACACACAAAATATTGTTTTTTGTTTAACTTTAGTGTTTGAACCCCTGAGTAGATGGAATATAGATAAACATGTCGAGCACTTTCCGTCGTTCCTAGCCAGCACGACTTTATCCTTAAGCTGTCCAGCTTTTACTCCCAATTTTCTTAGAGTGTATGTCACTAGATCTAATCGAATTAACTTTAATAAATCATTTGTGCCTAGCGGCTGCGTGCCACCAGAGGCACAGAAAAAAAGTGTCGACACACAAATTACAATATCGAGCTAATTCCTAATGCGAGTGTGTATGCTCAACTATTCAAGTATTCAATTATTCAACTGTTCCGAGTATTCGATATATTCGAATACTCATGCTCATTCAATGTTGTTTTTTTAATTATTAACCAGCGACCGAACAAGTTTGCATTTGATCTCTAGGGTCAATATGCTGTACCCAATGCTTAATTGTTTTTTTTTCTGTGTACCCTGTAACCATAAAATGTGTTAAGTAGACATGCTCAACTTGTGCAAGCTTGTGTAAGACATAAAAGAAGTGATGCGGAATACATTACTTCATATATTTATTATAGGGTAACGCCTAGTCGGGCACGTACTAAAAAGTCTCAGCTTAAATAGTTATTACATTGTTGTGTGTGTGTCTAGACAAATGACTCTATGGTTTGCTTTTAATGTAGTTTAGGAACTTGGCTAAATGTCATGCATGGAGTTTGATATGTAATGTAATATGACAATGATTGGATAGCTAATTGGTTGTCTATAAGTCGTATATGTGGACAGCTTATTGAGTTATCTGGAGGACTTTTAATGATGCATTAAGATGCCAATAGTTTTAGCTATTTAGAGGATTAAGAATTAGCTGAGTAAAAGGAGATCTATTAAGCTTTAACTGTTTTGAATTTATCTTTAAGTTATTAAGAGAACTCCCAAAACTCAGACAGTTTTTTTTTCTTAGTAAGACTTACTCTCTAAGAGCCTGGTAACAGCTGTATCATCCGAATGAGGCGTTCGGAAAGCTTTTCAATTGGGCTCTTTAGGTTTGGGGCCTATCATCAAGTGGCACTTTGACTGTAGCCACATTCTTTGGCAGACCACTTGGCACAGTCCAAATAAACCCCAGCAAGTAGAGCGCCCAAAAGAGCAGCGCACAGTTGTCAATTGTGTGAAAATTCCTAGCATGTGACATTTAGTTGTCCCATTTATTGGACCGAATGTAACCTACATACAATTGAAAATCAAATTTTATTTCTTGTTCTACTTCCGTTTCTATCGTTGTTTCATTTTTCTACTCGCTCGTCTTTTCGCCTGCGGTCTCTGCGCATTTAATTTATTTATGTATTTGCCTCACTGTTTGACTTTTAATTGACCCACACCCAATGCGAGAAATTTCGAATATTGTAGTATATAGTACATAGTATATGGCAGCGGTTAGTTGGGAGGACTTACCTTCGCGTCGCATGCCCATTTTGAGGCACTTTTTCAAACGGCAATATTGGCATTGATTGCGATGATGTTGATCTATGGGACAGTTTCTGCTGCCCCGACACGAATATGTCAGGTTGCGTCGCACGGATCGCTTAAAGAACGATTTGCAGCCTGAAAATAAGCAAAAGAAATGAACAATGTGGAAATTAATGAAATGAATAATTGATATATATTTAAACATTTTTAAGATTTTCGTAATGTATAACAAAGTTTATAAGAAAGCAAAATATATTAATAAATAGCTATTGTTTGCAAATGGATTATTGAGCTCGCAGTAGGTAATTCGATTAATCAATCTAAGATAGCAATATTTTTGATTGTATATATAATAATAAATAAAATATTGCTGGAACAGGATATCTTAAACAAGCAGAGCGTTCCAAATCGATAGTCGATGGTTAGAACTATCAATGTCGATATTGGTCTTAATAAACAGACCAACGATAGTCAGAACTACTAATATCTATAGTCGACAGTCAGAGTTGCCAATATCGATAAAAGTATTAATAAAAATATCGATAGTGGATAACCAGAGCTTTCAACGTCTATAGCTAGATTTATCGAAAGCGAAAGTAGACTTAATAATTAAGCTTTATTACAATGTTTCCTCTAAATTATGAAATCTTTAATCGACTATTCTAAAATCTGAGCATTGTACACCGCCAACTGTTATCTATAACAAATTTGAGCCAAATAAATAGTACCATAATTTGTGCCTTGGATCATCCCAAATTAATTTTTTCATTTGCCTGAAACATGTTTTTTTCCATCTAATACCAAGTTCGCATAATGCAACAGCCTTACAGCACTTTTTTATACTCTTCTCTTTCGCAGAAAACATTATGACCTAGCCTATATGCCAGCATACCTTTAAGTATGCCTAAGCCAAGCTAACGCTCGCTGTCAGTTACACCTTCGAATGCTTTGCAACAAGCAAAACAAATTCCATGGCACTTGGATCAAAAAAAGAAAAGAGGGGCAACAAAAATTGTTACCACTTGTAAAGCAAAGTATCCAAAGTGCAGAACATGCCACCAAATGCGGCAAGTTGCGCTTCACTTCATGACACTCGCAGTTGTTTGTCCTAGTCCTGGTATAAGCCAACTCGCCCTCAACCTCTCTCTCTGCCGCGCTTGTTGCCCATGTCAATGGTCATGTTACACGTTTCATGGCTTAACGCCTTCCATAAAATTACCTTTAATGGCTTTCAATTAACAAAGTGTATCTTTGGGCACGAAGATACGAATGTATCTCTGAGTGGCCAGAGCCTAAGTAGAAGAAGAGGCAGTGCCTCCTATATTGCTGGGCGGCTGCTGAATTTTAGTTTTTGGCTTCACGAATTTACTGTTAAGACTGAACACTAGACAAGCTGTTGTTGTTTTTGTTGCTCTTGCTGTGGGCAGCCATTAAGCACTCGCTGATATAGTTGGAGCCCGGCGCGTTGTTTACAAGCTTCACTGCAATTTGATGTCGCCATGTAGCTGAACATGTGTATCACTTGCGTGCCGCCTGCCCCCTTCCGTTTCCCTGCACACTGGCAAAACGTGCGTCCTGTTTGGGTGGGGGACCCACTTTGGCTGCGGGGGCCGCACTTTGGGCCATGCCACACAAAATTTCTCACAATAACTCAAAACAATGGCATATGCTCATAAAATTCGTTTTAAGCTGTAAAATCATCATCAAACAAAATATGTAAGGCCCAGTGCCAGGCACAGTCGCAGCCATGTCTCTAGCTATGCGATCAGCGCTATAAAAGCTATTCAATGCGCGCTCCTGCCTAAGCATTCAGGGGGCGAAGGGTGGAGGAGCCAACGGACGCAGACAGGGCAGACTGCGTTGCGATCGTGTGCACCAAAACGTGCCCAGGCACAGTGAATTTAAAGCTATTAGCCCAAGTCGATCAACAAATGCGCTACAGTTGGGCTTAAAGCTGATGAAATATAAAAAAAGTTTAGCTTAAAGATGTAAAGCTCTTAGATAAAGATAAGATTGATCCCTTGACTAAGAAGCCTAAATAATAAATGTTAAACAGGAGCTCTTAAAGCAGACAGAAAGCTTTTGATATAGCGGAAAAGGCACATCATTTTAATTTGTTCTTCATAAGAGAAAGTCTGAAGCTTTGCGAGCTTTAAGACAAACTAAAAGCAAAATTGACTATTGCGAAGCTTTACTATTTTTGAAAGCTCCATGCTTGATAAGGGGTTTCTATGTTCGCAAAAACTGTAAAAGCTTGCAAAGGCTTTTTAAATAAATTTGTTAAAGCTTACAGTGGGAAATTACTTCAAAATAAAAGCGTAAAGGAGCTACTTTGTAGCTTTCTACTGCACATAACTCAAGATAAGATACAGTATCTGAGTGTAGCTGCATCTAATATGAGAAGGGCATGCTGCAATGTCTAAGCTGCCAAGCCAAACGTTGGCCTCACACGCCGCGCTAGACAAGCCCAAGATGCAACTAAAAGGCATCTAGGAAATATACACACACTCACACACACACACACAGATACACACATGCACAGCACACACTTAAGCTTTTACACCATATGATCTACGAATAACGATATTGTACCAAGTCACGATTTCTGCACAAAACGTACCGTTGCCTGTGCCTCTTTTCCACTCTGTGTGGTTGTGGTTGTTATTGTTGCAGTTGTTGTTACTGGTGTGGACTGCGGGACAGTCTGGACAGGCTTAGGCCTGGCCATGGTACCTACAGCTTTTGGCCAAGCATCGAAAAATAAAAGAACTGCAATCGGCCAGGCGGCTGCCCATATGCGCATATCGCTGTTTTATCTGGAGCTGAGACGATGCGAACGCTGCGCCGTGTCGTTATTGATGAAGATACGAGCAGAAGCATTCAGCTATGAGCCAGTAAGATACCGTAAACCCCGGCCAGACGAGGGGATACGCTGGGGCTCTATGGCATATCATGTTATATCAATAACCGCAAAAGGGTGGAGCGAGAGATGCCCAAACCCAGATACAGATACAGCTACAGATACAGATGCAGCCATCGATGAAGATGCAGCTGAGGCTGTGAAGGTGTAAGGACCCAAAAAATCAAAAAAGTCACTGCGAGTGCAAAGCAACCCACTCTGTACCCAGCCAGCCCCACCCATACATACCACCCGCTGCCCTCTGGGAAGCCCTAGAGCAGCCTGGCTCTCAGGGGCCTTGCTATGGCTTCAAAAATGTATCTCATAAGTGCAGACAGTTTAGCTATAAGCCAGGCGCACTTTGCGGTAGTTTCAATTACGCTGAAGCTTAATTGCAAGCCTTGGGAGAGGGCTGGAGCGGGTCTTGAGGAGGAGTGCGGGGCAACTCTCGCGTGCGCTACGCGCCATAAAGCGTTCAATACAGTTAGACTTCCAAGAACTACAGCTAAGCTAAAGCGTTCGTTCTATTAATTGAACTTCCTGAAATGTGTGCGAAAAGGCAAGATAACCAATGCACCCCCCGTTGCCCAGTTAGCCACCACCCGCCCCCTTCCCTATACCCTATTAATGCTAGCGTGACCATGGCCATAAGACCCCCAACCATTTTCCCCATAAATGAAAGTGCAGTCAACGCGCGGCTTTTTCCGCTTGGCCGCCTCAATTTGAAGCGTGAAATTAGTTGGGGCCACAGCGGACGAGTACATATGAGTACCTTTGAGTATTTGTGCGTATCTCTATGAGTACAATGAATATATATATAAGAGTACTTCGTTATTACGCTCTTTGAGTACCCATGAGTATTTGTGAATATCTCTATGTGTATAATGAGAACCTGTGTGAGCTTCAATATATTTACGTTTTTATATATTGAGCTGTAATTGCCAATTCGAGTTTGTACAGCAAACGAGTACATATTAGTACCAATGAGTATTTGCAAATATCTCTATGAGTATTTGCATGAGTATCACTTAGCTGCAATTGACAATTTGAGTTTGGTTTTTTGGCCAATTGCATTTTTTTTGCGCTCGGTCAATGCACCGTTGCCGAGAAGTGTAACACACAGAAAGTCAATAGCAGCGACCAGACGCCGCCCCATTGTCGGCTCATTTTCTAATTATTAATACACACACACACACACACACAGGCATACACACACACCCAAAGTACACAGCTAGAGAGCCATCATTAAGTCGCAATAATTAAATATTAAGCTTACATGTGCAGGCAGCTAGTTCAAGTAATTAGCACAGCGGCTCAAGACTTGAAGGCTAGAGATGAGGGCAGGTTGTGACACGAGCAAACACGACTCAACACTAGTTGGTAAAATCTATATATTCTACTATTGAAAACTAGTAAAATTATAAATATTTTGAATGAATTCACATGGGTTAAAAGTCGTGAGAGTCGTGTCGATTGTGTGTCGATATTCCTGCTCGTGTTCGTATCGAAAACGATCTGACACGCGCTCATCTCTATTGAAGACAGGCAAACTGATGACTGAGATTGGGGCGGCGGCAAAGCCAAAGCGCAGCAAAAGCTAGACAAAGTATCTGGAGTACAACCGAAACATAATTGCAGACCCAGACACGAACCGCAAAATGTTTTAACTTGCATGCACTTCGAGTATCTACAAAATGCGCTGATTATGAACGCGCTTGAACTTCACGAGGCGGAAGCTCAGTTCCAATTGCAGTTGCTGGCTGTTGGCTGCTGGCTGCTAGTTGCAGTTGCAGGTGCCCCCCACAGCTGATTACTGGGTAACAGGTAACAGGTAACAGCAGGCAACGCCACTCGGGGTTGACATTGCTATAAAGCAGCAGGGTTTATAACTCGATATAGGTCAATGGTAAAGATACTTGTGGGAAGTATCTGAGCTCAAAGCTGAGACCCGAGTGCTGAGCTGCGATTGCAACAAACTTCTCAGCTGTGGCAAATTTAAGAACTTTCCACTTAATGAAAATGTTGCCCAGACTTAGCGAATTGTAAATTGGTTTTGTTTGAATTGCAGCTGGTTACTGTTGGCAATTGAATGTTGAAGATACTTTGATACGACTTGAGATACAAACGGTTGGAATGTTTATGAACTGCAGATACTTGTATAAGGTTCACTTCAGATCATATAATACATGGTCTTGTGTATAGAGTGTTAGCTCTTAAAATGCAGTTGTACAATACTAAGTTGCCTTTAATCATGAATCTATCTTAGGCTGCAAATAGTTCTCGGCACGATAGTAAACCTTCAATACACTTTGATAGCAACGATTGTATTGATTAAAAATGATCTCATAATATATGAACAGATCTTTAGATATAAGCTTAAGTCGTAAATTTTGATTTCAAATTACACCGGTTGAGCGGGCAAAGATCATATAGAACTTTTAATAAATGTAAACTATTTCTAAAACTCTCACCTATAAAGAAAATCTTAAAGAGAGCATGTGAAATAGTTAAATCCTGGCTAAATTTGATTAAAAAATAATATTTAATTTTGTAGTTAAAAATATGATACTGCTTTTATATAGCCAAAACTTTACTTAGTTAATTTATTGTACCACAAATTAGCTCTGAGCCTTAGGTACAGACATTGGGCAGAGATATTTATGTAGTTTTCTCAGCTAGCTGCTCACTTATTTGATGCAAACCCGTTTTAAAACCCACAATTTTTATATGCCCCTGAACCTTTTGAATTATTTGTATATAGGGTATACTGTTTTTGTGCAAATGTATGTAACAGAGGGAAGGAAGCATTTATTCATCTCCATAATGTATTTAACGTATATATGCATATATATTCTTAATGAGGAAGGCGAGCTGAGTCGATCTGGACTTTTGAAATCAGTAATATATGTTCTCCTATGCTATAGGCAAAACGTGCTTATAATTTTTTTTCGATATATTTTCTTTATTGAACAATACAGATAAATATCGATTTTGAAGCGAAGATTATCCGAGCTAGATCCTCCAAACTTTGTATGTAGGTTCTCGTATAGTATATACAATTTAAAAATACTTAAATTTTTCGATACCTATCCCTCTCCCCAACGAAATTGGAAAAAATGAAAACATTTATAAATATACTGCCTTGCGATTTGGTTTACACACGATTTTAATGTCACATTTAAGCACTGGAAAGATCATAAAGATCGGACTTTGAACACCGAAGGTAATCAAGAACGCATTTCCCAAGGTAGGAGGATAAAGGAAGAAGAAGCAGAGCCGCTGCCTAAGTGCTTGTGTGTGCATATGTGTGTGTTGTTATAGAAAGAAGCGAAAATCTTTGTAATGCACAACTTGGATCTGGGTATCTCCTAGTCGAGCACTTCCAACTAGATGACTATTAGTTGTTGCTTTGTAAGCAACAAGTCCAGGCAACGCTTGGCCCATATGCCACCATATGCAGAGCAATTCGCACGTTGCACAGCCGACAACAACAATAACAGCAACAACATCAACATCAACAACAAAATGCCGACTGAGTCTTGGCGAAAATAAAGATAAGCGATTTAGCTTTGATTTAACTGATGCTATGTGAAGTTATGCAGCCGAAAGGCAGCCTCTATGGGAAGTGGCCAGGCCGAGGCGGAGGCCCAGTTCAAGTCCAAGTCTGCGCGCCTGGTCATGTATACGAGGGCTCTCTGTGGCAGCAGCACATGGCGATAAGAAAGGTTATGTTGCTGCGGCCGTGGCGTTGCACTATTAAAGACAGAGAGAGAGAGAGAGGGAGACTGTGCCACTCCGCGGGGCATGTCGTCATGAGCTGTTCTCCGCAAATGTTGCAAGTGCATATGGAGGATGCCACAAAACGTGCACAGTTGAAAATAGTAAAAGAAACCAAATATATATTTGTGTGTTAGGGCAACGTTGCAGCTGATCGATTAGCCAAGTTAGCTGAAAATGAAAATTGCGCATGAAGTGGCAACAACTGTGTCTGCCTGCCTGCCTGTTGCACGTTGCCCCTTGGCTGCGGCTCTGCTGCTTAACATAATTAATTAAACCGTTACATTATAAAGCGGATCAAGTCGCTCGCTAGTTCACGATTTTTGTCCGTCTGCCGCGGACAATGTCGGGCAGGGGGGGTAAGGGAGTGGAAACTTTACGAAATCGCATCGTGTCAGGATGCATTTTTTGCGCCTCATTTGGCTGAGACGAGGCACCGAGTTGCAACTGCAACTGCAACTGCAACTGTGGCAGCAGCTTTATTGGCTTTAACTTGGCTTCTAAGTACAACGATTTGTACTACAAGTCAGCGCTTAATGATTACAATGTCGAGTCTCAGTTGTTGCTGTTGTTGTTGTTTCAGTTGTTTCAGTTGTTGCTGTTGTTTGTTTTGTCTTCGGAAAATCTGTGTACAATTAAGTTTCGTATTCGACGCGATTTTGCTGTAGCTTTTTAATGAAGGGCCGGCGCTTGTGCCAAATATTTTGTAAACAGGCCAAGCTCTTTGAGCTCATTAATGTTGACACCGAGTTGAGTAATGCACCCCAAAGCCAGAGTTGCCACAGCTCGATCAGACATCATGCATATAACCATAAATATCCACATTTTCTTAGCTACCTCGTAATTTTATGGCCACAATTTGCCAAAAAAAAACAACCAAAATAATATACATAAAACAAATAACAGTTTGTGCCCCGGGTGATGCCTGAAATGGGGTGTGCGTAAATCATGTGTTTTGTCTGCGCGAGCCAAATCGCACGGAAGTTATAAATGTTTATCATAAAGCGATTTATATGCTCTTATAATAAATGATATGGATGCTTAATTCATTGCTCTCCGCTCTCTCTCTCTCGATCTCTCTCTCTCTCTCTCTCTCTCTCTCTCTTGGTTGGCAGCCAAAATGATGCAAATTTAATACAAGCTTGGAAATTTATTAAGCTTTTCGTTACTAATTAATAAGTAAAATACGTTTTGTGGCGGGCGTCGCTGCCACGCCCCCTGAAAATATACAACCGCGCTGCATAAGGCTGCAACGTCATAAATTGCAGCACGAAGAAAAAAAAAACACACACACACATCTGAAAAACGCGCTGTGGGCGTTGTTAATTTTTTTGAAATCGTATTTACTTTGTTGCTGTTACTTATTCGATTTTTATTATTTTTTTGTTTTGGGTTTTTTGGGGCATCGAGTAGACAGCTAATTGATTTATGTGCGCCTTTTGTTAAAGCTCAGCGAATGTGTCTACCAACTGGAATTTTCATATAATTTAAGACTCTCGAATCTGAAGGCGCCATTTCAAGTATTTTTACCCCAACCCTTGCGAGGTGCAACTGCGAAAAGCCATGAAATTCGCAGCATTTTACATAAGTGAAATATATTCCAAATAAAAATCAAAAGTCAAAGGTCAAGAAATTTTATGTGCATCAATAAAATAAACAAGAAAAATATATATGTTTTTATATGGTAAAAAGAGGCTTTGCCAGGGCCAAGTAATGCATTTTCATATATAAATAATAAAAATTAGTGTGAAGTTAAGAGCATGAAATTAAGAAAAGACGAGTTTAAAGTATTTCAAGGGTGAATTTGAAAAACTACAAAGACTCCGTAATAATTTGTATTTCGGCAACTTTTCTACAAGAACTTTGAGAATTTTTTTTTTTGATTTTCTGACTGCAATTTACAAATTAGTTCGCATGAAGAGAAGAGAAATTTGCGTTAAATGCTTTATTTGCCTACATCATAATGAAGTGAATTAAAAAGCCACACATGTTGTTCAGCAAATTTCTTCAAAAGGAAACCCCTCCATAAAAAATGAAGTAGAAGAAACAAAGATACACGACACAGACACACAATGATGACTATGGACAAGCATAAAGCAAACTGTGACATTGTCAACATCAAAATTTTGTTTTTTTTTCTTGGGAGGGGGGCTTTAACATGGAACACGAACCTCCGCTTGGCTTGACCAACGTGCGGTTCGGCATATGAATTCTTGAGTTTGGGCTGCGCTTTAATTGCGGCAACGTGGGAAACTATTTAAATGGGTTGACATCAAAACTTCCTTCATTTTTATTTTTTATTTTTGTTGTTTAATGCACTGTGCAAAATGTTAATGCACTGCGTCGGCCTACTCTATCAGGTTGACAAAGTATCTGTGTATCTTTGAGATACATTCGCACAGAGCTAATGCGCGCCGCTCGCGCTTAACAATTAGACAAGCTGGCAATTTTCTTCAGAGGCGCCAGGCCAGGTCTGCTTTTATTATTTTATATCTATGAATTTTCCACTGCATTTTCCAAAGGCTTTTCCTTTGTGCTAGTTTATGTTTATGTGGCATTTAATTAATTGCATGCCTGCTACTTAGTTGTTGCAGCAATTTTTCATAAAATTTATTTGTCATTTTCATGTGGGGCAGCAGATAAATCAACTTAATTAGCTTTTGACATGGGCGCTAAGATAACTTTTCATGCAATAAATAAACGCAGCAACATTTGCAATGCAAAAAGGTGTGGAAAATGGAAAAACGCACAGTTCTTGGAAAGCTGCTGGCAGCTATATCAAAGCGTATAGAGAGTGCGCCACATGGGAGTGCGCGACCAGAAGATACCCTGAACAAGGTGAAAACATACACGCACTCACGAGCGTTTTGCTTCTTCTTCTTTCAACCTCCACACTATATTTGGGAAATGCGTTCTTTAGTAACTTCGATCTTTATGAAATTTGGAGGGCTTTAATATGGAATGCTTGGGGGATTATATACCAAACCCCAAGGACATACCTCTTAAAATTTTTAAATATTTATAATATAAATACTTCGTAAGCTCATAGATGTTGCCTTCTGCCTATTGCATTCATTAGCACAAAGTCATGATACCCTCTCAGCCAATTTCAATGGGTATTGGCTATAAAAAGTCGCATAAATGAAGAGCGTATGAAGACTGTGAAAACCTCAAGTATTGCCTACTAATAGCCATGACAAATAGCTAAATTAATAGGCGAGGGAACACTACGTGGTTGCAGCAGTTGTTGTTGTTCTTCTTGTTGTTGTTTTTCTAGCTGGTCTGGCACATTAGAGGCATGCACTCATCATTAATATTATCAGGCGGCTGATATCAGCGCACATTTTTCAGTCAGCAGCCTGAACCGTGACTTTTAGCCAAAAGGTTAGGCGGCAGAATTTGTGGCTGCAGTTCCCAAATGTTGAGAGACAACATTTATCTTTTTTTTATAAATATATATGAATATATTCTGAATAGTACTCGATTCGTCCAATTTCACCTACAAATTAGAAGAAACAGTTTGGTCGAACAGCTGTGTGCGAAATCAAACAAGTTGCTAATACAATGGACACAGCCCGGAGGGGTAAGGGGTTAAGGTTCAAGGCACAGATACTCTACACACACACACACACACACACACACACAAATATGCACGCATAAGCTACAATTAATCTTAGAGTACGCGGCGTTGTGGAGGGGGCTGCCTTTTGGAATAAATTTCACATACTGCGCCCTGCGACTGGACAGAGCTGGCAGACAGCGCCGACAGGCAGCGAACTGAGAGACAGACAGACAGACCGCCAGATAGACAGACAGACAAGTGAGACAGCAGCGCGGGCAAGAAAACGAGTTGTGGCAAGTATCTGCAAGTACGTGTATCTCAGCTTGGAAGTGAATCAGCTGAAAGGACGCAACGGCGCACATTATGGCATTTTGGTGCCAAAGCGATTCTCAAAAAACAGAGAGAGGGAGAGCGAGAGAGAGAAAGAGCGAGAGAGAGAGGGAGAGGGAGGTAGAGCATATAACGCATAACTGGCAATGATATGCGCCTAAGCGCTTTACTATTTATTTTGAAAAACATTTTTGTGTGTGCCTCAACTTGAGACGCGAGACTTGAGACTACGACGGGCATAGAACAAAATAGATTGCTATCGTGGCAACATCATCAGCAGCAGCAGCAGCAGCAGCAACCGCTGCCCCCAAAAGATACACAACAACAACAACAGATACATGTATCTGTGAGCTACATGCGGCATGCGGCAAGCGGCTAGCGGCGGGTGGCGAGTTGCAGAAAACACCTTCAGAACGCAGCGAGGCGGTCACCGAGCCACATATTTCGATTGTTGTTGTTGTTGTTGCATTCTAGTTGTTGTTATTGTTGCTGCGCATGCGTACAAAATGCTGGGTGATTAATAATAATAAAAGCGCCTACAATGCATTGCGAACCGCCAACGTACAGTGGTAAGAGGTACGCTTTGTATCTGTAAGATACTTTTTGCTATTTGGCATTGATAAGAACAAATAAAGGGAATGGCAGCAAGTTATATATAAATATAAAATATATATTTATATAATATAAAATATATATTTATATAATATAAAATATATATTTACATATATGAATGTTATTTTGGAAAGAGAAGCCCTTTAATCTTGATTTTCTTAAATAATTAATAGGCAGCTAAAAACTAACCCGGGAAATAATGTTAAATACAATTTTCTTTTAGTTTCCAACTTTTTTATATAAGAAAAGGAGCCAGAAATTATTATATAAAAAGAAATATATAAGAATAAATTTGAATAATTAAAGGGAAATATCATTTACTTAAAATTAATGGGAAAATCTTTCTTTTTAAATGCCTCATACATCTTTGAAATACATTTATATAGATTATTTATTAAATGTTGGATTTAGCGACCTTTCCTTGTTATAATTATTTGTTTGGCTGGTTCAAACAAAATTGAGTATTAAAAATATTTTTAAGTCAAATTTTCAAAAGTTCCTAATTGTTCTCTCACTTTTCTATAACTGCAACCACTGTGCGCATAGATACGCTCTGCAGCTGTAATTTCTCTCTGACTAAAAGCAGAACATTTGAAGAGATACGAATATGACAACTTCAACTTGGCGTTCTACTAAATGGCAGAGCCGCTGCGTGCAGCGTTAATCTAAACTCATGAATGCAGTTTTTCTTTTTTTTCTACCTCAACGCTGAAGTACTTCAGCTCCGCCCCGCCACCCTCGCCCTCACCCTCTTCCGTCTACCAGCTGGTCTCTCGGCCAGGTCTAAGACAATAAAAAGGTGGGCGCTTCATTTAGCGGCCGCAGCCGCACAATTTGCATGTTTGCACAACAATTGTTTGGCTTGGTACAAAAGCGCACCGTATTTTATTTAGATAATAATAATTCTTTTTTTATTTTTTTTTATTTCCACTCTTTTATCTGGCGATAAGCGAGTCGAGGAGACGTGGCGGGTGCGTGCGCCGGGGCGGGCTTCGGAACGCAGCTGTAACGGCGTTTTGACCAGACCGTGGCGGCAAAAGTATCTGTGTAAGTGCGTTACATAAGTGCCGGCACTTTTTGAGATTTTCTGCGAAAAATTTCATATGCAAAAGTAGCTCAGATTTGAAATTGTGTCTGCAGCTACATAGATACAAAAGTATCTCATGCAGATTTGGTTGAGAGCGCGAATTTTGATTTGTGCGACTTTTCGTAGGAAACTACAGTAAAAGCTGGATAAGGCAAAAGTAGCTGAGAATTGATTCTTAGCTTAAGATACAAAAGTATCTGTGGCAAAATGCAGCAAAGATTAGAATTGCATCTCAGACACAAAAGTATCTGACAAACGATTAGTGAAAATTATTAAGTGAAAAGTAAGCTGGAATTGAGATGCATAAATATTGTGAAATGTTTTTAGTAGAAGCAAAAATGTCTTAAAAATCGAAGCAGCCTAAAAGTATCTTTTGATAATAGTCAAAAGTATCTTTGTAGTTTTTAAGTAAAAAAAGCAGTTACTTATTTTGCAATTAGGATTTTAAAGGTACAGTAGTGACTGACTAATACCGAAGTAGGGCAACTTTAAGCTGCTGTTAAGATACAAAAGTATCTTTTACGGATTTAGTTCAAGTAAATTAGGTTTCGGTGATTTTAAATCATCTACATATATTTCATCTAACGTAAATATTCGGTAAAGCAAACGAAATTTAGAGTTCAATTAGGGGTCAGATAGTAAGATACAATTGTATCTGAATCTGAGTTAGCCGATACAAAAGTATCTTTAAGGCAAGAGCTAAGAGCTACATTTTGCTTGATTTTCTCTAAGAGCACATTTTATAGGCTGGTTGCACTTCAGCTGTATATACTGTATGTTTTTGTTCGCACTTAGCAAAGTATCTCAAAGATGCTGTCAATCTTAACGCCTAACTCCCTGCATATTTGCAACACACACACACACAAACACACTCGCACACCCACCTTAGACAACTTGCCATACATCACCGAATTTTATTGCCAACTCATCAAACTGCCATAATTCACAGTAACTGTCAAGATCAGCACGCTTTTGAGTAGTTTCTGAGTTCTGCCTGTAAAACTATTTGAACTCAAAGTCAACATTTCTGTTTGGTCATCCATGCAGATATAAAGATACAAAAATACACACGGCTACAAAGCCGAAGAAGCTACAATTGAAATCAACTGGCGATCTCTTCAGATTAACTTCCAATTGCAGTCTTATAAGATTACAAAGCACAACCCCTCTGCTGTACTCACCTTCACAGGTAAATTGTCCGTAGTGCTTGCCGGAACTCTTGTCGCCGCAGACGACGCACTCGATGTTCTGTTTGGAGTCAATCTGGGAGCCGCTATTGCTGCTCTGCGAGTGGGAGCTGTTGGCCTGGGAGCTGGGCGTGGTGCTGCCACCATTGCCGCCCGCCGAGCCGCCCAAGCAGCTGGCCGACTGGGAGCCCTTGATGATGGGCACCAGATCCGCGCCATGGCCGGATTGTGCGGCGCTTGTGTGATGTGCGGATGTGGAGCCGCCGTTGGCGCTGGGCAAACTGGAGAGATCCTCCTTGATGACATGATGCGCGCTTTGGTTAAGGTTCGCCGTGGAGGTGCTTAGTCCGGACAGATCCTGTTTGATGCCCGCTGACTGTTGGCTGGCCACGCTGCTGGGCGTTGTGCCACCCCCGCCGCCGCCGCCACTGCTTGTGTTGGTGCCCGCCAGCGAGCCGGGTCCGGCCGAGGCATGCAGATGGCCGCCCAAGTTGGGATCATGCCAGGCGCTGTGCGGCGGCACGCCCAGCGACATGGAGCGCGACAGGCCCAGATCGAAGGCGGACAGCTCGGCGCCGGACTGCGGCCGCGGATTGAAGAAGGCGGGAGCTGTGGACGGTGAGGCGCACATGACGCCGCCACCGTACACGCTCAGGGAATTGTGCGTAATAATTTTGGCGGCCGGATCGGAACACGTGGAATAACCGCTGGAATACACTTTGCACGGGCTCCACGCACAATACGCAGAAAAGTCACCAAAAGACTGCTTCAAAAATTTCTCAAAATATTTTCCAAAATATTTTTTTTAATTTTTTTTGCTTTCACACTTTTTGGCAAAGTATTTGCTTAAAATATTTTTTCTTAAAATTTATTTTTTGTTTAATTTATAATAAATATTTTTTTTTAATAATTTTATTTTATTTCTGCTTTGCACATTTTACACACAGCACGAAAAACACTTTTGTGGTTTTTAAATTTCGCTTGTGGCGCGTTTATTTCTTCTTTTATTTTTAATTATTTCAAAATATTTTTAATTTAATTTGTTGCACACGCACGCATTTAATAATTTGCGACTTGATAAAATTTGTATTTATTTTTTCATTGCTCGCCTTTGCGCTGTCACTTTGATGTAGAAAATTTTATATATGTATTCTTTTTGGTTTTCAAAGAAAATTTAAAAATTTTTTCTATCTTTGTGGAAAATGCGCGTCATGCGAGCAGCGAAATCTCAGCTGTTCTCGTAAGGCCTTTTAGAGCCTGACTGGCAAAACATTCGTGGCAAAAGGTACACGACCCGACCCGACTCGACCGTTTCGACCTAACGACACATCACACAAATCTCTCTCATTCCACCACTCGCGTAGATACACACGGCCAAAGATACAGATACAGATACAGCTGCACCCCGGTTGCCGCGGCGCTATTGCTGCACCGCTCACACCCACAGCATTGCAATGGCCCATATCGCGTTTGAGTGAAAATCGCCGCTCGCACTCGCACACACACACACACGCGCGCTTTGGCTCTCTTTGGTGGCGGGGCAAGACCTTCGATGCGTTTGGCTGATTTGCTCACGCGGACTCACCACCACCACCACCACCAGCAATAGCAGCAGCAGCAGTAGCTAACTTTACAGCTACATTTGCATGCACGCGCTCTCTCTCTCTCTCTCTCTCTCTCTCTCTCTCTCTCGCCCTCACTCTGCCGCTCTGTGAGTGAAAAGTTGGCTGGCTCTCGCGCTCATTGGATTCCGTTGGGCGTCCAACAAGAACTTGTTTCTGCTCGGATTTTGTTTTGCTGCTTCTTTTTTTTCTCTTATTAGTTTTTTAGTTGGCGCATCTGTTAGTTGACTTACCGTTAAGTTTCTTATCTAACTGCACCCAAAAACCACTTTTTCGGCTACTTTAAAATGAGCTCCACCTACCTAGAAAAAAAAATTTATATATATTTTGACTTGTAAGGTTTTCTGGTTGGCTGCTTAAAGTGCGTTGTGCTCCATATTTTCTTTCTCGGGAGCTTTTTCTTCCTTTGCTGACAAAATTGTGTGTGCTTATCTTTGGTCTGCTTTAAAGTAATGGCCGATCTGTGAGATATGCATGCGTATATACTCTTAAAGCCGACTGCCATTGGCTGTGCCCACAGATAAGCTATGCAAACTAAAAACTCTGGGTAGTGCGAAGTTTCTCCTTAAATTTTATGGAGCAAAATATAATGTGTGAATTTACAATTGATGTTAAATCGAATAGAATTTAAAGTATTTGATTAAAAAAAAAGTACTGAATCATTTACGTAGGGTTTAAAGCATTTGATATATAATTTTATTTTTTTATTGAATAAATTACAAATTAAATAAGGTTTTAGTCTTATAATTTCTGTGAAATATTATTCCCATATCAAGATTTTGAATATTACAGTTACTCTTATATAATAGTTTTTAATAAGTGTATTTAATAAAAAATTTTAGAGCTCTACTATATTTTCATATAGTAAATTTGAAACCATTACTTTTTAATCGAAAAATTCATATATATTTAAAATTTAGCATAACTGCTTAAATAATGAGCAAATCTTTGGCAAATTTGGTATCTATACGCTCTGCTCTTTAATAAATCAAGCCTTGATTGGTTATTTTAATAAGAACTCAGTTTTCTTGAGTTTTTGACAATTGAAGAGTTCAATAATGCTGCCTCTTACTCTCTATTCGAACCAAAAATCGATGTTATACTACTTTAAGCCTTATCTGCTTGCTGAAATATGCTACATAGCTGTTTTATTATATTATAGACCTTCTAGAACTATATATTTAAATGGTAGTTTAGATTTCCTGAGTTCCCTTAAGTTTCTTTATGCTAAATTCTCAAATTCAGGCACTTCTTTAGCTTATACTCAAATAAACACAATGTTTTTGTTTCCCTCAACTATTTTTTCATGTTAGTTCTACTTAAATTTCCCCCCATTTACTCTAACGTCGGGGTGCTCCAAGTGAAGCCCATTGACTGCTTGAGTCTTAATAAAATTAGAATAATATCTTATGCTAATTGGATAAGGCAGGCGCGGTCTTATTAGACACCAGCTACGTGTCGCGACATGCAATTCGATACACTTGAAAAGTGCCAAAACATGAAATCATAATTTAATTTGATTTTAACGAGACGGCAAAGCGATGCCACATGTGGCACGTTGTGGCCCACACCTGACCAAGTCTTGCATTTGGCATGGTAAAAGCTGCACAATTAGAAACGCCAACATAAATATATTTTATTTTCTTCTACAACATTGTCGAATTAGCATTTTGCAGCAATTTGCACGCAAAGAGCGTAGAAATTGAAACAAAAATTTAAATGCGTTGAGGCCTAAACAATTTGAAGGCACGCGAACTTTAGCTGCTGGGAAGTGGGGTAGGGTGGTGGGTGGAGGGGGAGCCTAGGAAGCTGCAGCAAAAATATTGAAAATATTGTCGACCCAGTTGAGAGGCCAAACAGGGGCCAACCCCTCAGCCCACAATTGTCTGATTTTTTTATTTTTGGGGTAGGGCATGCGGAGCAAACGTACAATTGGATGATCAGCGAGGTGGAGTGCATTTGGTTGAGGGGTCGGCGGCGGTGGGCAGGGCGCAGGCAGCTGCTAATAAGTCGAGTGCCAATTCGAAGTGCTTGCTATGTGTTTCCAATAAGCGGCAGCAGCACACTCACTCAGTCAAGTTTCGTCAAGTTTCGTTGAGTCACTCTCTCACACACGCACACGCACGTACGCTCACACACTCAATTGCACTCACTCAATGCGAGACAGCCTGGCAACGCCTTCGATAGTGCGTCTCGCTCACGCTGCCAGCGCGGCTGTCTCGCTTGCACGCGCTAAAGCGCCGCGGCTGGCTTATCATTAACTGTATCGGAATTTGTTTTTTGTTGGCGCTCTTTGAAAAGCAAAAAAAAAAAATAGCAGAAGAAGACCAGCAAAAAAAAAGTGGCAGCAGCTAAAAATGTTGAGTTTGCTTTTTATTAACACCGCTAGATGTCTCTCTCTGGCGCCCATTAAAGTCTAATTCAATTGGATTTCAGATGCTGCCGCTTAGTCAGTGGGAAGGGGCGATGGGGGGTTTAACACGTCCTGTAGCTGGCTTTTTTTAGTGTCCTGCCTTTGAACCTAATCTCTTGGTTCTCGGCACCTCTTGTTAGTGGCTCGTATGTTACTCGTGTGCACTGTGAACAGTCCCCCTGCCACCTCTCTCAACCTGCCCCCTCTGACACAGCTTCTTTGGCAATGCATTGTTGTGGTCGTGGCTCTGCGCAGAGTTCGCGCAGCCAGGCAGCACCTCCACCCTTTTGGGTTAAATACTGACAACCCCATTTGAGCGCCTCTTTGCACTCGCTGCCCGCTGCCCCTTGCCTGCTGCTGTCCCTTTGGCACCTAACCCCCAACTTTGCCATCCATGTTGGCAACTGGCCAGTTCCATTCTTCTTTCTACTTGTAATTTTTTTCAATTTTTTTTTTCTACTCTGGGGCAGTTTATTGAAAGTAATGTTCGCCTTAAAAAAAAAAATGTCGTACAAGCGCTCGGTTAGGAAGAGGAATTTGATATATGCTTTAAAAGACGACAAATACTAATCCAAATCACATATTGTTAAAGAGAGCCGGGCTAAATATTAACTAATCAACCAAATGCACTTTAGAAAGCTTTTTAGTATTTCTAAAATAATTCAAGGCTAACTATATTAGAAATGATTATAATAAGAGATTTTATAATTTTGTTCCATATTGAATTAAATAATGTAAAATAATATTTAAAATACAATGGAAGCTCAATAGTTAAATTGTAGTTATATTATATATATTTTATTATATACCCACTTATCAGAATTATCATAATCTTATAATGTTCCAAGAACTGGATTATGAATGTAGAGAACATTTATATTGTAATATCTTTACAAATAATTTCAAATACAAAAAGTGGTCAATGCTTGCAAATAGCATTAAATAAATAATATATTATAAAATAAAATAATATATAATATTTTATTAGCTGGCATCAAGTTTAATTAATATCAATAAAAAGATGAAAACAATTTTGTTTTTATATATTTTATGAAGTAAATAATAAATAAACTAAGCCCGAAACTCGAACCAGCTAATAAAATATTTTAAAAACGGAAAGGTCGTCAAAATCAGTTTTATTTTTATATATTTTATATATATTTTTATATATTATATAATATAAATTAAATCAATTTATTTAAGTAATATAACATATAATCATAATATATATATATATATATATGTATATATATATATATAATATATATAATATGTATTAATATTAATATATTTATATAATATAAATTATAATCATAATTTTTATTTTGCAAAAATTTGTTAAGCAATAAATATTATTCGCAAATTATTATCATCGCTGCAGACGCAACGTTCTTATAAGCGAGGAACCACTGTAGCAGAGAACATAACTTATTTTAATTATTAAACAATATAATTCTCTTATAATCTCGAGCCGCAAACAGTTTGGGCTGAGAACTGAGAGCTGAGAGCTTAAACATGAATTAAGCCTCTTACAAAATGGTTGCCTAATTGAGGCTATAATATTATTTGTATTTAAGTATTACTTATTATTCTAGCCTTGCCAGTAAAACCATGCTTGGCTTTAATACTAATAATTTATATTCCTTATAATTACATAATTTATTATCAATATGTATTGGCTTATTTTTAACTCTTTTTCTTTTGCAATATCACATTTTGTCAATATTTAGAAATGTAAAAATGCTGATAAAAATATATAATTTTTTAAAATATATATAATAATATTTAGATTTAAAATTTGATGGAGAATAACAATTGTTTATGTCGAATATATACATAATATACTAAATATGTAAATATATATGATCTACGATCTACACTTCGGTCGGTTGACCTAAGGTGGAA
Organism: Drosophila montana; assembly: GCF_035044405.1. Taxonomy (NCBI): domain Eukaryota; kingdom Metazoa; phylum Arthropoda; class Insecta; order Diptera; family Drosophilidae; genus Drosophila; species Drosophila montana. Next base: position 1,451,155 of record NW_026996690.1, read on the forward strand.
TGCGGGACTTTAATTTACTTATTATCCGATACTATTAGCTTTTAGGTTATCTTTAATTAAAATTATATTACCTTATAATAACTATAACTAAGCAGAGCATATGAAACTTAAAGAAATGTTTATTTATTATTTTAAAAGAACGAATTCTTTAGGCTTTTGCTTTGCAACGGAAAAATATTATTAAATTCTGGCCAAGTAGCCTAATTTAATTGTGAGAAAGTTTCTATAAGTTCAGCTCTATATAGTGTTTTTTTTTATGCACGGGCAACAATGATTAGATAATGCACAAGTTTATAGCTTTTAAAGTTTCGCCTGTGTTTTAAAACTTTCCGTGTTGGCTTTAACTGCAGCTAGTTAAGGGAGCTGCTCAGTAAATAGAAACACAATTCTAGACATATATATGTATACATGCACATATACATAAATGCATATGTGCACCAAGGACTCGAGCAAGAAGTGCACTTATGTAACTCACACACAAATACACACACATACACATACACATACACATACACATATACTGCTATAAAGCATCTATATAGCTACGTGGATACTTCACACAAAGCAAAACTTCTCTCGCCCCAAACTCCAATCGCATGCATACCACCCCCTACACCCCCTACACCCCCTACAGCCCACACTCTTACACACAGCAGCCAACTGGCATATAACTTACATTGTTGCTTGCTTCCCTTTTGCCACGCCCTCAGCCGGCAAACACCCTAACGTCCCCTCGCCTTGTCTACGAAATAAAATAAAACCCTCTGCTCCCATTTGGCGTGGCGCGCAAAACTTTTGCATTGATAAATTTTCTAGTAATTCCTCTTTTCGGCTCGTCGCTTTTGCTTGTTTTGCCTTGTTTGCCACATTTTGGGGCAAGTTCTGGTTGCGCGACGACTTTATGAATAAGTGCTAAAATGCCAGAGTCCAGGACCGCAATGGACCGGGCCATGTCATCCTGGTTAAACTGACGAGCAGAAGCATACCATCTGCAATGCCCCGCCACCCTCGCCCAGCCCCTGCTCCACTTTTCGTTAAAAAAAAAGTATCTTTTGTTTGTTGTTGTTGTTTTTGTTTTCCAGCCTGATGATTCATTGGGGAAAGTGGAGCCGTCGCCGTCTCAAAATGAACAAAATGTATTCGCGTACATTTTCACTCGCTGTTTTACAAGTACAAAGATACACACACACGCACACACACACAGCCTTCATTTGAAATAGAGCCCCCAGAGTTTGGAGTTTCCCAACTCTGCGTCCCGATGATGGATTCATTTTTTGTGCTCTGCTAAAATTTTCATCAGTTTTGAGCACAGTTTTTCCCTTTTTAATTTTTTAGCCAGTTCTTTGAGCTATTGTATTTCTTTTGAGTAAATATAAGCCGGTTGCCCGGCCTTGCCCGTGGCAAGTTTTGTGCATAACATTTTATACAGAAGTTTTACATACAGTTCCCGCCCATCAAAAATTAAAATCTGCCCTTACTATCTTTAACTCCACATTTATTTGAAAATATATTTAAAGTTAATTTAATAAAGAAGGTTGTAAAGCTTGAAGCCGAAAAGTAAACTTTCGTTCATTGAACCTTTGACGCGCATTTTCCATCCAAGAGCGGTGGAAACCCGTAAAAACGTATTAAATAAATTCTCACAAAGGTCTGAAAATTTAAAAATTGCGATAATCAAAAAAAAAAACAAATGTTCGCCAAATTTCTACAGTTACGGGTGGAAGCTCCAAAATTGTTGAAACTTCATATCATTTTCGAGCGGCTTTGAGAATAAGTTTTAAGCCGATCAAACAGAACTTTAAACTTTCCACCATCCGAGAGGTGCTGACTTTTCAAGAAGTATGAAACATGTCTGAACTTTAAGTTTCAGAAAGATCTTTGAAAATGATTTTGAGGTGGAACGAACAGCAACTTTTTTACTAAGTTTCATCTTTTTTATATGTCTTTTATATTTAATTCGCTTTCGCTTAAAGTTAGTGAACATTATTAATTTCTCAGCTCTTTTATCTTTTACCGAAAACTATATAAGTTAGTATTTGACAGTAAATCCTATTTTTAAGCAAATTTCTCTTTAATTGGAAAATTAAAAAATGATTTAATATATAAAAAAGTTAATGCCTTAAACTAAAAATTTGATAAGGAACACTAAAGCAGACCAATAACAATTCGAATGCAATTTTCATTATGAAAGTCATTTGCTCTTTAAGTGCATTGTGCCCAATCAAATGCAGCACATGCAACCGGAAAAGCGATAAATTTAAGGGTTTCAAATGCCATATACCATATAGTTACCATAAATACATGCATATAATACTCCCTCAATATATAGCCCTTTTTATATATATATATATATATATAGACTGTTTGCGCTCTACTCGAAATGTATTTCGAGCGCGCATGTCAAAAGGTCACCTGAGCGAATGTGTGTGAGCGCGTGTGTGTGTGTGTGTGAGTGTGTGTATTTGTGCTGTGCTTGGCAGTAATTACATGCGAGCCTCCCCTTTTTAGTATGAGCAACTAAAACGCCCAATTTTATTTATGTGTCTCGGCCGAGCCCAAGTCCAACCCCATGTGAAGCAAAGCTACACTCAGAAAAAAGACTATGACTCTTATACTCAATTTTCTGCCTAATTTCTTTCTGAATGAAAATTCACAGTTCAAAACATTTATTTGATTACCGAAATTTCTAAATACAAGACTTAAATGCAGAATTATATTTACCTAAATTAATTTTATGTTCATTCAGAACTTATCAAACTTATTTTATGAAAGCAAATTCTTCAAATAAATAATTACAATTTCAAATCAAACTTTTTTTCGGAGTGCACTTTCCCGCGATCCCTTCGCGCTCCCAGTACATTGTCCAAGGCCCCATGAATTAAACATTTGCGATAAAAGGCTGGGCTGACAGCTTGGAACTGCAATGGAGAACATGTCACAAATCATTAGCACATATTCAAATCGGGTGTCAAAAGGTCGCACAAAATGGGGCGCTCGATAGGCCAGGCCACATATATAACTGCTACTTGGAATCCCAAGCAAATAACACAGCGTTTTGGCTTGCGCCTAAAAGAGAAGAAAAAGTACAGAATTTAATGCAAAATATTCAAATGCATAATTTTGACCTTAAAAACTTTGCCTAATTGCGGCCACAGGCAGAAAGGTCAGAGGCTGCTGCTCAGCGGAACAATAGCCAAAAGATGCGAGATGCGAGAATTCAAATGCTGAACTGTTGCGGAATCTGGCTCAGGTACCAGGTACCAGGTTTGAGTGTCCAGCGCTGACCCCATGCCATAAGAAAATTAACCTTTGTGCTCGACGGCTAAAACCTCACGACGCAACGTTGACAAGTTCAACCCCCTGGACTGGACCTTACGTATAGGCTACACATACTGGTCAGCTAGCAAATGCAATCAATTTTTCCTTTTTGCGTAAATTTTCTGCTTGATTTTCTTAAAATCTTACACACACGCACACGCTCACATTTCTAAAGGGTTCTACCTGGCTGGGTTCTGGAACGGAGTTCCTTCTGGCCTACAGAAGAGGGGGGTTGATTTTGATTTTGGGTCAATTTTATACGCATTTCCATCTTTGAGTTTTTGCATACGCCGAGATTTGTTGGCGTTTCGTGTCCCTTTTGGTCAGCGTGGGAATTGCGCACAAGGATATTGGCCAGCGTCAGCTTGGAAAGGACTTTAATCCGATTTTAATGAAGCGCAACGCTTTGCGGTCTGCTGCATTTGTGCGCCCCGTTCCTGTTCCTTCGTTTTCCACATTTTTTTCGCCATTCATTTTTGTGTACATCTATTGAAAGCAAGATTTTTCTTCATATTTTCCGAGGTAAAAATATTTGGAAGAATAAACTATTTTCCAAGCAGCTAAAAGTCATTTCTTGTTGGGGGAGATCAGGTTTTAAAGCTCGCAGAGAACTGCTGGATGTTAACCGTAGTCTGTCTCGTAGATTTGGTTTTTCTTTTTGCGAGTTGGTATGAAAACCAAGCCTGCAAGTGTGAGTTTGAACTGTGCTGGTTCGAACCCGAAATACCTTTTGTTGTTTTAATATTAAGGAAATCCGAACTGAATTATATTTACTTGCAAGATGTGTTGGCTCAAAACAAAGAAATTTGAAAGAGACTAAACGTGAGGCATGGATATAGAAAATCAAGTTCACGTGCTGAACATTGAGGCAGGACGCTGGTTCGAACCGAAAACCAAACCTGCGATAATATCTCTTGGCTTGCAGCCCTGACGAAGAACATAAATAAGTATTATCATAAGCCTGACAGAAATATAATTATCTGTATGCAGGAGACTATTTGTCCCACTGATTGACTGACTGACTGATTGATGGAAGCATTAGAGCTGGAAGTCTGCTTCTTGTTATATTTGCTACCTTTTTAGTCCTAAGAGAAAGCTTTGACTTGTATTTGGGAAAATTGCACCCGCAAGTCCGTAAATGTAGTGAAAAATGGTTGTATGAAAAAATAAAAATGTATTGGAGAAACCACAAAATAAATCTGTTGAAAATGCGTTGCCCGCGCAAAGCCGATTAATACGCGCTCATATGAATGCACTCTTAAGGTTAAGCATTGAATACGAATTGAACGAATTTCACACATGGGCGCTAATGAATTTAATGAAGTCATTTTTCTTAAACCGATTAAGAAAACTACTTACAACAAGCGACTGCCCCTGCCCCGCTGCACTGCTGCCCCATCGCGTTGCCTGCCCCCTTTGCCACATTCTGCTGCACGTCACTTAGAACAAGCGAGTTCATAATTTCGCGTCATTAATCATTCGCTAACAAAGAGATCTTGCGTCGAGTGCGAGGCATCTGCGCGGCGGGAGGGTGGACATTTGGGTGATGCGCCGCGATTGACAGCTACCAAAAGTGGCCTGGGCGAAAGTAATGCGAGAGCTCGAGTTGAGTTTAAGCTGAAGTTCGAGTTTGGCTGCCGTGGAATTAAAAAACAATTGTTAATTATTAAATTTTAAGTTTTACACACTTGGCCCCAAATGAGGCTCATCAGCGCATGGGGCCAAAAGCAACAGCAACAGCAACAACAACGGGTGACTGTGGCACAACTTGGGGCCCAATCATCGACTGTGTTGTGGCCGACACCTCGCTGATGAGATCATTCATCAAACTTCAAACTTGTAACTCGAGACTCGAAGCGAGCGGGTGAAATGAGTTGCCATTGTTGAGAGCTGCCAGCCCAGACAGAAAACATTCGGCTCGAGTTGGAGACTCTTTTTTTTTCCAGTGTGTGGCTGCCAACGTTTGACTTTGACTGCTTAATTATGGCAGTCAACGGTGGCAGCAACAACAATAGCAACAACAACAGAAACAAAGGCATCTTGTAGCCAAAGTGTTCATCTGAGCCTTGACTACTTACGGTCTAAATGGTTTATGAATGTTTATTTATCACATTATAGTTAGGAGTCTATTATATTGCGAAAAGAGAAGCGAGAAATAAAACAGTTTATTAAATAAGTAAATAATTCAAATCATTTATAGTTAGTTTGCAAATAAATAAATACAAGAAATTTGATTATGAAGTATTTATTGAGAAAATGTGTGTCTCTTATCTACACGGAAGTTCAGCTATGTGCGAGAAAACCTTAGAACTGACAAGGCAGGGTACTTTCTATTTGAACACTGTCCTCTGGAGCATGCCTTCAGTTGATACAGTAACAACTCTTAATTAAAGAAATGCTCAAGATATACAAATAAAATGTCGCTAAACACAATAGAAAACAATTTCTGTTTAACATATACAAAAAAATTGTTTTCTTAAATTTTGTATGCATGTTTTTATATTTGTAACACCTTTGCGCAGGGTATTGATTTTTTGTCAAGAGATGTGTAGCGCATAGAAGAAGACATGTCCGGATCGGTCCATTATATCTTATAGCTGTCATAGGAATAATCGGTCGAAAAGTTGATTCTTTTATAATAAAGGTATTCTTTATCTGCACATATGCTCCTTACATATGTGCAACATCCTGTTAACATGCAACATCCATAACTATTATATAGTTTTGTAGAATGAATACGTCGGAATTTAAATTGTTTTTTTGTTTTTAAAGAAATCTTAACCAAAATATAAAAGACATGAATTATACTTACATCTATTATATATCTTTAGGAAGTATCTGCTTATGACAGTTTTTTTGTATGGAAATATTTTCGATTTTTCCAAATATATTCACCAAATTATTTTGCTCGCTCGGAGGCCTTACGTCGACAAGTATATTTTATCTTCGGCATGCGATAAATTTTATTGTTTACAATATATTTGCAAATGACTTCACAGTGAAAACTCTGCCAAGGGACACTCCTATTATGTGGACACTCACCTGCGCAGATATTTTCTCTCAAACCATTATGAACCAGGCCATACTCATTCCCTCTTTATTCGCCGACTGTCCGCTCAGGAGAGTTCTCAATGTGACTTTGGTTGCAAATAATATTAAAGGATCAACTTGTAGACTTCTTAGTGCTAAATAAATTAAATAAAATTAAACGAATTATTTTTCTACGAAAGCTTTCACTGAAAATTCAATGTCAAAAGTCGTTTTGCATTTAAATATCATCAGAGGATAGTTTAGCAAAGGACTCAGGACTATTAATTCGAAAATATTTCTTTTAGTTCATATATTAAGTCCAATTACAGTCACTTAGGCACACACACTCGCACACATCCGCACACACACACGCACACACCCGCACACAAATCTCGAATCTTTCTTAGTTACCATCAAGTCGGATTAAGTTAACCACACACTGGGCCCCACCTTTCGCATCTCCGTTTAGCCACAAATCGGGCGCAAGCACAAATGCATAGCAAATGCTGAGAGTGGAAATATAATCGCACAATGATTTCCTTGCCCGTTGGCTATTTGTTGAGTCTGCGAGGCATGGGAAAATCAATGTGCATTTGTCGGCCAGGAAAATGCCCGTCTGGCCCGGCGGCTGCAGTTGGGTAACGTACAACAACAACAACGAAGAACAACAACTACGAACAACAACAATGTGCCACATAGATGGATTTACATGGACATGGACATGGACCATAAGTCATCGGCATTGATAGCCATCAATCGCGGGCCGTTTTCCAACGTTTTCTTAGCGCGAAGTGTAACTACAATTAGTCGGGTGCTGGGGCTGCGGCCACAGATCTGTTGCCTCTTGGCCGGCACACATATGAAAATCTTTTGGGGCTCGTTACTCCAACGCATTTTCCATAACTTGGTCATTTTTCTTAGACACTGCACATGGCGGCTGCCAAGGTAACCACAGACACAGCTTCAGCTTCAGCTTCAGCTCCCGCTGCCCAGTTTCTCCAGTCTGCCCCTCTGCCCCTGTGCCCCTGCTTGTACGTCACTTTGTCAGTTTGTCAGTTTGGGTCTTGTGGCCCCGTTTGGTACCGTCGCGTCTGGGCTGAGAAGTCTGCTGCGGCTCGTTGAACCTTTTTAACCGTTGCTTGGTCAAGAGTTGTTAACCATATTAAAGTGTTCAATGATTAATTACACGCGTCCAAGATTAATTGAAATCAATCAAAGCTGAAGTTAACTAATGGCAACACGTTTGTAATCTACGTTTGCCCGGTGTGCCAGCCCCCGCCCTCATCCTCATCCAGCTTCCACACGAACTATGCTCATGTGTGCACGCCTGGAATTTCTTATACGACTCCTACTCCTGACCCACACATTCGTTTTCATACTCATTTTATTGGCCGCAGATTTAGTTTCTTCTTCCTCTCTCCCTCTCTCTCTGTCTCTCTCTCTCTCTCTCTTCTCTTCTAGTTTGATTCCCATGCTTAATTACAATTAGAGGTCTGTGGGTTAGATGTCTAATAGCTATGGGCATGAGTTAGGAGCTGGGCTAGTTTGTTTTTTTTCTTTTCAGCAAAAAGTAAAAGTATCTTTCATAAAGCTGCAGAAAATTTTAAAAAAATGTTTTTTAAATATAGAAATAAAATTTTAAAATAATTCTATGATTATTTTAAGTTTTATCAGTAAAATATGCGCTTATTTAAAGAATTGATTGAGTATCATTTATGTACATGTTTTATTTGTGCGAAACTTAACTATTTTATGGAAAAGCATGGCCAGTTTTAACAGATTTTTATTCAGTTTGTTCGGTTAAACTAGCTTCGTGTTATATAATAATTATAATATTCCAAGCTCAAAGCGGTTCGCGATAAAACGATTTTCAGGTTTGTTTACAATATATAGTTTTTTTTTTTTTACTGATTTTTATCTAATTCGTTTGGTTATAGGTTATTAGGTTCGGTACATATAAGAAAGTGTTGATCATATGAATTAAAAATGTTAATGAAACGATTTAACTTTTTTAACACATATAATTAGTGTCGTACATATTTTGAATTTGATCTACACCTAAAATTGGCATCTATCAAGAGTAAGGTAAGCCCCATAGTTTGGTTCTCCAAATTATTTCTATTTTAAGGCTGAGCCTCAATAACTATTTATATTCAGTCAAACATTTTTTGCAATAAAATTTGGAACAGTTTGGGTTTCGTTTCAGCTATTTTTTGGGCAATTGCTTTGAATTAGATTTCGGTTTATATTAAATAATAAAAAAATAAGAACACAGCGCTGCGAGACAGAATATGGTACATATCTAGGAGTTCTCTGCAAATCTAAAACTCGATCGGTTTAAAATCAGTTTTCAGTCGTGATTTGAATATTCCAATCCCTTTATTTTCTCTCTTCATCCGATTTTTTTCCATATGAGCCGAATTTCCATCAGCATTTAATTAAATTTTATTTGGTATTCATTTTAATTCGTCCTTTGACACAAAATATATATAAAATATTTATTAAAGATATGCACGTATATACATAAGTTTTCATGCATTCCTTTTCCCATTCAACACTTTGCTCATATCTTTTTATGAAACCACGAAAAAAGGAAGCCACAATGTAACACGTGTTCCACAGACACACACACACACACGAAAGTGTAAACTGTAAAATCGTGCACTAATTAAATTTAAAATTTGGGGCTTAATCATGTGACACACAGAGAGATAGATACAATCGGCTGAAGGCAAGGCAATATCAATTGGCTGACAGTATGCTAAATTATGGATTATGCCCCTGGGGCGAAGACAATCCGCATATCGGTTACCATGTGCCCGCACGGCGCACGTGTCCTGCGTGTCCTGTGTGGCAAAACATAACCGATTCGCTTCCTTCCGGCAACACACCTCGTCACAAAAGCGCCGCAAATGAGCGAAAGACGAGCGGAAGCAGTCGGTGGACACGTTGAACCCCATCTCTAGCTCCGACTCTAACTCTGCCTCAAACCCACATGTGGTTAATTATAATTACGCAATTTTAATATCAAAACATGCCCGGCACGAAAGTCAGTTTGTGGCTCCGGGCCCGGGCCTGGTCCTGGGCTCGGGTTCGGGTTCGGGTTCGAGTTCGAGTTCAGCTCGAGGTCCTGGACAACCTACCTTTAACTAACTGTGGGGGTTGTTGTTGCTGGCGTTGAAAAGGCGCAAAATGATGAATGAAATACGACGATTTTCAATGACAACAAGCCACCCCCGTTGGGCAAGAAACTCGACAGGTTCGAGTCGAACCCTCGTCCTGGTCACACCTCACACCAGCAGCACGCACACTTTGAGCTTTGATTGAGCATATCCGGTGGGATTAATGCGCAAGCGGGGGTAGGTGGGATGTTTTGCGGTTATTTATGCCCACAAGTCAGTTTGTCGGCGGCTCGCCTCGTCCAGCCAACCGCAAAATATTAGCTTTTATGATATTGATAGAAGCCGATGTCTATTGACAATTAAACAATAGCCCGAAACAGTCAAGCCAGGGGGCGGAACTGTTGCCACAACAAGCCACGAATATGAATACGAATACGAATACGAATGCGAGCACCCATATGCCCCACAGGGATAACCATCTGACATATAGCACAGAGACTGCCTGAAATTGGCGCAAAATTAAAATGCGTGCCTTGGTTTGGGTTGCGGCTATTCGCTTCCAGAAGAGGGGAAGCGGAGAATTTTATTTGCGTTGATTTTTATGTTTATTAGCGGGATTAATACATCATTAATCTAATCAGCAGATATTTGGCTCAATTTGTGAGTTCGGGTTTTATTGCGTGCTTAACGCATATGCCGCAAATTTAATTGTCAGACTGTGTCTATTTGTGTTTACCAGACTGTCAGCTGCGAGGCTATGCTGTGAAAACTTGGTATTTAGTCTATAGAGGAGCTAATCACATGCTTATTATTCGAAAGTGACAAATTTTTAATTAATTTTAAGTTAGTTTAAAGGTAGCTTGGTATATATGAGCGCATTTTATGAGCTTTAAGCTTTAATATACTTAAAGCTCTTCTCATGCTTAAAAAGTTTTCTTGAATGTAGAGTGTATATAAATAGAGCTAGGTTATATGAAAAGCTAAAGACTTTTGTGATATGTATGTCTTTATACATGTGTGAATAATTTATAGATATGGATAGGTTTAGGTTATAAGAATAGGCATACGTATATAAAGTATACGTATGTGTGGGTCACATGAGTCCACCTCAAAGGTAATTTATGCGGAACGCGCTGTTTACTTGAAGAAACAAACAAATTAATTTAAATACGTATTTTGTTTAACGGGGGAAACAACGCGCAGTTGCTGGCAGAGCAGCAAGAAAAAACAACAAACAAAGGTGACAGAGGGAAAGAAAAAGAGAGCGGGAGAGAGAGTTGGCACACAAAGGTCATCTAATAAAAATTCAAATGATAATAATTATGGCAATCGTACGTGATAATTGCAGCAAGACATAGGCACACCCACACACACACACACACACCCCAAACACTCTGTGATGCGTCGCTGGATGATGGTCTGACGTGTCTTCAAAAACCAAAAGTAGAAGCAGCCGCCAACTCGTGACAGCTCTGGAACAGAAACAAACAGACGGCACAGGCACCGTCACAGGCACAGGCACACACAAAAATCAACTAATTAGTAGGTATCTGGCCATGGACAGCGGTGGGTTGGGGTGACTGCAGGCAAAGATTAATAAATAAATGGAGATTTGCTGTTATTTATTTTTAAACACACATATCCCAAGCAGACGGCGTCGCGGCAACAGGCACGCACAACCTAAACCGGGTCAACACATTGCCATGGGCGAGGTCAAGTTCTGCTCTCCATATGTGGAATTTCACTTTTAAGAACTCCAATTCGGAAACTCACTAATCTAATTAGCAGTATATTTTGTGTGGGGGCCGAAAGCAAATGGAATGAAAAACACTTTCAGTTACTTTCAGTCTTATTTATTACACATTTTAACCGTAGAAACCAAAGCCAGGACGTCCAAAGCCGCCGCCGTAGCCACCATAACCGCCGCGATGATGATGTCCATAGCCGCCACCAAAGCCGCCACCATAGCCGCCACCATAGCCGCCATAGGGTCCGCCAAAACCGCCGCCGTAGGGTCCGCCAAAACCGCCGCCAAAGGGTCCTCCAAAGCCACCAAACTGACGCTTGGTGCGCACCTGCTCCTCAGCCTGCTCCTGGGCATAGGCCAGGGATAGCAGGACACCCAGAATTACGGCGAATAAGATTGCGGCACGCATTCTGAACTAATTTATTATTGTTTTTTGCTTGTGTTTTTGGCAAGTTGAGAAATCGAACTGTGTGCGTCTGTTGGCCAAGAATTGGCTTTTATAGGCAGCGTTTCTATCGTTTATCGCCTCGATATTAATGAAATTCAAGAACAATCTAAGCAGAATTCCCCCCATATGTTTACACAAAAATCGAAAGAAGACAGAAACTCGTTTTTTACTCAGCTCAAAAACAAAAACACAATTTGGCCGGCCACTTAATCTTTGCTAACCGCAAATTTTTTTCTGTTTTCTTTGTGACTTTAGTTTTGACAGGCTTTGTGACGAAATAGATGAGTCTATAAAAAACGGGTTCCGAACCTATTTTTTTATTTGCCCCAAGACAGCTCCCAAAAAGTCAATGAGCTGATACTTTATATGCGATTTTTTTTCAGTTTATGCAAATTACTTCAAAATATAGATTTTGATGCCTTCTCGTGGGAGATATATGTTTATATTTTTTTGGGGACTTTTTTGCGGGTATTTTGAGGCTGTCAGTACGCATAAAATATATTTTTTAATAAAATATTATCGCATAGGCTTATGTAACTGGAAATATGCGATTCTGATATCATGCAGTTAATTATATGCCAAGAGTTTCCGCCAAGTTACAAACTGGTTGCCAGAATTTCGATTTACTTTAATGCAAATCAGCTAGAAAATGTATTTAACAAAGACATTGATTAGCGCCATGTAAATTATATTTCATTTCCAAGAGTTATAAGCAAATTTCATTTACACAAATTATACAAATTTAGAAGTCAGCCAAAAAACAAATTCAGTGTATTTCATATGGAAATTTTATACAGTTTTGGCATAGTTTGACTGTGGGCTAGTTGGGATAGAGTGTGCGCTATAAGACATAGAAAGTTTAGAGGCCAAAATTTGACTTAATTCTGTACTCAAATTAAGAACTGCTGTCAAGCTGGAATTTTCAAAATTTGAAATTCCAAAATATTATAAATAAAAGAAAAATTAATTAAAATTAAAACAAAATTTAAATATATTTACTTTAGTATTTTAACTTTAATTATAATGTTCAGATTTGACCAAGCTTGGCCTGTTGGTTGATGGGAAAGAGCATTGGCTGGGGATTGTATAGTTTTTCATAACAAGACATTTAGTCTAGCGCCAACGTGTTAATAACAAAACGCAAACAGGTGTGAAAGATTTGTGTTGTTGTAAGCTCTAGCGCTCTTTTATTACTATTACTATTTGTTGATCATAGGAAAAGGCAATACGATGTTTTCGATGCGGAAGCTGGATGATTGTTATGTTTGGGTAAAAAACAAATACACGTTTATCGCTGGAAATGCCCAGAATGATCAATGATTGGACGCCAAGCACAAGCATATTAAATTACCACATGGATAGAAAACAAATATCAATAAAAAAAGCTGTTGCTGTCCATTTTGAATTTGATGTGCTTTGATCTTTATATGCTGCCTTCATGTTTGTGCTTTTATTTTTATTTTCATTTAATTTCTGATTCTGATATGTGAGTCGGCAAATAAAACTTCGAACTTGTGGTAAGAATGAATTCGCGTCATAAATCAGCAAAGTTGGCGCTGTGCAGCGGAAGCATCGATCGATTCTGTTGTCAACGAAGCGACAGAGCAGATCATCCTCATGATTATTATAATCATGATCACGATCGTGTTCATTAACATTATCAATGTCTGGCAGTTGCACATGTGCTTCGCAGACTTTCAGTTCGACAAAGCATTTTCTTCTGGCGAGTTTTCACTTCGATTTTCAATATGTGTCGTTGCGTTATTGTTGTGTGTGGCAGTGTGTGTGTAAGTGTGTGTGCTGTCATGTGATTTAAGGGTACCCGTAAATCACGTCGCTTGTCTAATTTCGTCTCGCTTGAGATTCCCCGCATACTTGCCAGCTCAATGGAATTATTTCTTCATTTCAAGCCTGTCAAGTGCCTCCAGCACTCTGCCCCACATTTTCGCACATGAACGCCACAATCTAGCTGTGTCTCTCTCGTTCTCTCTGTCGCTCTCTCTCTCTCTCTCTGTCTGTCTTTCCACACTTATCGATGCAGCTTGGCTTTTGCGCAGCATTTATCGCATCTTTATCTGTCGACTGTATTTTGTATCTGTATCTGTCTGCTGGATTTGCCGTATCTGTAACTGTGTCTGCGCCAACTGATCGTACAACTTGTATGTAACTCACTTTGCATGCTCAAAACCCCAACCCGAACACCACCTCCCCCCTCTCAACATATTTGCCACTGTTGTGCCTTGGCTGCGCGTCTACGCGATCTGCCAGCGATCGGTGATTTGTGTTGCCGATCCTCGATCGAGCATAACATTTACAGACATATCAGCCAGTTGAGCACACACTCGCACCACACTAGCCCAAACTAAGAGTTGTTTTTGTTGTCTTGTTGAAACCACCAAACGATCGCTTGTTGATTATGGAGCTGCTGACAGAGCTACCTACTTGGTTAGACAAGTTCTTCAACAACTACGACAACTGCGCAGCGCAGAATTGAAAAGTGAAAGTTTGAAGCATGACAAGTTCTACAAATGAATTAGACTTTAATTAAGTTATGATGAAATAAAGTAAGACAATACTAACACAAATATAAAAAGTTATTTTAATGCATACTTAATTAAATTTTGCTCCCTATGAAGTTATCAGGGATTAAATAAGGCAAAGAAAAGTGTGTATATACATATATATAAAATCGCAGGCTTTAGCACTAATAATGAGTTTTTTTTGTAATATTTTAAGGGAAATGGTAGAAGGTATGCACAAACTGAAAGATTCTTAAAGTGTTTATACTTATAGAGAAACTACGCATCAAGTTTGGTGTATCTAGCTCTTATAATCCTCGAGCTATGCTTAAAAAACCATGTCTCAAAATCGATTTTTATGAATATTTTGAAAGTGAGAGTAGATATCGGAAATATATAATAAAGTTGTTTGCCGCATGGCATAAAATAATATACAATATTCCAAAATTGTAGGTCTCTAGCTCTTATAGTTTTCCAGATCGTAAATAATGATCATGTAGAAATCTTAGTCAGATATTTCGCCAGATGTTTTCAGGCAATTTCTCTAGATATACACAGTCTTTATTCGGTTCTGATATATTGGGACAGAAGTCTATAATATCATAAGATATATATTAGTTATATATTAAATCGATGTCTATATGTTCAATCTAACTTAAAAGACCTCAACTGAACTCTATAAATATGTAACTATTTATTAAAGCAATCATATGTGAATTATTTACGATTTAAGCTGCAGACGAGCTGTAAATTTGTGATTATTTTTCACTTGCGAGTGGCGCCGCTTGTCGGACACGCCCCCCGCCTCCCACACAAACACGCACACCTGAACAATAGGTGGAAATACGAACCTGTCATTATGCTGAAAAGGGCGCTGACAGGTAAAATGTCATATATATGTACATAAAGCGTAAACCATTTGGCATGCCATCAAAACAATGGGAGGCGCATTAAATCACGCAATGCGCACCAGAAATTGAAGTTTCCATTTCATATATCGCATTATGGTTCAAGTTTTACTTTTTGTTTATTGGCTATGTCGAGAGTTAATACGGAAATGTCACGTGTTTGACAGACATTCAATGGGCTTTAACTAACTTTTATGACACCAATTATTAGATAATACTTAGGCTACATGACATTTCCGACTGTCAGTTGCTAACTAAATTAATTAGTTGCTAACGGAACTAGTTCATGTTCATGCTTGTCAACTTATTGGAACTACAGTTTATATATGTGTGAAATTCAGGAAAATACTTTGATATATTTCTCATTTCCTTGCCTTTTGTTCTTTTTTTGCAATTAAGATTTATGCATATTCGTACCTTTAGGCAAACATTTCGATACGCAAATAAAGAAAACTGCGAATCATTTGAATTTCGCTGCCTTTGTTCGTTCGGAAACTTTAATTTTGGGATTTTCATAAGGATTATGGGGTAGATTTTCGCACATGCCCAGGCGCCCTACATATGCGTGCTCTACTTGGTCCAGCAACAATGGATCTGTGTCCCGGACCAGCGCGTAGGGTGTCTGTGGATCTCAGGTAACGCGCGCAGACGCAGCTGGACACGAACTGGACTTATTTACCTCTGGTGGTTGTACTCAAGATCTTCGCAGATCTTAAATGCATTTTCTGTGATTTTCGTACCAATTTTGTTTGATTATGTGAATATTTGATGATCGGTTTTTCCATGCAAAACATGTTTGCAATTTTTAAGTGTGTTTTTTTTGTGGGGTAAAAAAATTTGCTTTGTTTTTTGTTCGCGCAGTCATAATAGGGCGTTACGTGTTGCCAGGAACTGTATCTGGGGTAGACATAACCTCAATTAGCCGATCTTGACCTTTTGAGTATGTTTTCTAAGAAGAGAAAAAAAAATTAGCATTCCGGGCTACGCAAATATATAAAAAAGATATTTGAGAAGTGTGTTTTACAATAAATTGAAATTAAACGAGATTTTCGTTACTCCCATAGAAGATTTATGGGAATATTCATATCTTAAGAAAAGTTCCTTATTATTTAAAAAAAGAATGCACCAAAATTATAAACATTTATTTTCAATGGAAGATTTATGTTATCCAAGAATATTCATACCTTAGAAAAAGTTCCTCAACATGTTAAATTTGGTGTAATACTTTCTGGAATATTTTTATAACTGAATTAAATATTAAAATATTCCATTTACTATTTCATCCTACATAGCTTAAAGTACTTTAAATAAAGCCAAATACTATTTTTTAATTAATTATTTCAAAGTTTTGAGAGAGGTTCCTTAAAACTGTTTACCAGATAAAAAATCCAACAAATATCAAAATAAGCATATACTAGTGTATTTCAGTTTCATTTTTTTCGTGACAAATTCAAACATTTGATCGTACACCTGGCCTTGGTACTGTTAATTTTGCCGCCAGAATAAATTGCAATGCTGTCAGCTAAGACAAAAACCCCAAAAATCGTATTCAAATGCCGACTTCACGCCTAATCAGCGTCTAAGACGCTGGACAAAGGCAGCTCTGCATAAATTTTGAAACCCAAAGAAAATGAAGAAGAAGAAGTAGAAGCAACAGCAAGAATCAGAGCAGTAAATGTGAAAATGTAAGGCATTTATTTTGGGTGAAAACTTACCTTTTTGTACGGCTGCTTGGAAATTACAACTCTGTCAACATTGATCTTTGACCTTTACGCCTGAATAGCCAAATCGCCAGACATGCAAAATAATGCATATGAGATTGCAGCCAGAGAAACGGACCTTAGGGGTTGAACTGGACGAAAGGCGCGCGGGGTGTGTTACTCAGACTTTACTAGAAGAAAGGAAAATAGGAATGCAGAAGGAATATGAAATATGTTAGGGAGTGGTATGCATATAAGCTCAAGTTTTAAAGTATTGCAGTTTATATCGAGGCTATCTAGACATAAATATCATATTTATTACAATATTCCATCAGCTGGTCGTAAAAATGATATCAAAATGCAATTTTGGAAATCCATTCAAATGAATTGCTACCACGAACTAAGCTACTTTGCAGCCAACCTCAGGTGATAGAGCTCATAAAAATAACACTTGAGATCTATTGTAAATTTATGAGCACAAGCCTCGGGAACCCTTTTAGAGAGCAGCGCTCGTGAGGAGTAGAAATTGCAAGCGTGCCACATAAAACTCTTTGCCAGCAGCTCAATAGGTGCTGCTCAAGTGGAGGATGTATTTCTGCCATAGAACTGTTTAGTGTGTTGACAGAATACTTAGGGCATAGGCGTGGGCGTGGGCGTAGGCGAAAGCATGGGCGTGGTTGTGGACGCTCTCTGGAAGCACGTGCCGTCAACAGTTGCAGGCTGTGCCATAACTTTTCCAAGTTGTCAGAGCGTTTAGCTACTTAAACACTTGAGATATCATTTTTGGACGTCTGCTCGGCAGCGCTCCCCTCTCTCTCCCTCTCTCTCTCTCCCTCACTCTACCCCACTCTCGCTGTCTCTTGCGCTGCCTTAATTGCATTTCTTTGATGCCACACATGCCACACTCGAGAGTCAAGTTGGCGCTTCGTTTCATTTGTGCTGGGGAGTCTCCCGTTCACATTGTGTTAATTTTTGGTATTAGTAAATTTATTTGGTTTTTGGCAGAGATTTCGTCGCTGGAAAATTTATTAGCACATTAAGATAAAAATGAAGTCGTTTATGTCGTTTGCCTCCATGGACTGGATGCCTCCACTTGTGGTACTCGCGCCGCTCGTTCCGCTTGCATTTTGACATTAAATTTTATTGCCTTTTTTGCAGGGAGAGAGGGAGGCAGGCAGGCGTACATAGGCATAGGGGCAGGGCGTGGCATTATCGCATCATTTGCTTGTCCCTGCTGCTGCTCCTCCTCAAGCATTTGGGGAATCTTGTAGTTTTGTATTTTGAATAATGTCAAGCATCCTAATGCTAGATTTGTATGGGCTTACAATTTTTGGGCGCGTTCTGTGGGCCGTCGTTTGGATGGATTAGCAGGTGCGGTTTGCCTGGGGCATTAGCTTGAGCGCGTTTAGATGTAATAATGGTATTTTTAATATTTATATCTAATGGCAAACAAATTCGACAAATTTGTTTAGGGCATTGGAACTAAAGGTGGCGGCACTTTAGCTTTATGTCTGTTGAATGGGGCCAAGAACATGCAATTGATATAATCGGAATAGTTGTAACTATTCAAGCAATTTGTTGTACAGATAAATGCATTGGTCGCATGTTTATTTTATAACACACACCAAATTTCAGCACCGTTGCTGAAATATTGACAGAGATATAAAGCTGAACCGCTTGCGAACCGGTTAATACCAAATAAGACTTGAAATGTGTCAAACTAGGAATGGTAACAGGCCTGTTATATGGATAACTCTTAAAAAACAGTCTAGATACTACGTTTCAGCATCACAAATTGAATGTATAGCATGTTGCGTTTTGAAACCAAACACCATTGGACCGGTTCATAGACTTGGTTAAGAGTTAATATTACTTTGTATAAGTCCTGAAGTATATCTTGCAGGGATAGCGTAAATATATAAAAAGTTACAGCGTGGAAAGATATTTACTATGGATTGCACTTAACATGCATTGTTATTATGAGTTTTCCCATATCTAAACATTTCCTTTTTAGCGCTAAACCACATTCGAACCGGCTGTAAGTTCAACTTTTTATAAGTATATACTTTGGCACCGCATTTGAACCGGTCTTAAAACCAAGTTTGCATATATATTGTCTTTGGCATGCGCTTCTTATGCATTATTTAAATGAGTTTACACATATCCATCTCCTCATGATAACTCAAATATATCCTGGCTGAACCACAATTTGACTGGCATTTAGACTTTGTTTAGGCCTGCAATTCGTTTGGAAACATAAGAATGTAGAGCTAAATTTATTTATATCATCTCATCAGATTTGCCCTAATGTGATGCTGAACCAGTTTTAAACCGGTTCAAGAAATGTAAGCATAGACATGCCTTGGTACTTTATTCCAAATTTGTAATAACAAGATATTATTTTGCCTCAAAATCATTTAACTAGCACGCAAAGTGGATTCAAATGCGTTTCTAACTACTTTTAGTGGTTCCTGCGCACATTTAATGCAGTTAATGCGATCATAAAGCATAAACTGTTTGTCCTTTGGCTGTTCCCAACTTTGCTGCACTCCGCCCCACACCCCACGTCAAGCATTCAAAATTCCCATGGAAGGATAACGCTGCAGGTTCCGCTTAGGAAGTCAAACTTCCTGAAACGGCTGCGAGGGTGTGAGCACAGCCGGACTCCGCCCCGGCTATGAGGGTTGCCCCGCCACAAGTCCTGAGTCATTTGGCTGGGCTGCTGGCCTGTTAGCCTGGCCAGTATGCCGCCTGTCCAGCCACAGATTGAGTGCATGACTGACCAAACAGGACTCTGACTACTCTGACTGGAGCAGCTTGACGTGCTGACTGACTGACTGGCTGGTTGACTGACAATTAAGCGACACACAGCGGAAAATAGACGACGTTGCATGCAATATCAAAGCTGCGACCAGCTGTGGCAGGTTCGTTTGATTTTTCAGTTGTCACATGACAGCGCAGAGACAACGCCAGCGCCGTGTGAAAAAGTGACTTGGAGATTTTTTTAACAAACAGGAAGTTGACGCTGCACAGGAAATGTGATTTGTAGTTTTTTTTTTATTTCTACTCTCTTATTTTTAACTATATTAAAATGTTGTTTGTTTAAGCGTCGCCTCGCTTGAAGAGTTCTGTTTTGAGTTTTCTATTGCAGAATGTGTCCTGCTTCAGACACAGGTGAGCGTCCGAGTTGATTTGAATTCTATTTCCACATCTTTTTCAACAGCTCTTAAAGTCAAGCTCTGTGACGAGCGCCGCCATTTTGTTTGAGAAGTCAATGCTCCAGGTTGACGCGGCTTTTTTTCTTTCGGCAACGCGTTCCAGTTAAAATATATAACAAAGCCAAGCCCCGGCAGACATGAATACTGTTATTTGTATATCCTGATGCAAACAAGTTGGCTATTGGGTATATTCGTTTTTAGATTGTATGACAACTGTCGCTGCAAAGCGCTAAAAACTATTAATGAATTAACTCTCACTTCTTAAACAATAATTACAGGGTTTGCCTCAGTTTAGCCAACGTGAACGCAGTCACAAATTTTGCTTGAATTTGAAACGGGGCTGTCTTCGTTAGATTCTATTAATTTTGACAATCCCTTTTTTCACATAATATTCTTAATAATTCTTTTTGTAATATTGTAGCCAAACGCAGGGTATCGCCAAGTCCAGCACTTATATACTCTTAAGGATTCCCTATGCCACCTTAAAGCTACTTTGTACTTTTTAAATATTTGTATATTATAGGGTATACCGTAGTCGCGCATTGAGGCTCAATCACTACTTTAGTTTGCATTTTTCATTTTCAATTTTGTTTTTTAATTTTGTCTAACTTTCACAGGGTATTTACTCGTCTGGCAATCACGCCTGTATCTTTTTTCGCTTTGCGAATCGCGTTTAGTAAATTTTTTCATTTCCTTTGCTCCTTTTTTTTGGCGCATGTCCTTTTGAGGCCTCAAAGGCGGAAATGTCGGGCTCATGTGTCGCCGTGTGCTTTTGTGTGTGTGAGTGTGTTGTGTGTGTTTGCGTGTGTGTGTGTTTGTGTGTGTGTGTTTGTTTGTTGTTGTCGCTGGGAGTTGTAATCAACATTTTTGCAATGAGCAAAAGGCAGCCTGAAAATGATATCTTCCTATGCAAGTGTGTGTGAGTTTGTGTCTGTGTGTGTGTCTGTGTCTGTGTGTGTTTATCAAAAGAGTCAACTGTGGCAACCTGGTTGCTCTGCGTTGAAAATTTCAATTTAATTTTCCTGTGCTGCCATTTCATGTTGTTTGCTTTGACTTCAGCTCTTCAGCCTACTTGTGTGTGTGTGTGTGTGAGTGTGTGCCTCATTTTGACGCATGACAACGCGCGAGTGACAGGCGCATGTCCTTCTGCCCAGAAACGGCTGCACCTACACACAGCCAACACTCCAGTTCATACCCATGCCAATGCCCATCCTCCTGTCAGCCCGGCCTCATCCTGGCTGCTGCCAGAGGAAACGCGCGCGCTGCTCATTTGTCGCACATTTGGCTCGTCTGTTTTTCCTTTATACATTTCTTTTTTCTTTCTCCTTTTTTTTGCAAGAAATTGAAGTGTCACAAATTTTGACATTCGAATTGTGGCTTATGACAGATCGACTCCAGCCAGAGGTGGGACACAAAAACGCATTAGCCCAGAGCAAACACCATATGGTTTATTTCTTCACAATCGCCCAGCACCTCG
Organism: Drosophila montana; assembly: GCF_035044405.1. Taxonomy (NCBI): domain Eukaryota; kingdom Metazoa; phylum Arthropoda; class Insecta; order Diptera; family Drosophilidae; genus Drosophila; species Drosophila montana. Next base: position 1,472,642 of record NW_026996690.1, read on the forward strand.
ACGGGCACTTTGAACCATTTTCTTTTATATCTAGAAGAAAGTAATTTTAAATTGAATTTGGCTCTTAAAGTTCAAGCTCTGTTAAGACCGTAATCATCCACTGTAAATTTTGGAGTTGATGAAAAGCAAGAAGTGAATTCTTTGAGCCGGTCCTAGCAACAATAGCTCCATAGGTATTGAGGAATCACTACCAATATCAGCTTATTCGCATATCCTTTTTTTAATCTAAGTTGAATTATATCCCTCTTCTAAAGAGGCAAAACGTGCTTCGAGGAGAAATTCTGCTTCTACCCAGTTTATGATGGCTTAAAATAAAACATACTCTAAATACCTTAATATTCTTATAAAAATGGTCCTAGCCCAATTCTGATCTAAATGGACTCCCAAATTATATGAAGGAAAAAATACTCCTTTGATAATAATTTTAATTAATTCCAGATTTTCAAATTCCCTTTTTTTCTTAATTCAAAGGTTACCTTCTAGATATTCCAAAAACTTAGTTTTTATCATTTCTATTGATATCTAAAATCCGAGAGGATCAAGCTCAATTTTAAAATAAAAATGTGAAGACTGCTTACTGAAAATTATGGAAATTTAAAAAGATATTTAAATTCCTTCTCTGCTTTTAAACCCTATTGCCTCTACTGGCATCATAAATCAGAGAGATAAAAGCTCAATTTCAAGATGAAAATTCTGGATTAAATAAGTAGTAATTTTTATAGATATTTGAGTGACTTCGTTTTTCTTAATTTCTAGATTATTTTCTTAAAGCAGAAATTATCTTTCTATCGCTTCTACTAAACACACACATACCTCAACTCAGCTTAGTATACGTAACAATATTCTTTACTTTAGAGGGTAGCTTAGGTGTACACATCACATGGGATGTGAAAGTCAAACCTAAACCTAAGAACAGCCCGCTAAAAAAAAACAAAAAGGGGTTCGGTTTTGGGCCAGCGCGAAGCAGTAGAAAAATTATGAATTTATGCAGATCGTGTTGTAAGGGAGCGACAAGGATTCATTTGTGTCATCAGTCAACTTGATGGTGTAATTATATGAAATTACAAAAACAACAAAAGCAACAACAACAACAAGAGCCACAATAGCTGAAAGCGAAGTTCAAGTGCTGCGCACAGCCGTGGAAAGTGTTAATAATGATGATGCCACGGCGAAACTGGATGCTGGTAGCAGAAACAGGATATGCCGCTCGCAGGCAAATAATTGACTGTTACGCGCCTGTTATCCTGCACGGAGGACACTGTGTGGCCAGGAAGTTTATTAATTTACATGTCAAGCGAAACGCAGAGAGCCGCGGCGGCTGGGTGTCAATAGGTGAAATTTCAAACCAAAACACAACTGTAAGCTTGTATAAAGAAGTTCGTAACCGACAGATACTTGCCTGTTCCAGCGAACACACCCAACGAGATTTATCTTCATTAAAGATGAACAAACGTTTTCTGTTTTTTTGTTGTTGTTTTTTTTTATGGCCAGCAGCAGTTCCGGAAGTGCACTACCTGTAAATACTTCCAGAGAAGAGCAGCAGCAGTCGGCGGTTCAGTTCAAAGCAGTTCGAGCACAACAAACAAAAGCTGTGTTTGCAGTTGCATCCGTCAGATACACGCATTCGGTCAGAGCGCCGCATAGCTGTGAGCAAATTAGCAAGATCTTTGAAACAAAGACCCCCCTTACAGCGACCCAAAGTTGTCACCGAATTGAGCTGCAGGTGTCAACGGTGCTGGTCAAGATGTGACCATTAAAACAAACACTTCGCCCAGGCCGTTAAAAAGACATTAAAAGCCATGAAAAATCATTTGGACGGTCGCTGCTCTAGAAACAAAAACCTTATGAAGTTATAAATTATACCATTTTTATGAGCCACACGAGTCAACGTCTGAGGTTCACAAAGGTTCACCTAAATAGGTTTTCGCTGTTATTTTTTTTTTAAGAAAATTTAGTTTTTAGTGAACAGCGCCGGATGTTTGCTTAGATAATTATTTTTACGGAACTTATAAGCCACAAGGTTTACGGTCAGCGATGTGGCCAGCTGAAGTGTCGCTTATTAAACGTTTAAGGATGTGCACAAAGAGGAATGCGTAAAATGTAATGCTCACGCGAGCTTAAGCACAGACGATCACGGTTCACAAAGCTGTTAGTGGGCAGAGCTTTGAAAACTCAGCACTATTAATAAATAAAACTTTAATATATTACAGATCAATTACATTCTGATATGTAAAGCTTTTAAGTATGTAAAAATAAGAATATGCCCGTGGTTCGAGTATATCCATGTGATTGGAACTCTTTAGCGGCCTGGTTGGTCACATTTCAACAAAATGGCTTCGGAGACAAATACTCAACACATGCGCCTGGCACATGAAATGTTGCCCTTTTCGCATTGACCCTTTCTGGCGGAATTGTAACAATGCGAACCGCACATGGGACCAGGGCCATTTTGAAAATATATTCGCGCAGCTTGACCTATGAGGACAACTGGGACTCGGACACTCCCCTGGCACCGGAACTGGGAAAACGAGACAAGCAGCAAAAAAAAAAAACTGCGCACTCTTCAACAGGGCGCGCAAAGCTAATTTGAATATAAAAATCATTAAAATTCAACGTGAAAACGTCTTAAGTTTCCTGCTGTTTGCAAGGACGAGTACGACGAGTTGTACTGTGAGAAGAATTGCTCAAAAGTACGGTGCTGACCTCTGATCCCGTTGGGTGTCCTGTACGCGTCTCAAAGGACAGGCGAAAATTACGTGCGTGACTGACCAATGCGCTGACCAATGTCCAGTTTGTAAGCTGACCGCCGCATAATATATCCTTTGAGCGTAAAGGGATGGATGGATGGAGGTTTAACTCGTTGTCCTTCAACTGTCCTGTTCGAGCATGGGCTTGGCCCGGCCAGATCTACTTCTTGCCTGTCTTCTTAATGATTAATAAAGTCTAATTTATGAAAATAATCTGTTTGCTTCGGCAGTATATTTGAAATGGCCGCACAGCCTTTGTTGCGCCCCTTGTTAGTCCACACATCGCTGCCACCAGGTGTAATTCGAATCGCAATTGCGTTGCATAACTTATCGGGGCTGACAAACCAAAACAATGCCAACATCAATCAAAAGATTTCCACGCGGAAGCTTTACAATTCAGCTTAGGTTTGTGTTTTGAATAATTAGCTTAAAAGGATCTATTATATTTGATATAGAATAGGATTACACGCAAGAATTTCTGGAAAGCTTTTCAGCTTCAGCTAGAAAAGTGAGGATGAGAGAGAGAGTGATGGGGAGGGAGGGAGAAACAGCTCAAAACCTTACAATGGATATATTGCTAAGGAGTGAAAGAGAAAAAGAGAGGAAGGGATAAGATATTCCGAAGAATATCTTTGATCATAGAAAATAATATTCCCGTAAATGGTAACAATTTCTGGAGTAAAATTAGGCATTGTTGATCTTATTGTATTCTACAGTAGGAGAAGTTGAATAAGTAGAATGTTGTAGAATAATCCTCTAAAGCATTTTTCAAAAAAATGGAAATGTAAAAATAATAAAATGTTACGACCAACTTTATATTCTAAAGTTTGAATAGGACTTGCAGCATCTGAAACACGTCAATAAATATTGTTGACTTCATCAAACAGAGTTTACATTTCGTCAATTAATATTTAACGAGCATCATGCAAGTTCTCTTGGCACGTGTAGCCTGACATAAAAAAGAAAAAAATAAATAAAAAGGAAACCCGACCAAAGATGAGAGTGCAAAAGTCAAACTAAATAGACAGCAGCCGAGAACCTGAGCATTCAGGCATCCCAAATCAAGATCGGCAATGCAGATGCATATAAATCAAACCAGAAGAATGGCAATACAGAGCGATAAAAAGTACAAAAAAAAAATAATAAAGGAATGAAGGCGCTGAACAAGATCAACAAGATCAACCCTTCGGTGCAAACATTTTGATCTTAAGCATTAAAAAGCAAACAAACCCGAGCTCAATGATAGCCCAAAAAAGAACAAAGCTGATGATGATGAAGACGATCCCCGATGCTGATGCTGAGTGCCCTAATTTGTCGAGCTAACTTCGTTTCGAACATAAATGGGTTAAAGAGCCGCCGAACCGCACACACGGAATGGTCCACAATGGGCTCGGAGGCTGCTGCACGCGCAGGGTCCAGACCTTGGTCATAGGGTTTATACGGGTGCAAGGGTTTTGATCTTGTTCTGTCTGCCGTTTGCTACGCCTGATCGGCTTAAGTGGCGCACTGAAAGGATTACGAGATCTGCGCTTCCTCATTGTTTGTTTTTTTTTTTTTTCAACGACAGCTACTGTCCCACAACCCTCAGCCCAGGTTTGAGCTCAAAAAATCATCACTGACAGGGTTTTCTCAACTGGCTCTCGAATGCTCATTGAGTTTTACGCATCCGCTTGAGAATGGAACGATTAGCATAGCAATCCGATTGTGAGGATCTGCAATTGTTGCCATTGTTTAAAAGGTTTTTAACACTCTTCTGCCCGAGGGTTGTTCGCGAACTGTTGTGTGGGCGTGCGACAAGTGACGGAAACATTTTCAGTTTTTCCCACATTTTTAGCTCGACTCAAACCGCGCTCAGCAGGGGCGCCCCTGGGCACAGCCCTTGCCAATTCTCACTATCTCTGGCCTATAAGACGGGCAATTGTCATACTCTGCCAGTGTGTGTGTGTGTGTGCGAGTGTGTGTTTGTGCATTTCGAGTGCCATTGAGAAGGCGTTGAAGCGCGCAATTTTACGTGTTATTTTCGCTAAATTGCGCTAATCGCTTAAACTTTTCAGCGAGCAGGCAACTGTTAAGGGCGGAAAGGGTATGGCAGCGGTCTACTTAGTATTTTGTCTTTGTCATTCCGGCATTTTCGTTTTCTTTTTTATTACATAAAACCCATTTACCAAGTTCTCATGACAACGGCTTATAGCGCGTTTATATTACACATTTAATAGAAATCAAATGCGGAAGTAAACCCCACGGTAGCTGTTCATAAGGTGTTTAAATGTGAATAAATCTGAGGAACATACAGGGTAATGTTATTAGGATTGGAAGTACCTTAAATCAAGCAAATATATTTAAAGATTTTATATTTTCAAATAATTGGGGCTTTTTTTTGACATTTTGCAATGAATTTGAAAAGAAATCAAAATATAAAGCTTACAATGTTATTGAATATAAATAAGATACATTTTAAAGTAGTCACAAAAATTAAAAAAGATAAGATGAGATAACCTAATGAGATCCTATAGGTTTCTATACTGGTCTACGAATAATTTTAAAGATCTTCAAAGTTCAGGTTTAAGATCCTAATGCATACATTAATTTAGTTTTAAATGCGAAATTGGTTCAAAAAGATGTGCCTATATTTTGCTACTTTATTGGGCAATTGCACACATTTTGAAAATATTTATAAATATATATGTATTTTATCATCATGCCAAAATGGCAATTTATAAATATTAAAATGGAAGCAACAACAAAAACTTTCCAGACAAGCAAAATAATTCATATAGTACAAGGGGAGCAAAAACATGTCGTTTTTTTCATACAAATCTCTCTCTATATATTCTATATATATGTATGTGCATGTATATATTTATGATTTGCTGCCAACTCAAGTGTTGCTGCTGCTGCTACTGCTGCAGACAGTTTGTTGATAAGAAGCATTTTGTTTCTTTTGAACGACTGATAAGCCCCATTAAAAAATGCTGGACGAGGTCGATTGACCTGCTTTTAAGCGGCGACTTGTGCGCGTCCGTTTCATCAAAAGTGCTCTTAAAAGTGCCACTCCCCCCACTCACCGCCCCCTCCCTACAAATACACGCAGCACTTCCCTGCTGCTGCGTCTGTTTTTGTTTATGACAGGCTGTCAATTGTCTGTCTGAAAATGTAAACAAAATTGCATAGAAAATATAAATACGATTTTTGTAAAAAAATATCTACGCTCATAATTAGCAGCTAAATGGCACTCAAATAAAAAACTAAATAAAAAATATATATGCAGGCTATATGGTACATATATATGTCTGTCTATCAGAGTGTCTCTCTGTCTTATCAGACGCACGCATCAGCATTTGCGCGCGTTGTTCATTATAATCGCATATGGTTTATATAATTCTTATAGATAGTAACGGCAAGTGTGATTGTTATTTGTATTTGTTTTAATTTTTTTTACTGAGTTTTGTTATATTTTTATTATTTTGTTTTCCTGTTCTGCCTCGATTAACTCTGCTTATAAGTAGAGTAAGTTCCATGCTGAACTTTTGGTCCTGATCTGTGTGCAGTGCACCATTGCCGATCTTTGGTGACATCAATTTTTAGGGTGAACAATTTCAATTAGGTTTACGCTGAACCGAGATTGAGATTAAAGACAGCCAAAGACGGCGCCCAACAGCGCTGCTTAGTTGAGCATGAAAGCAGCGAATCGATTGCCAAGTCGAGAATTTGCCATTGATAATGCAATTGTTTTACAAGTTAATCAGGCAACTGGGCAGGCGGCATGAATGTATCTATAGCTAAGCCTATACAAGCTGCATATTTCGATATACACTGGAAAAAACAGTGAGCATAAACCTAGTCCAGCAGCAGTCTGATCTCAAGAACCTTTTCTTAAAGCCGAATTCCGAAATCGAAGAAGTTGTATACTTTAAATGAAAGCAAGCTATGCTTAATTCAAAAAGAACAGGTATTTTTTAACAATTTTTTTTTTTTTTTCAATTGAAGAAAGACACCTCATATATGTAGAACACAACATATTGAATTCTATTCTGCTCATGCTAGTTTTGCTGAGTGTAGCTGCGTCTTTGGCTGTGTGTCTGTGTCCCACGCTGCCCAACAAAGCCGCTCATTTTGAGTGGTTCAGACAATAGATACATATTCATATTAGATGCACATTAGCTGCCACCCCCAGCCCCTCTCATGCGCTCAGAAGCTGGCTGGCTGTGAGTGCACTTCAGCTAAAACGGCTGCTGCAGGAGCCACACGATCCCACGAGCCCAAACTCCGAACCCAAAACCCAAACAAAGGCTGCTTTTTGTTTGCAGCAGTTGAGGCATAGATGGATGGATGGGATAGTATGGGATGCTTCGCTGGCTGCTCTGCGCTTCTCTTTTGCCAACCGCAAATTGTCGCCAAGGAAGCTGTAAATGTTGTCTAATGTGCACCCTCGCAGTCCCACACACACACACACAGATACACACACACGCACACAGCTAACAAGATGCAAACTGTCAGATACAATGGGCAGCGGGCAGCACTCTGGCTGGCCACAAAAATACCGTTTAATGAGCACAGCTTGACTATTCTGTAGATCTTGTCAAAGGATATTGATATTAGCCGGCTGCCCATTTATCTCGGAAAATCTTTTTCCTTAAGCCATTTCGGCCGTATTTCTTCTTACTTTATGTGACGCCCATTACCTTTCTCTCTCCCTCTCTCTCTTTCTCTCAGTCATAGTTTTTGTTTGACCGCAAGCTGTCCAAGTCGAGAATTACGATTGAATTACAGTTTCCTTCCGCATACCGAAGGCGCATAAAAATTTAAATAGTTTTGGGACACTCGACTGAAAGACCCCAAAAATGTGCAGCGTCAAACTCAATTGCAGCGTATACACAAAAAATGGTCCTGGTTGGGATTCGATTAGATTAGTTGGAATTGGTTTGACAAAGTGGCTTAGAGCCTATTGAAATGTGGAAAAATAGCGAATATGCAAAATTTTGATTAACTTGGAACTGATATGCTAGGCCTATAATTTTGTATGATCTAATACTAATTAATTAAATAAAAAATTTACTTGTATTATTTTTTGCAAGTTTTTTATTTTTTTATTTATTAACCCAAACTTGAAATAGAAGCTAACGAATTTCTTTAATAAATCAATTTTAACAAAAAAGTGTTTCTTATGAATTTATTAAATTATAAACTAAACCAAATCTAAAAATTAAAATTGATTTATAATTGCTTTAGTTTGTTTCTTAAAAAAATTTCGTGTTATTCGTGTTATTATTATTATTATCGGGTATATTAATAACTTTAATAAAAAAAATATATCTTTGAGTTTCAGAAATGAATAAAAAAGTTGTTAAAATGACCATAATAATATTTAATAACAAATAAAAATAATAAAATTAAAATATAATAACAACTCAAAAATTTAATTAATTAATAATAATTGAAAAATTAACAAGATTAATAGTAATAATATTAAAAATTATAAAAATAATAATCGTTATATTAACTAATAATAAATTTTAGATATTATATTATTAAAAAAATTAATTTGAATTTTTGTAATAAAAAAAGTAGTAATCATAATAATAATCATTAAAATATTTATTAACCAACTGAAGGATAATAATTATTAAATTATAATAAAATTACTTAAATAAGAATAAACTTATACTAATAAATTAATCATAAATAATTAAAGCAGCTGCAAATATTTTGCATCTAATCAGAAATAAGCTCTCATTTATGTAGAGTAGTGCCTTTTGCAGCTTAGCCTCATTTTGTTGCACAGACAATAGGCGTAAAAGGATAATGCTTAGGACACTTGAGACTCATCATCTGTGCACTTCATATAAATGTGTAATTTCATATATGCAATGCATGCATTGCTGTAATAATGGCTCCGAAATATGCCTCCATTTGGGAAGTGCATTTAAGTGAAGTTGAAAATGAATAATTAATAAGACATGCAAAAGTTGCGATCTTTAATAACTCATATTAATAAATGCATATCTAACTATAAGAATTATTATTATTATTATTTGTAATATAATGTTATTTCTTTTTATTTTACAGCTGAAAAAAAAATATATAAAGGAAGAGCCGCCCTTACTATAAAAATTTAAAGATCTCTTCCATCTCAAAGATCTCCGGGTAAGTGATCTATATAAATGGGGCGTATCAAAAAGAACTAGATGCTGTGGGAAAGTGAATTAATAAATTACGCTCACAATGGCCGACCTTTTGGGCAGCACCTTTGTAGCTTTTGCTCTCCATTGATTTGGTCGATTTGTGAAAATGGCATCATTAATTATGGGCCTAATCCGTCAGCAGCCGTCAACGACTGCCATTTGCTGAAGCCTTTCGCTCACCTTTTTGGCCGTTTGCCCAGTTCGCAATGGACAGTTTCCGGCGAAGGATTCCGTGGGTCATTAGGCGCAACTTTCTCACACTCCGTCCGACTGGCCAGATAATAATTAACCATGCCAAAATAGCGAAACTGACCATTGAGACGGCGAAGTCCATCAGTTGCATCAGCTCCGAACGGTCAATGTCAGAAACTATTATCTCTCTAATAACCATAAACACACGCGCTGGGCCCGTAAGGGGATACTTTTCTCGGGAATTCCTTGAGGTATATGCCTGGCTGAATATTTCATAATTTTCTGCTGTCCAGTTTGCAACCCTTTCGTTTTGTGCAGTCTCTGATTTTTCCTTCTTGTGTTATTTTTTTTTTTACATACCCAGCTCGCATCCTTTTACTTTGCTTAAGCCTTTTGTTTTTCTCGCCATTGTCCGGTTCGGGGCACTTTGCATAATCAATAATCCTTGACGCTGGCTGCCTCACATTGTCGCATCGGCTGACCAGCGAGCCAACACGTCTGAAAAGATAAATTATGGTTTGTAGTCAAATTGAAGGCAAACAATCCGCACAAAGACGCATACCGCACGGGGATTGTGTCTCGGTTCGGTACAGGGACAGGGACAGGGACCGGTACAGGCAGCACTGGATGCCGTTGCACACTTCTCTCTTCCTCTCCATACGTATATTTGGGGTGGTCTTGCAGAGACAGCTGCCTGCCGAGAGACTGGACACTGGTCAGCGTTGCAATTCTCAACTTGAGCAGTCGCTGGGCGAGTATGTGACAGCGGGGTGTATTGCTCTGATTGTGTGTCTGAACGGTCTGTTTGTTTTCCTATTTGAATTTATGTATTAATTTGATTGCACTTGGCGCCTAAACAAAGTAGTCTAACTAAGTAATGAAGTAGTTAAAAATACGAACTGAATATTGGAATGATAAAAGCCAAATATTGTTTATTATAAAGCAAATTGTCGCTCAATGGTCACCTATGTGTCAGGTTCTTCGATATTAAAACTCTAGTCTGAGGTTTGTTTAAATATTCGTATCCAACCGAGTCTCAGCATCGATATAAAACTTGTCTGTATTGGTGCTTTCATGACAAATAAATTGTGATACGAAGAGAAGAAAGGGTACTCTGATCGAGAATTCCTGACTAGCCGATACCCTGAACCCACAGCCAAGCTGTCACTGCTTGCTGCGACATTTACGCAGCATCTGTGCTTCTTATTCCCTTCGAACCAATTTTGCGAAATGCATTCTTGACTAACTTCGCTTCCAATTTTTAGGCAATTTTGAGGTCTTAAATATAGCCTACTATAGTATGCAAATACCCAGGCACAAGGCAGTAGCTCTTATAAAGCCTTATTTCCTAAAATGGGGGGAAATGGAATAAAAGTATCCAAAAAGTGAAATATTACCAATCTGTATATTACCAATGTATAATCATAAGTATATCTTGCTCTTATAATCCTCGAATTTATACATATCGATATTTTGGAAATGCGACGAGGAATCGAAAAAAAAGATAAGCTTCTTCTGCGTATAGGAGAATATATGTTTAATTTTCAAGTCTCTAGCTTTTGTTGTTTCCGAGAACGATGTGATAAGATAAACCGGCTAACATGGCTATAGCGACTCAGCTGAGATGCTTCCTTCTGCCTATTACATACATCTGCACGAAAACATGATACCTTTTTACACATTTACAATGGAGTTAGAGTATGATAATCATGCTGCTTGTAATATATACAATTTATTTTATTTTTGCATTACATTTTGTGTGCCTAAAATCTGCAACCATCTCAATCTTTTTGAGAATAAACATCTTTGTATTCAATAAACGTATCTATATATATCTTTAGTTTGGCAAACGTTAGCCTAAGTATACTGAACGCTACCCCCGAGATCAATTCGGTGACCTTTAAGAAAATCAAACATAATTATCGTTTTATTCAAATTGCTTAGGTCAGTTGACCTCTTGCTGCCGCCATATCCCATATTATTATCTCTGGGGTTACAGTTGCTGCGGAATGACCGAAAGAAAGTCTTAAGACAAACGAGCAGCTGTGCAAATGTCAAGACGTAAGTGTCAAAATGCTCATTAATAACAAAAGTCCTTAACGCGGAATCGAAACCTGGATGCAATGCAGATGCGGCTGCGGATATGACTGGGATGGCATGTAAGGATAACGGGCGCTGGGCAAACACATTGGCAGCTAGCAAAAGAGAGAGAGATGAATCGATTGGATGAGAATGCAAAAATCCGAAAAGTACAGGCTAAGCCTACAAAGCAACTGGACAATGGTTGGAACTTTGTCAAAGGATGTTTGCGCAAGTAAACATTGAGACAACTATCCACACACATACACAGGACAGCACAGGACAGGGCAGGACAGGATATGCAGCACATACTGTCCCTGGAGCCTGTGGCTCTATGGAACGGTGTTAAATTGAAAAATTATGATAAATAGCATAATGGTAATGCTGCACAACAACATATCGCAACATACCAAACATCCCACTGTGAGCAGTCGAGTAAGTAATATGCAAAAAGGACATTAACAGACGCCGGCCGCGTCTCAGGACTTGCCGGCAAACGGCAAAGGGTTGCCGCCGAAAGACAATCGAGGCGTCGTCGACTGTTGAGTGTTGCTAAAGTGTGCAGCGGCCTATAAAGGAAATCCTTTCGCCACGGGATATCATTTACGCAAACTCCAAAGTTTGACCGATCCCCGGATGGCAGGACATACGTGCCGCGTGCGTGTGTGTGCCTCTGTGTGTGTGTTTGCTTTTGTTTATCTGCCCGGCAATAGTTCACATAAGCTTATCTCCAGTCCTTTCGCCAGTCGTGCAAAATGTTTGCGAAAACTTCACCAATTGCCGGGCGGACTACCCAAGGGGGTTAGGGATGTTGGCAGCCGTCAAAGGGTTACAAAAAAAATATATATAGCTCCATTTGGTCGCCCAGCTTCGGCTCTACTTAAAGGATATTCACAGCTTAGTCGTGTAATGCGTTTTGGCGAATGTCCTGTGTTTGCATTTTATCCGCCAGCGCACGATAAATGTCACGTAAATTACGCGCCGAGATTTTCCGAATGCTCTCAATGGTCGTCTTTCCAAACTTAATGCCAATATATCCTATGCCGATATTTTCTTCACCTTAAACTAAGAGATCTAAGAGATCACAAATATAATAGAACATTAAAAAAATCTAAAAATTAAGATCTTCGCGTATATATTTTTTTTTAAGTTTCCATTTTTAAATCTATTTTTTCTCTAGATATATTACTTTTTATAATATGATACTAGATATTATTTGTGGTTTTACAATAGGAAATTACCAAATCCATATATATATATTAAGAGAATGGAAATTGAAATGGAAGGGTAGTTTGTGAAGTAAAAATAACATAATGAATTCATACTTTCAAGAGTTATGATCCTTTTTTTATACATTTAATATTCTTTTCTAAAAAAATTTCCATCTGCAACCTTTAAGCATTTCCCTAGGATGATCTTTTATAATATGTGATCGTTATTCCACGTGGTTTTATAATAAGAGAGTGTTGCCAAAGATCTATAAATATTTAAGGAATATGTAACCACAGCTGGAACTGGTACTGCAGCTGTAGCTGGGGCCTCTTGGCATGTGTCTGCCCGCTTCATTTGCCGCCTAATCGTTGTTGACGCGCATAAATTTCAGTCTTCCTCAGGAGGCAATTAATTACAAGGGTTATAGCAAGCGGCTGCCTACACATCGGGGCTCACCCCTTTCGATTTGCTCGGTATTTATTTTGTCAACAAGCGGATTAGGCTGCGTGGTAATACGATCGCCCCAAACGAAGACAAACGAGGGCCCCAGTGGAAGCCCTAGCGCTGTGGTCTGTGATTTTCTTCTTTTTTTTCGGTAAGGTGAGAAATTGATATTTTCAAAGTGTCTCAAAATGTTCGAAAATGTTGCCATTGACAACTGTCAGAGGCGGCATATTTTAAGGACATGTCTATTTTTATTAGAAGCCGAGTTACCCAAAGTTTCTCACCAAACCAACCCCAGGAGTCGGTAGCTCCAATTAAAATTTAATTTTAAAGCAAACACTAATTGCTCTCTTTACTTACTCTACTCCCCGCCCACCACACCCTCCGCTCTGACTCGAACTGCGCCTAATTTCGCCCCTAGCAAGCACCCCTTGTTCTGGATATTGCTTTGCCCCTGCGGTTGCGCCTGTCGCAGGTGGTTTCCTTCAACGTTTGCTGTGGTGCTTGCGTGCCACTCGCCTGGTTACATAAAAAACATTTACACACAGATTTTGTTGTGCCACAAACCAATTTTATAGTTTCCGGATCAAAAGATCATTTCCTGCGCCAGGCATATGACAGGATGCTTGCAGACTGTGCCTGGGAGTGGGCTTGTGGGAAAATTCTGTTAGTCCTGTCGTGTAATAAGTACTATTTATAGATAGCTAATGATGTGCTTTGACATGGGAACTGTAAGGTTCTAGCTAGATGAATTCTCTGTGCTCGGAAATTATGTTAGCTTGCAATTCTCAACAAGTTAAAGCCTCAAAAGGGGGAGAGTCTATTACAAAACGTAAGATATTCTGTATCGGTGTATGCTAAACGATATAATCTACATAACAAATTTGGGGTCTTAAGCTCTTATTAATTTCGAGATATGTTAAAAAACATCATTTCGATATCATTTCTTATCGATCTTCTTGGAAGTCGGCTAACTTATCAATAACTATCGGAATGTATTTGACCTGGGCGGGCCATTGGAGGAACACGAGAACGACGCTTTCATATATATGGAGAGGAAGGTCGAAAGGACAGACAGATATGGATAGATGGACTCAGCTGTTAATGCTGGACAAGATTAGATGATGCCTCATTCTGCCTGTTACATATATGTGCAACAAACTTATTCCATAATCAATGGATACTGTGTCTAACAACCTTAGTATTTATGCTTAGTTTAATATTACAAATATTCAAAATATTTATCTAGAATTTTAAGCAAAATACCCAAATGAAACCCTATTTAATTAATTAAAAAGCAAACCCCTTGCTGATTTACCCAAGGTCAGCTCAGTCGAGCAGAAGACTCTGGCACGCGATCGCCGGAGGCTACTAATGGTTTATATATATATATAAATATAAAAATATATATCTCTGTTCGTGGACGCACATGTGCGCAAAACCACAGAACGAGTGCTAAAAGTGCAGCCGCTGTCCAGTGTCCATGTCCTGTGTCCACAAATGGCAACTGAAACCGAACACTGACTGCGCAGGCTGGCAGCAGCAGTCCGAGCAGATATCCTGACAGCAGGTAGCCAAGGATCAGTTGGGTTCGAGCACTTGACTTGCTTTGTTTGGCGTGATTTGTTTAGCTCTCGCTTACAGAGTGCAATTAGGGCAAAACCGCAGCATGTGCCCAGGGCTCGGCTCGGCTCGCCTGCCAGTTGCCAGTTGCAGGTAGCACTAGGTGCACGGTAAGCCACACCTGGCCGCAGTTCACAGCGGGTCAGCCTTTGGCATATGCAACGATTTGCAGGCATTTCCTGTTTGCGACATTTCTCTGCATCTCAATATAGAGAAACTAATTAAGCATAAACTGACTAATTTCTCTGTTCTTTTTGTGTTCCGAAAATCTTTTGAGAAAACTGTGGGAAATTCTTGCTGGAAATTCAAATTGGAAATCTGTGCTCCCCGATGGATTACCGCGCCGCGTTTCTCGCGGTGTTCAAATTACGCTCATTGCGCCTCCGCCCCCGCCGCCTGTGCACAACGCGCTTGCTGCCCCTCCAGCTCGGCTGGAAAATTCATTTTTCCCGCTTGCCTGCGTGTAGTTGAATATCCTTGGGAAAAGGCCAGCAGCAGTTGTGGCATGTAACATTCTATTCTATTCTTTGAGTGACTTTTCTGTATGGTTTTCTTTTGTGCTAGGTAAATATTTAAATATTTTACGTGATTTTGGAGCAGTTGGATTTCCTGGTGACCCGGATACAGGATGTGTGGGCATAGGCAGGTTAGGCTCTGGCACAAACAGGTGTAGGAAGTGAACTTTCTCAGGATCGAACTGAATGAGAGAGTGAGCAAACGGGGAGAAATCTTAAAAGCAGTGAAGGTCTTACTTTTAATACTAAAAGAGGAATGTATTATAAAGAAAATCAAGTTAAAGATTCTGAAAAGTAAAGAGAGCATATGCCCAAAGAGCACATATCCGCTAAAAAAAATTGTTTGATGGAAAACTTAAAGAACAGATTTTGCAGTAAAGAGAAACTATGCTCAATATAAGTCTGATTTGCAAACAGTAAATAAAAAAACGACGATGAAGCAAGAAATAAACTGAAAGTTAAAGATAATATTCTGAACTAAAGAGAGCATATGCTTAATGCTTTAAGAGACGTATTTGTCTTACATGTTGATCAACTCGAATCTAGCTCAGCTCTCTTGCAATTTCCTAAACCTGGACTCACCCCCTCTAACCGCAGTTTGGTAAACATGTCAATAAATCATTAGATCATGCGGCACTTGCATGTCATCCGTCCACTCGAGTGTCAATAAAGCAGCAACAACAACAACTGCAACAACGAGGAACTTACGAAATCAATAGCCGGAAAATAGTTGACAAAGCAACCGTAAAACAAACACGCAACCAAAAATCCAACACCGAAAACACCAGAAATCACAAATTAGCTACACGAGTGTGAGAAGAAAACCCCCAACGACAACATTTAAATAAGGAAAAACCTCGACACATGGTAATCTGCTACGAAAACATCTGGACAGGCATTAAAAATAAAAAATAAAATTTCATATTCCTGGGGAGGATCTACGACAATTTGGCCGTGGAGGATTACAATTTATGAAGGAGACCCAATCGATTCCACAACGTTTAACTATAAACGGGGGAATTGCCGCCTGAAGGCGTGCATTTCTTGCACTCGTTGGAATTTGTTACAGTGCGGGAACGAAAAAAAGACGAGAGAAAACATTTCCGTGAGAAGTATATGACATTTTTTTTATACTCCGACAGGCAGGATGAGGATGTGGGGGCATTAACAGAACTTTTCAGATCACGAAGAGAAATCCTTTGCTATCGCATGCGCTGCTGCTGAGTTATTTACGAGTTTTGTGAACTGTAAGTTGAGATCTGGCCGCCTGTTATCTGCCAAAGACATGCTCTGTTTCCAGCTCCAATTATCAGTCGATAAGCGTTATGACTGTGGCTTATCACGAAGAAAGAGATTTTTATTTCCAATTGACTAGTTCAAATTTTATTTATTGCCCGCCAGCAACAAGTGTCTCAATTTACAAAACCCGAAACTAAATCTAATTTTAGATAAGCTAGTTAAAAGATTATAGTATAGGGATTTTGTGGTCTCTTTATCAGTAGCCCAATATCTGAAATTTCACACGAATCAACTGCACCCCTTTTTTTCGTCTCAATTATGACTCAATAATACTTTCAATATTTATATCAATTGTTATTAAATATTATTGCTGCAACCCTTAGAGGGTCGTTTATTGACCGTACCGTGATATGTTTACACCCCTTTTCGATATTGGCAACTGTCGCTCAGGTTCGTCTAAAAAAAAAATAGAAACCCGAAACCGCAAGGCAATCAAAGCCGAACCATGTGAGAAAATGATTGGGTTTCAGCAATTACGACTTCGATACGAGAGGGTTGCATTGAAAGTGTTAAATAACCAGGTTCCGGTACGGCTGTCCAGCTACTCGCCAAGTGGTCAATCGCATGCCCTGTCCCCCGCTTAATGTCTGCGATTTACATTTCAAACCGTCACCAAGGAAGTAATTAACCGACTCAAGAAATGCAATGCTCAAGAAATCGTATAAATAGCTCTGACAAAATATGCGCATTGAAGACCGGATGCTCGGCGTATCGTATAGAGTTCGATTTGCATTTAAAGCTAAAACACATTCTCATTACGAAATTGCAGACACAGATGTTGTCAGGAATGTCAATGAAATACTTATGCATATGCATGATATATTTGTAAAATGCCTCTGAGTGACAACTGTGTGACCGAAGTTTAAGTATTAAACAACATCTAGTTCTTACGCGGTTCTTTCTCAACTTTAATAATAATAATGTAAAGGGCGTTTTAAGTATATATGTGCTCTATAAGTATGTCGCAGCATTAATTGCTTGTGTTATCATTAAATTTCTTTTTTTTGATTGACTTTTTTAAGACTTTCCAAACCGTTTTTCTAATTATAATTTTGCGCATAGTTTTAATGAATTATAGTCAACATTTTGAGCAAGAACTCTAGTTGTAAACTCTACTGGCTTATCATAAAACAAATGCATATCTATATTTATCAGAAATAAAAGATTTAATCCTAAACGGAACCACTTTTATGTACACACAGATCTGAAACTTCCGCTAGGCCGCTTCTCAGATTTGAGTTGCAACAGTTCCCACAACATTTTTCACCTCTGGTATTTACGAAATGCTCTCCAGAGACAACAGATTGTGCATATACTTGTTTAGAGACCGAGGCGCATCAGAAGTTTCTATCGGCGACCCAGTTGCACTGCACAGTTCTATTATGATGTCAAATATTTGCATGCTGATAAACTTGGAAGATCTTGTTTGGGTCTCTGTGTTTTAGACAATTGTTTGTCTTTTACTGCATTACGCATACTCGCACTTCCTTCAGCTCTAGTTCTTAGTCAATTTCTTTCTTGGGGCCCAGAGAGCCTCAACTGAGTTCATTCATAAAAATAAATTTGGTGAGAAAGTAGTCTGTGGATTGCGTCAGGTGGTGCATATCTCTGGTATGAAATACTTTAGATTTCAACTAAAAATCTTGCCGCTAAATGCAAATAGACTTGAATAAATTTACACACGCTATACAGACTTTGCTTTATGGCCGCGCTGATAACTGACAAAATTTCTGGTTGTAAGTTGTGCATTCTTGAAGCAGCTGCTTCGAGGCGCTTTCCCACCCAAAAAAAACAGAAGAAGAATACTGGAAATATATGTTGGCCTATACTCAAGCGGGCCTTGGCTAAGTTCAAAGGTCATATTAAAATTTTAATACCAAAAAAAGGTAATTGAAATTGGCGCAAAAACGAGTTTTCTATGCACGAAAAAAAAACTGACCCATGGGAAGTTTTCGCTCAGTTTGACCTTTGACACGAACCACCCTAAAATAAAGCGCGACCCGTTCAACAGGATAGCCTAAAAGACAAAAAAAAAAAAACATTGAACCCCGGGACTTGCGCGACTTAAACTGAGTAGCTAGCGACTAGTCGCTAGTTGATTCATTTCCCATTCATATGCATTCACTTCACATTCACAATTATGAATGCGCGATCAGAGTTCAATTGTTCAATTAGCTGCCGCGCAAAACTTCTATGTATGAAGAGAATTATGAATGAATGCCAAGTTGATTTGAATGTGAGCGCTCCCGGAGTGCAAAGCTGACCCCCCCCTGCCCTCCCCCCTAAAGAGCAGTCAGCGGGTGCCCCCACCCCTCTGTTACTGCTCCACTCTACTCATTAACAGGCAGTTACTTAATCATGTTAATGGCATTAAGCAGCTTAATCGACGGCAAGATCTAAGCGCTGGCGTCGATAATCAGCAGACCCCAAAGCAGACCCCAAGGCGCAGACCCAGAGAGAAAGAGAGAAACAGAGAGAGAGTGAGAGAGGGGGGGGGGGGGGGGGGAGACCACCCAGCCAGCTTGGGCTTCATCTAATTAAAAACCAAAAGTGCAGGCGGCTTGTAAATGTCAAGCGGATTGTCAAGAGTTCGCGGATCACGAACTTCGAGCCAGTTGCAAAATCAAAATGCATTTAAGCCCAACCCCGCTACCCACCCCCCATTTCCATTGACAATTGCTGGCGACAATTAAACGAAAGCCGCTGCGGCAGAGATCAGACGAAGAGAAAAAAAAACAGAGTAGGAGAAATATAAAAAACATGCTCGTATAATCATATAATTGATGCTGTGCCGAGCCAACCCCGCGTATTGACATTTGTCTGCTTGACATTTTAATATATTTGTTTGCGAAATTTCATTATTTTTTTTCATTTTATTTTTTTAATCACAGTTTTCGCTCATGTGTAGCAACATTTTCATAAAAAATAAAAACTGTGGTGAACAAAAAAAAAATCATTTGTTGACCACAATAAAAAGTGACCGGCCAAATTAAAAGGGGTTAAACTTTTTGTTGATCTCCTGGCTCAGCATCCGAGCGCAACCGGTAAGAGGAGACCTGAGGCCCCGAGCCTCATGTGAGCAGCTCTTGTGAAATAGTATTTTGGGTTGGTTTAGTTGAAAATATGAACACACTTGGGAGCAGAGGGCAGAGGGTTCAGCGAGCGGCATTAGAGGTGAGCGGCAGAGCACTTTATAATTTAAATTGTTTTTTATTTGGGTAAACACTTTTTGTTACATATAGTTTTGTTTAGATATTCATTGATTTTTGCGAAGCCAACAATTGATCATAACGGAATCTAATAAACTAACGTAAGCTAGTTATATTTGAGGAAAAGTTTGACGTTTGAGGCTTACAGCTTTCAGTAAGACTAAAGTATATAGAAGCATCATGAAGGGCACGAAGTATCTTAAATATTCTAAGTTAGCCTAAACAAACGGAAGTCCCATTGCTTCAATATGCTCTTGAGATTAAATCGTATTTAAATTTATATTCAAATTTATTTCCTTCTCCCGGCCTTACTTATAAACGAAACAAAAGACAAAAGTCGAATGTTTTTGATAGTTGGAAAATAAAGTGCCAAAACTATTAGAACAGAAATAAGTATACCCTTTTAAAACATTTTCAATGGGTTCAGGTTATAAAAAGAGGGCGAGAGATCAAACAGAAGCCAGAGCACTAATCACCTGAACATAAAGACATTCAGACATACGCCTTGGTCAACTGGCCAATGGACAGTTTTTGTCTTCTTGTATTTTTGTGTTTTTATTTTTGGCTCTAAGCATCTGGCCCCGAGAACAATAAACCAATTTGAACGCCCACAAAATGAGCATGAAATTGCTTACGGAAGGAAGTTCATGTGCCACAAAAACAAGGCCTAAAACAATTGTGATATAGAGGCGTGGCCGTGGCAAGGCGTGGCGTCGGGAGGGGAAACTAAAATAGTTGTCCGAGCTAAAGAAATGTGGTAATAAATGCACAATTGGCAAGGAAATATGCTAGCATAAAAGGCTAAAATGCTCATAAATATGGGCAATTATTTTAGCTAGCAGACACAACAGAAACAACACAATGTATGTGTGTGAATGTGTGTGTGCTTGTGTCTTGTGTCGCAGGTCGCTCTGTGGTCCTTTCGTCAGCACGTAAATCAAGTCAATGGCAACAAGAGAGTGCCGCCTCAGTAGGTGTTGCCCATTGACCATTGTCCTTCCCGGCAACAACAGGCTTCCTGTGGCTGCCAACTGCTGCTGCTGCTGCTGCTGACAAAGACATCAAAACCATGCGACTGGGCTTAAACTGTTTGGTATTCCGCAACGAGGCCAACACACCCACGTGGCAGCTGCCGCCTCTCAGCCGGCGGCTAATGCGGTAATTAGATAATGCCTTAAGGCCTCAGTCTGTCTAGGCACGCGGCAACCCGTCCCTCGGCGGGTTAAAGATTGCAATCTGCGGACCGTAATGCGATACTCTGCCCAGGCTCAATTTTCTTGCTACAGTTTCCACTTTTCGTGTGGCAACAATTGCCACCCCTTTGGGCCGCATCTCGCGTCGGTATCAATTTCGGAGGCGCAGCCCTTTTGTGAGCATCCTTTTTTTTTTGGAAATCGAAAACCGCAAAACATTAGTAAGCCCATTTCTGTTATTATTTGCTGTGTTTTTTATTTTTTATTGTTCTTTAGCCGCAATTGTAATTTTGTCAAGCAATTTGTGCAGTCAAAAAAAAAACAAATGAAAAGATTCCTGTTCGGTTATGCGCCATATGATACTTTACTAGATGTTTTGATTAGCCAGCTTTTTAGGTAATTTGGCTAAGAGGAAGATGGAGATAGAAGAGAGAGGTAGAGAAGGGGGAGAGAGAGAGAGAGAGAGAGAGAGAGAGATTCAGAAAATATCAGTTTTAATGGATGGTTATTGTATAAGAAACATTCCCGTAACTTTCTTTAATGCTAACCTCAAAAATTTGTATCAGGGGTAACCCCAGCAAAAACTCTTGATTTTGTAGTCATCTTTATTTTTTTTAGAAATATGCGTAAGAGATCTGGAGATATAATTTCGATAAATTTCTTCCGTTCTAACCTTAATTAGTTAACTATTAACTAAATAACAGCATGAGAGCGATAACCCTAGAGAAACTCTTGTTTGGGTGTTGGACTGTTTTGTGGCCCATTTGGCTAAGAGAGAGAGCTAAAGAGATTTATTGAATGCATAAGCTACAAAATGTCCGTTACTTTCATTTGATGTAACCTCAAAATGTTCACTACAGCCGCAAGAGCGGCAACCCTAGAGGCAACTCCTGACTTTGTATTCGTCTATTCTTTAAGAAACTTGATTTGAAAGCGATAGAGCGAGATTTCTTAACCCTTAGCTATAGAATGTCCGTTGCTTTCATCAGATGCTAACCTCATTAATCGCAATCCTAACCATGCAGCATCAGCAGGGGCAACTCTAAAGACAACCCTTTGCTAACCCAGCTGACCATTGGTCAAATGTCAGTTATAAGCCCAATGTCAACTTATATTTGTGTGTGCAGCAAAGGGCAGCTGTTGGCCTCATGCAACAAACATCTCAAGAACAAACTCCAACAAAAAAAACTCAAGATGCTGCGACCCTTGCGCGACCTTCCACAAAAAAAATTAAGATCTTGTTTTGCAACTCTGCCAAATACAATTAAAAAATACAAAAAAACAGAGAAAAACATAATAGAAATGCAATTTGATTGAAATGCCAGCGAAATGTCAATCAAGGAATTATGAAGCAAGCCTCTAGAGAAACTTAGCATCTGTGATAAACCGAAAATTGAAGTATACATTTCAATCTTATGGTTCAATAGGCATTCGCAGCCTATTCGGTTTTATGTTTTTTTTCTCACCCTGCAAAACTTTAAGAAAATGCATTAAAAATTTCCCCCATTTTGTTCAAAAATAAATCAAGTTTTTTTCCTCAAAAAAATGTAAGAAAATTTGTAAAAATCATGCGAACAAGAATTCTTTAGAATTGTCTAAAAACTTAACGGACTATGCAAATGCAAGTAATGTTTGAGGTCAGCTAAGGTCAATGCCGGACCGTTGTTTACTTTGACCGAAGGGTTGGTTTACTTCTACGCGCTTATTTGTCCAGCTGCTGCTGCTGCCCGAAGCTCAAAGATCTTCAACTGTGATTTTTCATTAGAAAATCATAAAAATGAAATCGCAATTGCCGCCGTCGAGGCTTATTATGCGTGACAGTCCACAAGAGCATTCATAAGCATGACAATCGTATCGCACTAGACATATCTCAAGACATAAACCATATGAGGTTTGATTGTGCCAACGTTTGCGCAATCAAATTCAAGGCAGATGTCCGCTCAGCGCTGCTTCACACATCCCGATACTTGCCCAATTCAATTAGCACCAATATCGATGCAGGGTAGAGAACGACAGAGGGGAGACTGAGAGGGGAAGAGAGGGCGGTATTCCTGCCGCTGTCCTTGGCGTTGGTGGTGGCGACTGCTGTTTTTATGAGGCGTGCCAAAAGGGGCTGACAAAAGGCAGTTGGCACCTTCAATTGGATTGACATTTCGGCTGTCATCTATGCGAAATGGGAGCTCTATTTTATATGGGTGTTATAAAACCGAATGCTACAGTTGGATATAGAAGCCCGAAATGATGCCTCAAGTGAAGTTAATTAGATATTTATGCGAGGCGCTGTCTGGGATTTGGTCATATCATAAAATATAACGCAGGATATTTGAGCGGTTCTTCTTCTGCCGCAAAGTAGATGCTGCTGTGCCTTTTGTGGCTCTTGAATTGCTTCTACTTTTATTATGTATTTTTGATATAATAAATAATATTTAAATTTAATTAAATAACTTTTTTATATTTTCTTTGAACCATCATCAATTTTATTTGAACACATTTTTTATATTACTCTTAATTTTTTTAAGAATTGCGCAATGCAAAAAGAGCGAAATCTCTAAGCCAATAATTTATTGGCATCAATAGAAATGTCTGTCTGCTGTTATGCAAATAAGTCCGTTCTTAAGATATCTTGTGAAAACCTGGCATAGATCCGACTTCTTATTACACACAGAATATGTACATTGGACTCTTCCCGATAGATACACCATATTTAAAGGAAACATACGTCGAAAATTGAGTTTTTGATTTACATCAATAGTCATGACTGTTTGTTTTTTTTGCAAATAATTCTGTGTAATTTGAAGATATCTTGTTAAAACTTGGCACAGAATCGACTTTTTCCGCAGGCAGTATATATTGGATTCTTTAAGATGGAAACACTATATATATAGGAAAAAGTTGAAAATTGAGCATTATATTATCAATATCGGACTATAATATCATACAGAGATTATATATACATTTCACATAGAAATGAAAATATATATCTCACATGAAAAATAATAATTTGTTGCATAAAGCACATGATTCTTTTTCAAGATATTCCCAACTTGGATAGAATTAAATAAAATTGAATTCCGAGCTTGACTGTTCTTTAAGAATATGAGTAAAATTATTTAAAAATCGGTTCACTATAATATACTTCAGTCCATATGGAATCAAAATGCCTTAATTAGATTTTTATAAAAAACAAATTTTTTTCTAACGTTATCAAATTTCTTAACACAAAATTTCTTACAATACGATCCGTATTATATTAAGTTTTCTATTTTTTATATTTATCTAATCTAATTTGTACGAAACCAAACTGAGTATCAGAAAATCTTCATTTAGGCGCAAACTTTTTGTACAAATTATTAAAGAAAATGCGCGAAAATTTGCTGCAGCTCCATTGTCTACTTCCCATTCTTCTCTGGCGCTTATGCTTCGAGCTGTCAATAAATATTTATGCATTATGCGTAAACAAAAATAATAAAGTCAACTTAACAAAGGAGCAAAAAAAATATATATAGAAAACGCAGACAAAACAAATTCTGAAGTGCAAAAAATGGGCGCTGCCCGACGCCACGCGGCTTTTTCTTGCACATTTCCATACCCATTTCACATTTTCCATTTGCCATTTTCTGAGCCCTCAGCCTAAACCCAATTTCGAGCCGAGAAAGAAGAAAGCAAATGAATTTGTTTGCCTTCAACGCGGATGCAATGAAATATTCAAAGGGCGACGGCAGCGGCTGCTGCGGCTGCTGCATATGCAAAAGCAAAAGATGCAAAAATATTGGCAAAGCCTAAGAAACTGGGTCAAAGGTCAGCAACGAACACACACACACAAACACGCACACAGACACGATCGTCGGTCGCTTCGGGGTGCGCAGCGGCAACAATTTTCTATGCGAATGCATTTTCGGCCGCTCATATGCAAAAAGAAAAAAAATTATGCCCTAGTTCAGGCTCGATCTTGATATGCCGCTGTTCCCCTCCGCCCGTTTTGCCATTTCCCTCGTTACGCTTGACATTATTTCTGTCAATTTTCAATGCATTTTCCACTGCAAATCATTTGGATTTCGCATTTTTTGTTATATTTTCGCAATTTTCGAACATTTTTGTAACGATATTTTCATTTTTACACCCAGTTTTCCGGGCTGGGCGGGCTGAAGGAGGAGGCGTCGCTGTGAAAAGTGCGCGAAATTCAACGCATTTACACATATTTCTGGTTTCGCCGAAAGATCATTAATTATCATTTTTATCTGTTGCTGTGACTAATTCGATTTTTATGTGTTGAAATAATTTTGTTGTTTGTGTTTTTTTTTTGTGGGGTGTGTTATGTGAGCTATATAAACAAAAAGTACAGATTCCCAAAATGGAAACAAACTATATATATAAAAATACATATTTTTCTGTGCCTGAATAAATAAATATATGTATGATAAATAATTAACAAATAAAAATAATCTTAAATAAATTAAATTAAAATATGTTCTGAGAATAACATAAAAGAGTCCAAATAAATTAAAAATTAAAAACAAAAACTCAATTAAAAAAAAAATATATTCCTTAAAACCGAACTAAATAATGTTATATTAAGTTAAATCAAATCGTTGAAATTTAAATTCATAGATAGAAGCATGCTTTAGTTTATATATAAAGTGCTCCTCTTTAGACTCTTGCTCATATTAAAAATTCAGTTACAAGAAACTTTCAAAAATACTTCTATTATCATGTAAGCTGCAAGCTTTCTCAGGAAAAACTAATTCCTAACGGTCAACTGTCCATCATTTCCAGTCTCTGAGAGCGGAGAGTTGTTTTTAACTGGACCAAACCGCTTGTCACCTCTGAACCAAGCAGATCACCCGAATCGCCTCTGACAACATGTCAGCGGCAATTAATAAAGAAAGTTCAAGATTTTAACCCAAAAAGCAGAAAAGAAAAGCGAACACACTTCTGGTTTTTAACCCCAGTCAAACATTGGCCAAATGGACCAGCATCTTTGATCTTTAAGGATCTGCGCTCTTAACACAGGCAAAAAGGGTGACACCCTTTCCGCATCCTGTGCCTCATCAGCTTCATCCCTTTCTCTTTATGAACTCTTTAACAAAAAATTGCTTTTTTTCGAGTTTTTTAAACCCAATAAAATCGTAGTTTGATGAATGAGTTGCAGCATCTTTGGGCAAGGGTCGCTGGGACTATTTGTTTAAGGGGTTCAAGGGGTATTGGCACAACAAGTTATTAATTACATGGTTGAATCCGAGGTTCAGCCCCTCGAGAGGGCAACTAAATATAGCAAAATGATTTCATTGAATTCGGAATTATCTGTTGCCAGCTTATGTCACAAAGTCTATAATGTTTTTTTCTTTATTTTTTTTTTTTTTGTATATTTTCGGGGGGATTTTAATCTTTATGTATTTTTGCTGCTGCTGATAAACGGTTCTCAATTCTTATTGAAATTCCTGCGACTGACTGTAAAGAACTCAATATTTTTTTTATAGCTGCTTCGAAAATACGAAAAAATAATAAAATATATATATGTGTGTGTAGGAAGCCCGGCGACAGAGGCACACGAGAAATTCATTACTCAACGTGATAAGCGGACCGACTGATAAGCATATGCCACAAAAACAAAGATTCGACTAGAAACCGTTAGACGCAGCATGCTGCGTGCTCCACTTGGCTGTCGCCAGTTCGCTTCCCAACTGGAAAATCTCTCATTTCGCGTGTTTCCTCTGCAATTCGCTCTGCATGCGTTCATCAACTGCGGCCATCTCGCTCGCTCGCACGCACACACAGTCGCCACAATTGGAGCGCTGGGGTCTCGTAGTGCAGGCCCGAAGGTTAGAGTAGCACACAATTTGATTAGCAAATAAAAAATGAGCGCCAGCCGCTGCTCTGCTCTGCTCTGCGCTCTCTCTCTCTCTCTCTCACTCGCTCTCACGCACACACAGACAGCTGCGGCGCTCAGCAAAGCACTCAACAAAATGGGCGGCGCTTTGGCTGAGCATGAGAGCGTACGAGTGTGAATGTGCATGTGTGTGCCAGTGCGAGTGAGTGTAAATGCTGCTGAGTGCATGAGTTGAATGAGCAATTCTTGAGTTTCGTCAAGTTAAACGTTTCTTATGTGACATAAACAGTGAGCAGTTTGCCAATTGGCTAGCTTAACAGCGATATAAAGTGTTAGTTAACAGCATGCCTTGCTTATGTTAAGAAGCAATGGAGTATTAAAGTTAATGGAAAAATAATATAAATAATACAAAAATTTGTGAAATATAAACAAAAATAATAAAGGCAATATAATCTATATAATAACATTAGATCATTCAGAAACATATAAAATTGTCATATATAATTAGTAGAAAGGATAATAGGATTCTAATTTGAAATCTGAAAGCCCAATTAACAAATACTTTTCTTCGGCAAAAAATAAATTGAGATCGACTTTTAAAATAAACTTGAATTTAATTTATTTCTATATAAGTCAAACTTATTGAATTTAGCTAAAATAAATTATATAATTACATACATATATATTTATATTCATATACAGCACGCTTAACTGTTATGTTAAAAATTCCTTTCAACATATTCAAGACATTCTTTAAAAATTCTTGATAATTTGGCGCATAGCGTAAAATACCAGTTGTGGATCATAAATATAGCTAGCCATAGATTAACGTTAAATGGATGCCATGCGGAGTGGAAATGCGAATGTAAAAATTGTGAAATTCCAACGCGAATTCCTATTAATTAACAACCTTTCAGAGAGGCATTCGGCCGGTGCCACAGAGCGGCAGCAACGTTCCCGAACGCCCTCCTCCGCCAGCTCCTCTTTCCCAGCTTGAACCCGAGACCAAAAATGAAACTGAGCCTCGCCTCGCCCCGACTCGCCTTGCCTCGTCTCCCCTCGTCGCGGCTCGGCTTGTGCCTGAAATAATTAATGATGTGGCGCGCGCGGCGTCTCAACTTTGTTGCTGTGCAAATATTAGCAAATTATTTTAGTTTTAGAAAATCTGCACAGAGCCAAAAAGCTGGGCCCGGTCCGGAGACCTGGTGCAAATTTGTGCTGTTTGCCTTGCGACTTGGCTGTCAATTTTCTCAACTCTCAAGACAAAGTCGAGCATCCCCCTGGTGATGATGCCTAATGGCAGGGGCGGCGGAGCGGGACACTAATGATGTTCTGTGTGGGTTTATGCCCGTCTTACCTTTCCCTTTGCCTTAACCATTCCATTCATTCCGGGACTAACTGGCAATATTTGCACTTTTCCGTTTGGTTAAATGTCACCCCGAGCCAAGGCTCAGTCGTCGTCGGCCTCTAATTGTTCCTCTCGTCAACTACTTTGTGTAATTAAAAACACCTTTCAACTGTTCAAGGCAAAGATGTTCATCTGCTGCTCTCCTCTGTCTTTTCCCAATCTCCAGGCATTTTGTTTGATTAGCAAATTTGTCAAATTTGCCACAAAAATCAATTTATCAAAGCTGCTAATGATGGCAGCAACGTGGATAGTAGCCGAAATGGCAATTGATCAACTTTATATGTTAGTTTTTGGATAGAATACCTAAGATTTACAATAGGACTAGCTGTAAGATCCATAGTTTTCAAGTTGGATTCAAGAAGCCTAGGTTGAATATACAAATTTATCGATTCTGGGGAAGTAATTGATATTTTGAAAATTTCGTGATCTGCATATACAAAAACATATATTCCAAATTCAAGTTATCTAGCTTTTGAAATTCCTAAGATCGCTGAACATATGCCATACAGATAGACGGGCATTGAGACTTATCGGTACTTCCGTTGATGCTGATCGAAAATGAATATACTTTATAATCCCTTATGACCTACTATTGTAAGCTGCTTCCTTTCCTAGATACAGTGTATTATAATCAAGTTCCAGCAAATACCACTCATGAGAATAGCATAGAATGGCGATTTGCAATTAAAAACTCAAGTGGGAAGGCTAAAAGCATATCAGTTATATATATCTAAAAGCAGAAAGTAAATTAATCAAGCTCTAAGTATTACTTTATGCATCCCCACTAAGCATTGCACATATATCTTTGGAAAAATATCTTTTAATATCGGAGTGGATACACTTTTTAAATGCTTGAAGTGCAATTGAAAAAGAATTTCGGAGCTTAAAAACTATATATCAATTATATGAATCTGGAAGCAGAATTTGTTTTGTGATCTGAAGGAATCAACATTCTTAGTTGCTTTAACTCATGAAAATCGCGTAGAAAGGCGCTGCACAATTAAAGAGCCAAGTTGAAGATTCAAGAGCATATGCGATATATATTTGAATGCTGCAAGTATATTAGTTAAGCCCTAGCTATGATTTTAATTTGTACATCCCCTACTCCATGGATATGTATCTTTTGTGATCTGAAAGGATAAACTTTTTAAACGCTCAACGCTTGCCAAGTGGCTGAATAATTAAAACGCAGGACATATGTAAGCAGAATAATAACAATAACAACAATGGCAATAATAAACTTTTGCCTGGATATGGATGGGGTACGCACATACACACGCACACACACATTTATATACATATGATATATGGCTGGGCTGTGCCTGTCGCTAAAGGCAGCAATTATGGCGCATCAGATTGGAGATTGGAGGCGCTGCGCGTAAAGGAGCGAAAGGATAAAAGCCGGATGTCAAAATATGGGTAATAAATGTGCTAAACAGACGCAGCACCAAGATGATACACTTGTACGCACACACACACACAGAGACACACGCACACACACACGCATGCATAGCTGATGAGTTAAATGGCAAATGCTAATGGAAATGTGACAGGCAGTCGCAGGAGTAGGCAGCAGAAGCAGCAGCTGCCTGTCTTCAGCAGCTCTTTATTGCGACCCCCAACCCGCATGCTCCCCCTACACACACACACACACACACACACACACACACTCACAGTCACATATGTAAATACACACCACGTGAATTTAGTGGTTCCGGAAGTTTGACGGCATTAGAGAGCGAATTTTATTGCCGTCTTGAAAGTTTGCTTACGCTTGCGAGCATAAATGAAAAGACGCGAATTGAAATTCATGGCAAAGCCACCCAGTGGGTGTTGGGTGCGCGTGTGTGTGTGCTGTGTTTTATTGTGTGTGCCTTGCGGTGTAGCTGCGTGCGGCACTTGCAACTAAACGTGCCACAAAGCCAAGTTTCAGCTCGTGCCGCAAGCCTTAATCTAAATCTGTTGTGCTTCCGCTAAGGATTGCGGCTGTAAGGATTGAGTTGGGGTGTATGGGGAAGGCGTGGAAGGGGGTAGGGGAAGGGGAGGGGGGAATGGCTCGCCTAACTGGCGTGTAAATATGGTTAGCAATTCCCTGAACATATGTTTGCTTATTCATTCGCCTCGTTGCTATTATTGTTGTTGTTGTTGTTATTGTTGCTGCCGCAGACAAACAATTAAAATGTTGTTGCGGATTTAATTGAAAATTAATTGCAACTGTCGCCCCCCCACCCGATTTTCCTTGCCTTCAACTTATATTTGTGCCAAATTAGAAAAACATGTGTGTTTTATAATGATGTCACATAGGAGTAGAAGCTCGGCTTAGCATTCTTTAAAGCTTCTTAAAGTCCTTGTGCGAATCGCTCGAATATTAACTAAATCTGTGCTCAATTTAAATGCTTTATTGATCAACTGATATTTTGGTGGTATTTTTTCTTTCGCAGCTGTATCTACTAGAGACGGGCGGGGGTTCTACTTTCAAAGCCCGGCTCAGCAGGAGCATGCAAAAAAAGTCCCATCTCGCACGGACAGTTTTCTAAAAAACCCAAATGGGGCGTTGCCTCTAATTATTTGTATCGATTGTTTAAGATAGAAGTGAGATCAGCTGCGATATTCAGATACGGATCAATGTTTGACGTAGCTGTTTCTCGTCATTTATCGTGTCTTATTCGTGCTTTTCGAGACAGGCCCGGGCCTGTGTGTAACATTCTATATTTATATCATTTGATTAACTAGAAATCCCAGCCTGATGCATACTTTCCGCTCGGTGGGTTATTTCCCCTCCGTCAGTCACAAAATCTGATCACAAGTTCTGTTGGGTGCTTAACATAGGGCAACAACCGAGTGCAGCAACTCAATTAGAGAGTTTGTTTGATTAGTTTGCAGTGCCTCCTACTCCATTAAGTGGCTACCACAACTGCAAGCCGGAGAGCAAATGGAATTTAACCTCGAGCGGAATGAAATAAATGAGCTGCCATTGGCTACTGATTGTTGAACTCTTGAACTGTATCGGTACTTAATAGAAACGCAATCAAATAATTGCGCAAAGTGTGCCACAATCAAATATAGCAACAAATTAAACAACGCCAACACCAAATGCAACAGCAACAACAAAAGCTAACTGTCATTGCGGTTGCTTCTGCTTCTGCCTGCGAATCGATAAATCGACAAAGCCGCAACATAAAATACAAAAAATATATATATTTTTACAAAAAGAAGAAAATAGTTAAGAGACGCGAAATAAGTTATCCGACTGCCCCCCGCAACCAGCGTCTGGTCCCGTCCAAAGACCAAAGCGATAAGTTTACAATTGCTTATGACTTCAATTAATCTGTGGAAAGCGCCTACGCAGCGGGCTCTCAGAGCGATGGGATGGGGGGAGGAGTGCAAAAAAAAAAAAAATGATAATACAAAACCAGACAGAACAGTTAACTGCGAAAGTGTCGCACACAAAATACCCTTCCACCCATATATTAGATACATACATCTGCTAGATACTTTTCTAGGCTCAATTTTGATTTAAAAATATATAAATAAAAAACGCAGCACGAGCAAATATTTAAATAGATTGTTCAATTATAATCTATATGATATAGTACTCCGAAAATGTAAATTACTTTGCTGCAAACAACACATTGAAGATCGTATTTTTTTTTTTAATTTAGTTAAAGTATCTAAAATTACTAGAAAAAAATGGTGTTCGGTCGATGTTTTCTATGGGTGCTATGATATATATGATATATTAGTATGATATAAAATTTCCCGATGTTGATGCTTATGTATGTCATATATTAGTGAGGCTTTTACTGTTGAGATTGGTCAAATGATTGTGATACCTGTAAGCTTTTTAATACATAAGTTTGTTTATTTTACCGATAGTCCCATGGTTCTTATAGCATATACTCATCCAAACCGGCGGACCTCGACAAAGAAACAGATCAACATAGCTTATTGTCTTGGCTCTTTATGCCAAGATAAGGAATTTAAATACTTTTTCGATGAAAGATATTCCTGCTAAGCTTCACACTTATCCTGGAAACAGTTAAATACGCTCTGCAAGACAATAAAATTCATATTTCTGCCTGAGCATTTTTCAAGCATTACATTTGTATCTGAATACTTTAGAGGATTCAAAATGTGGCATATGTCTAAATAAAAGTTTAAAGGATTGAATGTTCCAAGTTTCGTCATAAAATCGAACTATCCCTTGCAGCTAGGGTATTCAAATGCACAGCTCACACAAAATACTGTCTAGAATTCTGCACGAAAGTAGAAATTGGCAAGAGCTGCGTTTGCGGTTGACTCGCATTCGGTTCTCGTCTCTCGCATTCGCATACCTTCTCGCTCTGACAAAGTAGTTGCAGGCGGGTTCTGGGACTCAGACGCAGCCGCAGAAGACAATTGACCTGAAATTTCATTGAAGATGCGCGCGGTCCATGCAGCAGCCACAGCCAGGGCCATGGTCAGGGGCAGTGACTGGGGCTGGGGCTGGGACTCAGCTACAGGTAGGGGGAGTAGTAGATGGGTGCAAGAGTTTGAAATCTATACAAAACGGTAAATTGCTTAGTCATTTGGCCAAGTTGCTGCGTTGATGATGCCTAAGACTCGGCCTCGGCCTCAGTCTCCGTCTCGGTCGCAGCCTTCGCCTCGACAGGCGCTGCCCGCATCGATGATTGTAATCATGATCATTATAATTATTTGACTTTGCCATTATTATCAAAATGAAATCGCATGCTGAGTGCCATGCAACCCACACCGCAACGCCCCGAACCCGCTCTCCCCGCCCTGTTTCTAGCTGTGCCTATTGCCAAGTCCCTGTCTAGCACGCAGTTGCAGCTCGTGGAGCTTTCAGCTCCCAGCTCTTTGCTCTCAGCCCTATTTCACACACCCACATGAACGATGCTCGTCTGCAGCGCCACTTCCACTTGCCCGACTCCAGGTGTGCGGTGGGCAGGTACACAGGTGTGCGGGCCTGGGCACATCTGAAATTGCTTTCTTAAATTTGGACTCGGCTATGTGAGGCACTCGCTGCACTAAGCCTGCGAGCTGACCAGTTTAACTAATTTCTTGGGTGGCTTTCATGGGAACATGAGTAATTGTGGAAGAAGAAGAAATTGTTGAGGCTTTCGTGTGTCTTTCACAGAGTACAACTGGGAGCGGGACACATATGAATGTTTTAAAACAGTAACTGATAAGTTTGAGGTCAATTTGCCAAAAATTCAAACTGAAATTTGGAATGATTTTTATTTCTTTTTATATTTAAAGTTATACAATAATTCCTATTTTCTTGATAGTGATAAGCGCTCGTCAGGCAAGATAAGTCTATCCACATGTTTGCTAAATTATACTCATACCCAAATATACGCATACTGACACATACGAATACTCATAGATTTGCATACCCAGAGATATGCAGACTGATAAATGAACACACAAAGATATGCATACTCATACCTGCGAATACTCACATATATGCATACTTTCATTTACGAATTCTCATAGATTTGTATAATCGCAGATATGCATACTTACAAGTACGCATACTCATAGAAACGCATACGCATAGATACGCATGCGCAAAGCTACGAAAACTCGCATATATCATACTCACATATACCAATATTCAAAGATACGTATAGACATAGATTTGTATACTCGTTGATACGAATACTCATATATCATAAACGCGCATATATGTATACAGAAGTACGCATACTCATAGATAAGCACAATACTCACAGATATGCATACTATTAGATATGAATACTCATATGTACTCATACTCACAGTTACGCATACTCATAGATACGTATATTGTTATTTACGCACACTCGTGAATACGCATTCTCACAGCTATTCATACTCATACGCGTACTCTTAAGTTTATGTGAGGGTAAAGAAATAAATAACAAAATACAATTGTCAGTCTATATATAATTCTATATATGCTATCTTCTATGGAATAAACTCCAAATAAGCGCTAGATCTAAAGTCCAGGCATTAGAAAAATATATAAAAATAATGACTATGCTTGATTGTGCACATTGACAATATAATATTTTTGGACTGCAATGATAATATGTATTTGAATGCTTTGTTTACCTCAAAATTTAACTTTAGACCTTGCCTATATTCTATTGTCTTCTATTTGATAACATATTCTAAATATAATAAAGAAACAGAGGTGCAATTTATTAATAGATGCGCATATTAAAAACAACATTTATTTATGATTATATATTATTTATTTAAATGATAATTTTATCTCTATATATAAAACTGTTTGTCCTGACTGACTGACTGACTGACTGACTGACTGACTGACTGACTGACTGATTGGTGATCAACGCACAGCCCAAACCGTAAGAGCTAGGAAGCTGAAATTTTCACTGTAGTTACCTTATGTGATGTAGGTGCACGTTAAGACGGGGTTTCGGGAAATTCCACCCGCAAGTGTGGCAAAATCGCGAAAAACGTTTGTATGTAACTTTTTTGTTTACCATCCGATCGGCCTCAAACTTATTTTCAAAGATCTTTGTTCAAATTCATTTGAGGGGTGTTTCACACTTTTCGAAAAATACGTTCCTCCGTGGTGGAAATGGAGGTCAAAGATTTGGTGGGTGACGTTTCGCGCTCAATTTCATTTCCAGAGATCTATAAGAAAAATCATTTGATACGTGTTTCACACTTTTCGCAGAATTCAAACTTTTTCGGGTGGAATGCGACTCAAAGATTTGTTGTGCGAAGTTTTAAATTGTGTCCGATTTGCTTCAAACCTATTTTCAAAGCTCTACATAAGAATGTAATGAATACGTCTTTCAGCGATTTGGGAAATTCCACTCGCAACAGTGGTAAATCATACGTTTGTATGAAAGTTATTTGTTTACCGTCCGATCAGTTTCAAAATCATTTCAAATTTGTTTGAGAACATTGATTTTATAACATACGTACCACGGGCAAGGCCGGGTTATACCCGCTAGTATATAATATAATAATAGAATATAATTTCAGTATAATATAATAGTAATTCAGTTAGTTCAGATTAAAGAACATCTTGACTACTTCATTATATTGAATATCTGTCTTAAATCTTGCTCCGACAAAATTTGCATATCAGTTACAATTCCAAATGCAATCTTCATAATTTGCATTGATTTCAAATTGTAAAATCAATCTCGAAATGGAGCACATGTGAGCACATAAGTGATTGCAGCTGCTTGGAATTACACTATATAAATGTGTGTAAGAAATCCTTGGGAGGCTCATTTTCAATTTACGCAAAGACAAATCAAATTAGCCGAGGGAAAACGGAAAATGAGTTCAGTTCGCATATGTGAGGAGCCTGCGAGCAGCACCAGGTGCTCAAATTGCCACAGGTACGAGCTATGCGAGCCGAAATTCAACTGCAACAGCAACAGGAACCACAAGCGGAGGTTAAGCGAGCAAAGTTCATGAACGTGCTGCATGTGTGTGTGCGTGTGTGTGTGCGTGTGTGTGTGCGTGTGTTTGTGTGAGTTGCAACTGCATCTCAATTTCAACTGCAGCTGTGCAGTAGCCCCAACGCTGGCCACTGTTTGTTTGGGGTCTCGGCCGCGGTCTCTGTGCGGCTCCCGCTTCCAGTCT
Organism: Drosophila montana; assembly: GCF_035044405.1. NCBI lineage: Eukaryota > Metazoa > Arthropoda > Insecta > Diptera > Drosophilidae > Drosophila > Drosophila montana. The sequence goes on from NW_026996690.1 coordinate 1,508,192, forward strand.
CAATTTCCAGTCGCCGAAGCACTCATGTCCACATTTGGCCATATTCACTGCGTTCGGAAAACTTTTGACCTTCTCACGCGTCACTTGAAATTTTCGTAATTGTAAGCGCCATTTCATTTATTTTTTTTCGGCAAAAAGAAAAGTTCATTACGAAATATGATTAGGCGCAACGGAACGTGATAGATAATTATAGATAGACGGATAGAAAGTTGATCGATGGCTACAGATAGGTCGCTAGTTCTTGCTTAATAAAATATTTGAATTTAAAATTTAAAAGATATTTTCTGCCTTCTGTCTTCAAAGGGGTTCAATCCCTTAACTCCGTGGTAACGCTCAGCCAAATATGAAAGTACTTGGGCTTTGTTTTTTTTTTTAAATATTTGCTATCGATCTCTTATTTTAATCTGAGGAACTACATTGGATTACAGTGAATAAAAAAAATATAATCTTTAACCTAGAACTCGTGTAAACAAACTTGACTTTCATTGGTTTTCCTTCGGTGAGAAATTCTTAACCATGATCTCATTCATAATCATCTTCCATCTATATATGTATATGCAAATGTAAACATATTTGTATGAGTATAAATATACATTTTATGCAGCAAAAAATTGCAAGCATTTGTTTAGCCACATCTTATCTCAGGCATATTTATCAAGACTGAGCTAAAGATATTCGCAACGCATCTATAAGATACATGCTGTATAAAAGATACAGCTCTTCAGATACGCACACATTCGTAAAGTGTAAACTGACAAAATGATAGCAAAATATCAACAGCTTTTCAGGATTTGCCATGTGGGTATCCTCTGCCTGATTCTAGCAGGCGCAGATGCAGGCAATATTCCCGAGTCTGGAGAGGATCTGACTGCAGAGCTGGATGCAGCCCGCATCAATGGCGGCCAATTGATGAACGAATCGGTGCCATTTCAGGTCTCAATGCAGATGCTGCGCCGTGGCCGCTGGCGGCACTTCTGCAGCGGCTCCATTGTCAGCGAGCAGCATGTCCTGACGGCGGCGCATTGCGTGGACAAGCTGCAGGTGGCCCACCTAAGCGTGCTGGGCGGCACACTTAACTGGCAGCTGGATGGACGCCATCGGCACGGAATTGTGGCCAAGCACGTGCATCCGCAGTATACCATGAGTCCGCGCATAATCAATGACATTGCCCTGCTGAGGGTCAGTCGGCCGTTTCAGCTGCAGTTCGCGGAGATTGCCACCGTGCCGTTGGGTGACAGCACACGCATTGGCCGCCAGGTGCCCGTCCGTCTCACCGGCTGGGGCTCCATAACGCCCAACAGTACGGGCGCTCAGGTGCCGGATCGCCTGCAGGTGCTCAACTATCAGACCATCTCGAATGAGGAATGCGTCCAGAAAGGCTTTCGCGTCACACCCAACGAGATTTGCGCACTTTCAGCGCCCGGCCAGGGCGCCTGCATGGTGAGTAGTGCGTTAGACTGGAGATTTGCTATGCTTAACTCAACTGCTGGCATTTTCGACCAACAGGGTGACTCGGGTGGTCCACTGATCTTGACGGCCAGCGGCCGTCCGCTGCAGCTGGTGGGCATTGTGTCCTATGGCAGCGCCACCTGCGCCCAGGGCAAGCCCGATGTCTATACGCGTGTCTCCAGCTTTTTGCCCTACATCAGCAAGATCCTTAACCAGGATCTGGCCCAGGCGACGCATAAGCAATAAATTCTCTTGTGGTTCACATTTTATTTACCTCCTTTTCTACTATTCATTTATTTCGTTTCCTTTTATACCCTAAACTCAATGAAAGTGGTAAAAAAGGGTATCATGCTTCTGTGCACATGTATGTAACTGGCTGAAAGAAGCAGCTCCGACCGTAAAAAGTGTATATATTCTTGATCAAAACGACGAGTTGGGTTTATCTAACCATGTCCATCTCTCTGTCCGTGTGATCTCGGATATTGCAAAAGCTAGAGACTGGCAAATTAAAATATATATACTCCTATACCAAGCGCAGAAGAAGCTCATCATTTTTATCGATATCTTGTGGCATTTCCATAATATCGATATTTATCGATGTTGTTACTTGGATTTTTAGGCATGGCTCAAGGATTATAAGAGCTAGATACGCCTAATTTGGTATGTAGGCTCTCGTACAGTTTATATTGAACGGTTATATTTAACTTTTTGGATACCTCCCAACATTTTCCCAAAAGCTGGAGAAATGTCTTGATTAAAGCTGGTGTAAGAAGTGTGCGTGTGTGTGTGTGTTTATGTGTCTGTCTGTATAGAAGGAAGCTTGAGGGATTGTTACAGCAGCTCGGCGCTGGGTCCAGGGTATCTCTTAGTCGGGTTCCCCCGACTGGCGCATTTTTACTTGTTTTCATGTTTTGTTTTTTTTTTTTGGCGGCTAATTAAAAATCTTGTTCAATATTCGCCACAGCCGTTGGCAGCCTGGCCTGGCAGCGTCTTCAACCCGGCAATGGGCCTAGGCCTAGGCCTGGCCTGTGGCCTGGGTCGGGTCTGGTCTGGTCTGGTCTGGCTCGGCTCCAGCTTTTGGCCCGCTCTGCGCGCACCATGATAAATGCAAAAAGCAATTTATCGCACATTTAACTCAATTCAGTTTCTTTATGGGCAGCCACAGACGGGGCAGCGGGGCGTTGGGCAGCATCTTTTGTAGCTGGGGGCACGCCTGCCAGCCAGTCGGCCAGACTAAGTTTCGCTGACACGCACGCTGCATGGACCTGCTGCATGCCACATGCCGCATGCCGCTTGCCGCCTGATGCCCCTTGAAACGCGTTGCCCGAACCGTGGCGACTCGCTCTCCGCGCATCTCTTGTAATTCGATATTAGATTTTATGTGCGACAAATACGAAGTGCAAACATTTTTATGTTCCCTCAATTTCTATGCTGCATTCGTATTTGTAGTGGAACCAACTCGCGAAAGAGATGCCAAAGATGCGCACCCAGAGCTCTGCTTTTCTTTTACATAATTAAGTTGAGCTCACGCTTTTCGATTTGTGCATGCCAAATACCTGAGAGCTATCCGGAGAACCAGCGGAAAAACAAATTATATAATCTGTAATATTGCGACAGTTGATAAACAATTCTTAAAATTTGTAAAAGTTATTTAATGTACATATATTTCAATATGCAACCTATTTTTGATTATTTTATTAAGGAAGACTTAACGGAAGAAATTGCATTAACAAAATGTTGGAATAAATATTAATAATTACTTTATTTTAAGTAATTTTCTGAATATACCATAATTATAATATAATTATAAAGCTGAATCTTCCATTTAATTTGCCAAATTTCTAATTGTTATTTAACCTACATATACGAATCTCGTATCGCACGCTCATTTTGTTTAGTCTTTTCGAACACTGGCCAGAGCATATTAAATCAATATGGTCACACTGTTTGCATAATAAGTTGTATGTCAAATCTAACCTTTGTTGACGCACGTTGCTTCGGCAGTTAAAGAGACAACATCGACTCAAGAATTATTCAGAGTTGACTCATATGAATATGAATCTAGGCTATTGTGAGTGTAAAACTTGTGCAAGGCATAGGGGTATAAGTGGGGGTAAAAAGAGGAAGAGAGAGTGTGCGAGTATGAGTAAGAGAAAGAGCGGGAGCATGCATTTGTTAGACGCTCGTCGCTGACCGCATAAATTCATTTAGATCAATCAATTCAATTTGTTTGTCAATAAAACCTAAATGAGTATTTCATTTAAACATATTAAAATTCGACCCATTTGAATGTCGCGCAACAGACATTCCAACTGAACCCGAACAACAACAATTAAAATTGACGTTGAAATAAGACTGGGATTGGGTCTGAACAGACTGCAGACCGAACTCTAAAGACTGAGACATACTTATTACCCTGCAGCCAGCTAACTCTGCGATATATACATATATATATATATATATCAATATATATATCTATATGCATATATAGATACATTCAGCAGAGGCGCTGTCTTGCAGCCTTTGTTGACTTTTCATTGTCAATTAAAATCAAATAAATTTATTTGCTGCTTGACATTCGCGTTTATTTCGCTCACTCTCTGAATTGCGATTCCGATTTCGATTCTGATTCGGATTCAGATACAGATACAGATTCAGCTAAAGATTGGGGCAGGCAAGTGCATTGAGTAAGAAATATTATTTTGACCTTCTTCTTGTATTTTTCGTAATTTATGTTGGCTGTTGTGCATAACCTTTGACTTCATGCTACTTTGCCTTTCCCTGCTTGGACACAGATTCGATGGCCTTCTTAACGGTTTCGGGATCGCCCAAGAATTTCATGGGCGCCAGCGGCAGCATGCACTTGTCTAGCTCATAGACAAAGGGTATGCCCGTGGGCAGATTAAGCTCCATTATGGCCTCATCGGATATCTGATCCAGATGCTTCACTATGCCCCTCAGGCTGTTTCCGTGTGCGGCGATGATCAGCTTTTTGCCCTGCCTTATCTGCGGCACGATTACATCGTTCCAGTATGGCATAGTACGCTCAATGGTCAGTTTGAGGGATTCAGCTTTGGGAAACTCGTCCTGCTTGGGTCCATCACAATATCTGGGATCCTTGGCTATGCACTCGTAGTACTTGTGATCCTGCTCCATGGGCGGCGGCGGCGTATCAAAGCTGCGTCGCCAGATCTTAACCTTCTCCTCGCCATACTTCTTGGCCGTCTCCGCCTTGTTCAGACCCGTCAGCCCGCCGTAGTGGCGCTCATTGAGGCGCCACGTCTTCTGTATGCATATATCCTTTTGTCCCGTCACCTCCAGTATGGACTGCAATGTGTCCTGGGCCCGCGTCAGCAGTGATGTGTGCGCCACGTCGAACTTCAGCTTGGCATCCTTGATGGCCTTGCCCGCCGCACTCGCCTCCTTGCGCCCCTTCTCCGACAGCTTGGCATCGTACCAGCCGCAAAAGAGATTCTGCTGATTCCACTCGGACTCCCCGTGCCGCACCATAACTACCGTGAATTTCTCACAATCGTGCGAGTATTTCCGCTGCAGCTCCAGAGATAACCATTTTGGTGGCTCCACAAAGGCGCCCCTGTTCTGCCTGCTGCCAAAGCAGAGGTTCAGCAGGTGACCACCGTAGCCGAGCCTTAGAAGCCCAGACATTGCTTACAATTTAAAATTTTTAGAGTCTGAGAAAGTAAAAGTTTGACAAACGTTTGAGTGTAGCTTAGTTTTGTTGCCTACTGTACCGTTATGTACTGTAATACAGACTTTTTAATCTGCCTGGACCCAATGATGTTAGGAACTACGCGAGCTGGAGTTGGCAAATTTAGTATATGCTTAATATATATTATCAGGTTTCTACTGATATATACTCTGTAAGTCTATTGAACCCTAGGCAACAAATGTAACATATGTTACAAGAAGAAGAACTGTTAGCAGACTTTTAAGCTGTTTTTATTCTTTCAAGATCTCGCTGAACCCAGCTAACTCAGGAACTCAGTATGCTACAGTTGGGCTATTTGGTAAGCTATATAAAGCTGTGCAGATTATTTATCCCCCGCTGTAACACGTGAAGGGTATCAAACCCAAGAGAGGGCCATATGTTCTCTGGAATAGCTTCAGCTACTGTTGCATAATGCCTTGAGAGGCGAGCCTAAGCTAAATCATTTCAAGCATAAAACGAGCGACAGCTCAATGCAAACTGTCAAACTGAAGCGTGGACACCGAATGCAAACAGGAAAAAGACCTATCGACTGAGAGACAGTTGGAAAAGTATGTGGAGCTAGGTGGATAGGATACGGCTGGAGCGATCCACAGCAGAAGCAGAAGCAGCCATAAAGAGCTTTTACGACCGCCACTAGGCGGCAGCTCGAATGATAAATTGTCTACTGTGGCCAGTTCTGGTGGTGCCTGCTGGTCGACAACTTTTCACTACCAGAGATCGATGCACCACCACCACCAGCACCACGACGAGCAGCAGCAGACCAGACTGACCAGGCCCGACTGGAGTCGGAGGCGCGCAGAGATTAGACAATTTGTAGAGAAGCTGCGGAGCTGTTTGCTTTGCCTGGAAGCGCCACTCTGGTGGCAGAGCCAAGGCACGGGCTATCGGGCCATGCGGAATGCCATGTGGCATACCTGGTCCGAGAGCTCTTTACAGTTGCCTCGTGTTAATTGAAAATTGTACGGTAATGTTGCTTATCGCTTGGCTATCAGGCGATGTCGTCGTCTCCCAAGTATGGGCTCTGTCTCTGCTCTATGGATTGGGGTCTGGGGCTTGCGTGTAGCATGGAGCCGTGCGGCATGCTTGGTGCCACACCTCGAGGCCTCACGCATTGGCAGAGGTGTTTGATAAACATCCCAAGTCATGTCGTAGGATTTTTGTAGGTTTATTTTTTATTATTTTATTTATTTTTTTTTTATGTGCCGCTCGCGGTGAAAATTTCTCAAACGCTTTTTGACAACTTTCATGTGAACGCACTTAACAAAATTTATCGCCTCGCGCATTATTTGTGGCTTTAATTGCTTAAAGACGTTAGGAAGCTGTCCTCCAGCTTCTTGTCGCGCTTCTTTCGGGCCAGACCAGACGCGGACACTGACACCTGCGGCCCAGCTGGGGCTTAGCCTTATAAGCAGGGCCTTAAATGCGTTGCCAGTTGACACGATTCGCGGCTTAATTGCTTTTACAAAATGATTGATCACATTCGGTTATATTGAGTGGAATTATGTCTCTTATTGGAACAAGTCGCGTACTGAAAGTTCTTTAGGTTTTCGAGTTTTTCGAGTCGTTTTGGCATTTGCTTGTGGGACACTCCCAGAAACGGAGAAACATATTTTCGAAATTCTTACTTCAATTTCAGTTCCAACTGAGTTCTTCGTACATTTCTGTCAATTCAGTTGCATATTCCCAGCAAATTGCTCGAACAAAATGCTTGCTAATAAAAGAAACATATAACGACTAACAGGCCGAAGATTAAATACCCTTTAAGAACTGTAAAGCTCGTGATTGCTGAGTTTGGTTGAGTTCCATGCAAAAATACATTTTTTGACAAATTCTTTTTATGAAACTATAAGAGAAAGTAGTTCGATATTGAAAGGACTTTGCTTATGTTAAGGAAAACTATTAAATACCGAGTTTGGGGAAGATATATTGATAAAGAAAACTGATCTTCATATTAGAACTAAATTTTCAATCGGCAGCTATGTGATATAGTTATTCGATCAGAATGGTTCCGACATTTAGACGGAAAATGCAAGAAAATGTAGAACGTGGGCAAAGTTTCAGGACGAAATCTGGGAGACTAGTTTGCATAGAAGCAGATGGGCTTGGCTATATAGACTCGGCCTTTGATACGGAATCTGGAATATATATGTTTTATGGAGTCTGCTTCCTTTTATGCCTTGCACATTTCATGACAGAATTATAATACCCTCTGCAAGCGTATAAGAACAGCATTTCATAAGCATTTCTGCAGATCCGTTGTCAGTATGTTACCCGATTTGGAGTTTTTATTGGACCAGTCGGGTTACGGGCACGGTGTTAACAAGATAAGCATCCTGTCGCCGTCGCAGTTGCTGTCGCTGTCGCTGGCCCGGCAGAGCCGCCCGGAACGCCATCATTATTATGACATTTTGGTTGATTGCCCGCCTCATTCTCGGCCTTGTTCGCCGGCCAAGTTCTAGGGAATTGTGCGTGTGGCCGGGCACCAGAAGAGGGCCTCACAAAATATTCAGACTGCAACTTTTATTGCCTGTTGCTGTTTCTCAATCTGATTTATATGCCCGGTTCTTAAAGCAAAGCCGCTCATTTTATGACCCGACCAGGCGGCTCTCAAGCTGGACCCTCGAAATACAGTAGCCAGCCTGGAGCTGGGAATTTAATTGCTGCCTGCACGTGTGCTCTGCTCTGAATTGGTCTTTCACTTGGAGGATTCAAGATAATGTTTAAAAGCGAAAAACATATAACTACCGAATGTCTTATTTGATGACAATATTTAAATGAATGGAATTGCAAGTAACATGTACTTGTCATAAATGACTACACTAATCGGGAGTGCCAGCCTAGGAGATACCCAGAGCCACAAACGGCCTAAGCAAATGTGTGTATATAACACGTATGATATAAAGGGAAAGAAGAAACCATCTGAATGATGAGAGAGTCTCTCAGATCGACGCTTCTTCAACAAGAGTGCTTCTCTCCTTCATCAGGAAGAATGAACATTTCTTGCTCACCGTCTCACAGTCACAGCTCCCCTTCCCCCTCCATTACAAATAAAAATAATTTCGATTTCTAATTCAATTAGTTAGCCTAATATGCAAATTAGTCGAGCTAAAGTTATGGATAATAAATTAGCCCTAGACTGGCATTTTCTACATGAATGTAAGTCAGCGCGTTTTCAAATAAATTTTCCACTTGTTGTTGCGGCAATTAATTTTCGCACTCGTTACGATAATTTCGCGGGACAGAAAAAAAAAATAACAACAAGTTTTAGTTAAAACCGAGCATGGAAGATTTGGAATAAATGTTGGCGGAATGGAAAAAAATTAATTGCATGTTTTGCATAATCAGTAAATTGGTCGTTTATTTTAGTACTTAATTTGCCAGCAGCACGAGGTGCGCCAGCCCAGGCAGCCCCCGTCCAAGGAGCCTGCCATATGCACACACTATAAATTATGACTGCAGTCGAGTGCTCGTCCCCCCTCCGTCAGATCCCTCAGCCTCTTTCTCTAAGAGCTCCTTCGATGGGTCCAAATGAAATACATTTTTATTTACAAATCAGATAAGAGATCTGAGATCACAGCAAGCAGCTTGAACCATTTGTAGATATGCAGCAAGGAGACTCCACCGGGTTACTGGATACCCTGGATAGCCTCGCTCCTCGTAATATTTATCGGTCGCGTGTGCTTGTTACCTAATTGATGACAACAGGTAGGCGCTTCTGTCAACCCGGTGAGAGAATATGATTGCAGCGGACTCATCTGCAAGATATCTCTTATGATTGTCGGGCACGCACAGCCAAACAGCAGGCGGCAACAGTTGTCCCACTGTGACCAAGTCAGGAACTTGAGATTGAAATGAAATGTGAGAGAGAATTCAATATTGGTGAAATATATCGCTGGAACTTTTTACTTGTCTGCCCTGAGCCAAGGCATAGACCTGATATATATTTGTGTTCTTGGTCAGCATTAATAGACGAGTCGGTTAAAATATATTTGTCATTACATTGTCAAATCGGAACACCAACATATCTCAACCATGCTTGAAAATTATACTCTCATATCATATAAATTTCATAAAATTTCGAGCTATCTATGCTCTTTTTAATATCATATAATATATTCTAATATCATATCTTATTCCCATTATCATATAGGTTTTAAAGGAATAATTTTTCGCAACTTGACTTTTTTTTCCAAGATATCTCAAGCACACTTTAAAATGACGAGCTATACTTTCTTAAATATCATATCAAATCCATAATATTATATGACTTCCAATAGAACAATATTTTTGTATTATAAATACTTGAAAATTTCCAGTTATATGGGAATCTTTTAAACTCAAATAATATCATATCACAATATCATATTATCCCCCATGTCACATAGCTTCTCGAGGAACACTTGATCGCAACATGAGTTTTTATATGAAAAACCTTTCGCTTTTCAAGCTTTCTCAAGCAAAGTTGAAAAATACGAGCTGTACGTTATTATGCTCATTTTAATCTCATATCCTATAATATCATTTTGCCATTCCAACTTTTCACATAATATTATATACATTATTATATTATATCAAATCCTATCACATCAAATTCTATTACGTCTAATACCATACTGTATCTTTGTATAATAAATCATTAGGTTTTTTTTAAGATATCTGGAACTAGCTCAGAACTTTTTTAGCTAAATCTTAAAAGCTTCCCTTAATTCTCTGCATTTCTTAGAAAAACTCTGCTTTCATGTTACTTACCAAATATTTGTGGGTATTTGTTGGTATTTTTTATAAGATTTTTGTGTTTAGGCAGGCAGCTAGGCTCAGTACCTAAAACTAGATAGCCCAAGCTGGCCATTGCCTACAAAAAAATTTAGACATAGAAAACTTGAAGCCTCCAGGCTTAAAAGCACTTTTAAGGCCTTGGCCATGGCTTAGCATGAATCTTAAAAAAGCTTTATTCTTTTACAATTGTTGATTATGTGGCATTTGCTTTGAAATGGCTGCTTAGAAAACTCAATTGCATCACTGATTGTGTACCCTTTCATGGAGTTGCTTGGCAAATGCATTAATCATGACAAGGAATTCAATTCCCTTTCGCTTTGTTGTGGGCAGCTTCTTGTGTGTCTCATTTTGGGTGGCATTTCGCGTGCAGACAGAGAGCCAGCGCTTAACAGACATGTGATGGGGGACGGAGGCTGAGGGAGAAGCTGTTTCCTCAATTCCTGGGAATGGCACCTACAGCCTGGCTGCAGCAACACCTACAACCAAATTGAAACGACAAGACGCAGACACAAGTGCCACAAGCAGCAGAGAGGAAGAAACAGCGGGGAGGGTGGAGTGGGGGGTGTCAGTCGGAGGCAGGTTGAGTGGCTGCAGCTTGATCTGGTTGCAGTTTTAATCAATGAATAATTTAAATATTCCGATTAAACAAGCTGCTGCTGCTGCTGCTGGCTGCGGACATTTCTTTTAATTCATTGTAGACAGCGGAGCATGGGTGGCGCTGTGAGGGGATGGAGGAAAGGGCGGGTGCTCGGCACAGGCAATTGGAGCACTGAAGCCAGTTGAGCAATCAACACCTTTCTGGCTGCATTTCGGACTGTATCTGTGGCCGGGGCGCACATGTTCGATGCAAATCAACTTGCGAACCTGGGCGGGCCCAGAGACCTGGGCTATCTCCGAAACCCTGCCATGTGTCAGTTCCGGCCTGATTGGAGGCCGGCTAATGAATCATTTTGCTGTGCCTCGCCAGAGTGTGTGAGTGTGTGTGTGTGTGGCAGCGACGCAAATTAATTATGCACACCTCCACGTTTTGTGGCTGGTCTTAGCTTCTCCTGGAGTCGCATGTTGAGGTCTTGATCTTTGGACTACTGTGTTAATTGTTGGCTCTGGCTTTTTGGCGCTGACTACCTGAACCGATTTGAACCTCAAATGGCTTTATTATTATTTTATTTTTTTTTGGCCAGGATGTGCCATTGGCGCCCCACTCCAGCTGCGTCTGCCTTTGGCTTTTGTTAATTGGACCACCCTGCAAAGCCGCACAACGTGACAGGATTTGAATCTTGGTGAATTTTATATTTAGCTGCCGGTTTTAATTTGCATGTGAGCTCACCGACTCGCCCTGACAGGTTAATCCGCATGTTAACTCATTAGGCTTTGTTCTCGCCCTGGCACAAAATTCTGATTAAATGCGGTAGTCAACATTTTTATTTTGAACCAAACGAAATTCTTAATTTCAACTGGTTGGATTTAAAGCCTAGCTTAAGACGCACAAATTGAGGCAAGAACTACTCATCGCAGCTGGTTTTACCAAGAACAAACAAACTGTGCCACATTTTATGAGCTGCTAGTTATCAAACCCTTAGCTTGGCTAGCTTCACAAGCTTATCTCGCTTTATGGAACGACCTTGTTAACTATTATATGCGGTCAGACCACCCACAGCTATCGCCCCGATAAAATTCTAATGAGCCCAAATGCAATGTATAAAAACCCCCAATGCTTAGTCGAAGCCAAACAGTAGAGGGTTCTAATCCAAAAGCACAAGAACAACATGGAAGCTCGATGGAATTTTGTCTTACTGCTGCTCGGTCTGCTGCAGCTCACGGCTGGCAAGCCCATGGGCAACGTAATAGATTGTAAGTGCACGAAATAATATCATAAGAGCAGTTTTACCAAGTCCACAACTCTACACGCACACACAGTGGATGCCTATTTCGAGAGTGCGGATAGCAGCTCGCAGGAGCGCGTGGTGGGCGGCTATGATGTGCCCGACGATGAGTATGTGCCCTACCAGGTGTCCATGCAGTTTTTAACGCGCAGCGGCAAAATGCGGCACTTTTGCGGTGGCTCCCTAATAGCGCCCAACCGGGTGCTCACCGCGGCGCACTGCGTCAATGGGCAGAATGCGAGCCGGATCAGCGTGGTTGCGGGCATACGTGATCTGAATGACAACAGCGGCTATCGCGCCCAGGTGCAGTCGTACGAGATGAACGAGCACTACGAGGAGCTGGTGACCAGCGATATAGCTATTCTGAAGATCGATCCACCCTTCGAGTTGGATGGCAAACGCGTGGGCACCATCGATGTGAGCAGCAATGAGCTGGTTGGAGCTGATCAGGAAGTGCTGCTAACCGGTTGGGGCTCTGTGTTTCACTTTGGCACCGGACCCTTTGCCAAATACCCCACAATACTGCAGAAACTCTCCTACAAGACGCTCGACAATGCCAAGTGTAAGCATACGATGACTCAGCTGACGGATACGGAGATATGCGCGCTGGAACGGTTTGGCAAGGGCGCCTGCAATGTGAGTAGCCAAGGGCTGAACAGTTTTAAATCTGACTGAATCACCCCTCAACTTATTCTTCCTGTGCAGGGCGATTCGGGCGGTCCTTTGGTCATGGCCAACGGCGAATCGCTGAAGCAGGTGGGCGTCGTCTCATATGGCACTGCCTTCTGCGCCTCCAATAGTCCCGATGTTTACACTCGCGTCTCCATGTTTGATAATTGGATTAAAGAGCGCATGGCCTAGGCGGAATAGGCATAGCCCACATGACACATACCCTTAATCCTATAAGAAAGCTGACAAAATAAATTCAAATTCATTAAATTATAGCGGTTGCTAAATTCAAGCAGTTTACAAAGAACGCAAGCAGTCCTTTTCACCTGTGCGCCATTTTTTGTGCATACTTTTAAGCTGATGCAAAATTGCCGTCAAGCAGTGCGAATTGTGTATAAATATTGGCTGCATGAAATTAAAAAAAATGATTTAAAATACATAAAAATCAATGTCTCAGCGCACAAATACAGTCTTCAAATTCACATTTATTAGTTTTTGTTTAAATATCTACGTTATCTCTATATATATGAAATGGATTGCGACGTTTGCTTATTGATAATATCAAAGGCCTATTTCCACTTCTTTCCTGAACTAAATAGCCTTCGATTGGCTGATCAGAGTTCTCTATGTCGTTGTTTTCTTCGCTATTCGTTTCGTACTCATCTTCTTGATCTTCAAACTTTTCATCGCTCTCCGGAGCCTCTTCGGCTCCATCTGGTTTCATTTCTGTCTGCTCATGCGCCGCATCCTCTTCAGGCGCCTCCACATCTTCATCTTCGACTTCTTCGCTCTTTAGATCCTTCTCCTCATTTGGCTGAGCGTTTTCCAAATCAGTTTCAGAAGAATCTGTTGAAATTTCTTGAGGCGCAGGTTGAGCAGATTCCAGCTTATGGAATTTTCTTACTTCGGAATCAGTTGTCATCGTTTTTTTTTGAGCCTTGTGGTGCTTGTGAGGCCCATGGGGATCATGTGGATTATGAGAGTCATGCGGGTCATGCGGATCATGCGGATCATGCGGATGATGCTCTCCTTTATGATGATGATTGTGCGGATCATGCGGATGATGCTCTCCTTTATGATGATGATTGTGCGGCTCATGCTCGTGGTGATGATGATGGTCTCCCTTATGAGATTGATGTCCGTTGTAGGGTGGTAAGGGGTAAGGGTAAATGATTGGCGGCGGTTGGTGATTATGTGGAGGTGGTGGTATAGGCCATGCGGGCGACGGTGGTCCTGGAGGTCCTGGCGGTCCCGGTGGTCCTTGAGAGCCTGGAGCTCCTGGTGAACCTGGAGATCCCGACGAGCCTGGTGGTCCCAAAGGTCCCTGGGAACCTGGCGAACCTGGAGATCCAGGTGAGCCTTGTGTTCCCTGGAATCCTTGGGAGCCTGGCGGTCCCTGAGAACCTTGTGGACCTGGAGCTCCAGGAAGGCCCTGAGGTCCTTGCGCTCCTTGTGGTCCCTGAGCTCCTTGCGCACCGTTGTGGCCCTTGTCACCCTTCTCTCCTTTGGCTCCCCTCTCACCCTTCTCGCCCTCATCACCTTTGTCACCTTTCGAGCCTGGATGTCCTGGTTTCCCTGTATCACCTATACAATTGCATTGCTAGATTTTAGGCTAAAGACTGTCTTTGTAAGGAACATACCTGAGAGTCCTGGAGGACCTGGGGGTCCAGGTGGCCCGGGCGGACAATTACACTTCGTCGAGGGATGCTGATGATGATACGGCGGTGGTGGCGGGTAGAAATGTGGCAGCGGTGGTGGCGGTGGCGGATGATAGTGAACGGGCCGTTTGATGATCACATTCGGCGGAGATGGCGCAGAAGCGGGTGTAGGTGCCGGAAGCTGAACTGAAAGATGCCTGCCGGCATTTTTGGTGTTCTGATTTCTAGTGGACAAGCTGATGCCGCCAGAGAAGGCCAGAGCTGTGAAATAGTGAAGATTGCAGGATGGAAATTTTATATTAAAGATAAAGGCCACTTACTCAGGCAGAATAGCGTCGCGAGCTGTGCCATGGTCCAAACTTATTTGCTGGGATCAGCGAGTAATTGCGTTCTTTTATAGCAAAGAAATGGTCACTTTCCGAAATCCAGATTTGAAGGAACCGTTAAGCATAATATACGTCAAGATATCTTATTTTAATAGTCATCTTTTACTATCTTACTGTTCTTTTAATAGCACCCTCCACATATTGTCGCCTCATCGTCGCACAATTTATATGCTTAAATATGCTCTGGATTTAACTTGAAACTGGTTTGAAAGTCCTCTGAAAGAAATTAGAACCAAATGTTTTGATATGAAAATGGGGATTTTTGGCATTAGTTCATCAAAATAATATTTATATATTTATATATTTTACTAATATGTTAAAGACACACCTCTTGAACGTCATTAGTGTGCCAAAGAATGGGAATGTGTAATAACTTTTGCTGATTTGAATATATATATTTATGGACTTTGCATAATAGCTTACACATTCCCATTCTTAGTTCTTTGTTAGCTTTTTTGTTGACTTCACAAATTGATCATAAAGATTGAATTTAATGGACTGAAGATTCGTCCAACAACAACGTGATGTCGCGTGCCTAATAACCTAGATAAAGGGCAGATCTCAATGAAAGCAGAGAGTGAGCTAGCTTTTAAAAGCCTCAATAAAATTATAATTTAAAAATAAGTGATTCAAACAAATATGAATAACAATTGTGTACAAACTTAAACTTTATCAATGAATCTCTAGTAAATAATAGATGACTCATGTTTGTTTACTTGTCGTATATCAGGTAATGCTGTAAGCTTTTTTCCCTTTTGATTCTTAGTTATACAAATCTTGAGAGAGTTAACAAGTCTGTGTTTAGTACATATGTATTGCCTTTTCAAGTGTTCCCAAAAAATTATAACAACCATAACAAGTAGAGTGCTCGGATGGTGGTCGGGAATTCTAGGGGCATCCTAAAGGGAATTCTCGGGGGAAAGCCAAGAGGTATTCAAAAAGTGTTAAATTCTGTGTACGTGTATGCTATTTGAAAGCCCCGAAATGTGTTCAAATAACCCAATCTGGAAATCGATACTTATCGATTTGGTGAATGAGATTTCGGTAAATTGATTTAAACTTGAGCTAGAGGCTTGAAATTGAGAAGTTTTAGTTCTAACAGTGTCTGAGATAGATCGTTGAAGGGCGGACTTGATCAGGAATGAAAACTTTATAGGGTCGGAACAGCTTCCCTTTGTTTCCCTTTTTATGCATTAGCAAGTTTTTTAGAGTATTCAAATAATAATAATAATAATAATATTAATAATAATAATAATAGGAATAATAATAATAAAATTAACGTAATAAAAACAAATAAAATCGAATAAATTCTTTTTAGCAGGTTTCAAGCTAGTTTTGTTTACTTCGGTCAAGCAGTGCAAAAGTCAAGCAGGAAGCAGTTCAAAATTTGTATCTTGCATATCACAGAGCTCTGCAGGCTAATCTTATCGTATCTTTTTTACCATCCAATAATTCGTCTTTTGATTCTTTTCCAATTCGTATGCCTTTTACAACAAAGTACGTGTTTTCGACCTCAAGCGAATCGAAGCCTTCGTCTAGGGACAGAGTCACCAAGCACGCATCTACATCCAGGCGCAGTTAACTTATGCCTGGTGGACCCGTGGGTCCTGGTGGGCCTATATCGCCCATATCTCCCTTCTCGCTAGGCGCACCTGGGGTACCGGCATCACCCTTGGGTCCAACTGGGCCAGGACTGCCCGGATTTCCTGGTTTACCCGGTCTCCCGGTCTACCTGGACGACTGGGCGGCCTCGGTGAACCCGGCGGGCAATTACAACCAATTCCAGGCGGGGGATAGAGATAAACCGGCGGCGAAAAGTATTTTGGTTCTCCTTTGTAGCGTCCACTCGATGAACTGTGCTCCGGCACATGAATAGCAATTGTTCTGCCGGCCGCTTCTTTGTTTTTGTACGTTTCGGCAGAACTGATGCCGCGCCCAAGTGGACCAGACCTGGGTGAGGAATCTGTTTTAATTTAAAATTGTTTATCTGAAGAGTATTCTTACCTAGGCAAAAGAGCGTTATGCGCGGCTACATGTCCAAATCGCAAATGCTTTGACGATCAATTAACTGATTCCTTTTATACGAAAACTCTCCATTTTAAAACCAACAAAATTTCTTTATGCTTCTTTTTATTGCGAAATTTCAATCTCAAATCTTGCAAACAGAGTTCTTGCTAGATTCCAAGTTTCATGAAACCGTTAAAAGCTTAAAGTTGTTTCTTTGCCTTTGTAAAGGGTATTTTTATTTAGTCAAACTATTTGTGTATAAGGCTGGAAGTAGATATATACGCATCAAGTATGTATATACTCTTGATCTTCGGCATGGCAAAGATAGTTTTTCTTCTCTTTATGCAATGCCTAGAAATGCTTAGACGCATATGTGCATATATTAGCAAATAATTAAATTCCTGAACAGCATGACGCAATCCGTAGAGGACAATACACTCGAGAATAAAGTAAAATAAATAATATAATATTATTTAATGATAAATCTATTTGCTCTGATGTGCAAAAAGAAGACTGCGTCTAAATATGCTAAAATATCCCAGTTCGAGATCTAAGCTATAATCGGTGCCAAAGAATTGTAGCCAACTTGAATGGCATCTTATTGCTTATGCATAATATCGATTATGAGTTGGGATTGGCTAGACGCTTTTGTTATTCTCTGAATGAGCGAGCTGATTTTATGAACTGCAGACTGATATAATGACAACTCAGTCTTGTAGACCAGCATTCGGGAGCCAAGTTGAGAACTGACCTACTTAGATAATCGAATGCTAATGCGAGATGCGTAAAACTCACCTAAAATCCAAAGACAATGTGAAACGTATTAAGTCAAAATTGATGAAAAGATAAAATAAAACTATTTCGGGAATTTATTGCTCTGCTTGACTACACTGAGCGAAAGAGTAGAATGTGAGAATAAATAAACAAAAATCAAGTTATGAGAAAAACACTACTATACAGAAGAGAAGCGGAAAAAGTTATGTTTAATATGTTATGGAAACAAAGAAAATTAAAACTGGAAAATAAAATATACAAACAATTGCATAGTTGATATTATTGCTGATTTGAATACGAAACGCCATTTTGTTTTTAAAGATGGTTTAACAAAAAAATAATAAATAAATTTCCTTGTTAAAATGTTGAAAATGTCTGGGAATGCAAGGTTCGAAACTCAAACTGGATTTAAGGATGTGAAAAGCAGATTTAACGCACCGAACCTAAGCGCAGGTTGGTTGGTTCGAACCGTGAAAAGGAACCTGCGACAACATTAGTTAGAACAGGCGTCTTTGTTGAAAATAAAGAAATGTTGACACAGGTTCCAACCAAAATCTTTGCTTATAAAAAAACAAAAGCCTGTTTCACAAACCAAACCTAAGGACAGGCTGTTGGTTCGAACCGTGAACCGAAATAACGGCAAAATGTACAATTTTGACAAGGAAAGGCTCAAACTACGAGAGGAAACTTCGGACGAAACATTGGCTTAAGCCGGCAGATCTTTGAGTCTTTCTAGTTAATTGTCTGCCACCCTAGAAACTCCATATACAATTTGCCAAATGAGCCGCGCCTTAGCTAGCCCACAGAAAGCTATCTGTGAAAATTTGTTTTCTGGGTTAGGGTGACGTTTGAAGCATATGCCAATTACCGCCATGAAAGCTCATTAAATTTTGAATTTCAAGATCAAAATAAATGGCATAACCGCTGCGTTATCTATGCAAATGCAACCAAATGGAGGTCGGCTCCAGTCCTATAAATAGGCTGTGGCATAGACCGCAACTTCAACAGAAACCAGACCAAGCATGTCTCTAGTAGAACTAGTTTTGATGACAGCTCTGACGCTAGGTGGCGCCACGGCGCGTTCCAATTGTAAGTTGAGGTTATGAGAAGTGGAAGATATAGTTCAACACTTTACAACACTCGCCAGCAGCACGCCAGTCCAGCGGCTTTACGCCCACACGCGTTGTGGGCGGCTCGGATGTGCCACACGGCGACTACGTGCCCTACCAGGTCTCGCTGCAGTACAGAGTTCGCGACGGACATGTGCACTTCTGTGGCGGCTCGATTATAGCCCCGAACCGCATACTCACGGCCGCCCACTGTTGCAAGGGACTCAATGCGACGCGCATGTCCGTTGTCGCCGGCATACGCAATCTGGATGATCAGGGCGGATCACGCTCTCGTGTGCTCTCCTATGACATACATCCCGACTACAGGGAGCTGGTGACCAGCGACATTGCAGTGCTCAGCATTGAACCGCCGCTGGTCTATAACAACGTCAGCGTGGCGCCCATTGAGTTTGCCTCGGAAGAGTTTGTGGTCGGCGGCGTGCCAGTTACCCTCACAGGTTGGGGCTTGCGTTTGCCGGTGGCCTTTCCATTTCTAGAGAACGTCAACTATCCAAAAACGCTGCAGCGCATGAGCTACAGAACGATTACGAATCAGGAGTGTCGGGAGAGGGGCATGGAAGATGTTTCAGATACGGAGATTTGTGCCAGAGGTGTCTTCAGGGGCGCCTGTTCGGTAAGCAAGTGCACAGGTTTAAGGCGATTGAAGGCATACTAAGAAGAAACTCTCACACACAGGGTGACTCCGGTGGTCCACTGGTCCGGAACGACAATGGCTTGAAGCAGGTTGGAGTGGTATCCTATGGATTGGTCGTGTGCGGTCTCTTCATATCTCCCGATGTCTACACAAGAGTATCCACCTTTAGCAACTGGCTGCAGCAGCGCATAAAGTAGACCTCTTGAGTTACACGATATCGACTAGAAGAAAATACCGGGCATCGACCGGGCCACGTCCAATCCAATTTAATAAACAAAAATAACATATTGTCAATTGCTGCATTTGAACCAGGGCTCTCTCGCTTTTTGGTCCGACGCTTTTTTCGTTTTTCCCCGATAATAGGTTGTTTTAGTAAGAATGAACTATATACAATATATTAGATAAAACCAGATCAGTTCGTCTATTTCTCCATTAAATGTTCTGGCTGTTTCTGACGGCTATCCTCAAGACATTTTAAATACATACAATTACACATTGAACTAATTTACAAGTTAAAGATCAGAAATCCTTAAAGGCCAAGGGAAGCATTAAGAATCATGGGGTTAATAAATAAAAAAACATGCAAACAAAACAAAAAAAGAAGCTGAGCTGTACTCAAAGACTATTCAGCTGCTTCCTCGGCTGGTGGTGCTTCCTCTGCAGCTGGTTCTTCAGCTGGTGCTGGTGGTGGCGCCTCTTCAGCTGGCGGTGATGCGGCCGCTTCCTCAGCTGGTGGTGCTGCCTCAGCTGCAGCTGGTTCCGCGGCAGGTTCTTCGGCCTTGGGCGCTTCCGGTTCTGGTTCAGGCTCAGGCTCCGGGGCAGCTGGAGCGGGCGCTTCCTCTGCAGCCGTCCCAGGTGGAGCCTCCTCAGCGGGAGCCTCTTCTGCAGCAAGCTGCAATTTAGCTTCGGAAGGAGCTGCTGTAGGAGCTGCTGTAGGAGCTGCTGTAGGAGCTGCTGTAGGAGCTGCTGTAGGAGCAGCTGTGCCAGCGGCTGTGCCAGCGGCTGTGCCAGCGGCTGTGGCGGGAGCTGTCTCAGCAGCTGTGGCTTCAGTAGCGATCGGTAAGCCTTCATCCTTGGAGGAAGGAGTTTCCTTTTCCTTGCAAGGATCCTCAATCTAATTGGATAGTTTGGAGGTCAAAAGCAAGGCAGAGTATTTCATCTACAAGACTTACCGCCTTTATGGTCTGGCGCTGTAGGGCAGAGTCGAAGGTATTAGCTGATATCCATTAAAATAGTATTAAAGCGACAACCCACCGATAGAACCGAACGGAAGAAGCGCTGCAAAATGCGAGCAGCCCTGTCCATGCGCATGTACTCATCGTCATCCTTCTCGTCGAGCATGCAGGTGCATACGCAGACATGCTGCGCCATCATGCGGCGCACCAGGTAGCCCCGGAAGGCGGCCTGTATGGTGATGGCCGCCTGGTCGCGCATCAGCTCCTCGATGCGTTTCAGTTCGCGATCGCGGAAGTATTGATAGAGTAACTCGGTACCCTGGGAGTCTTTGCCCGCGGCCATGTAGGCATCCACGAATCGCTTGTAGGCGGTCTCTATGGCTGGTTTTGAGGCGTCCAGCTCTTGCTCGGAGAAATGGCATTTTCTGATCAGCTCCTCGAGCATGTCAATGTCTGCAAATTTGATCGTCTCCTTGCCGCGACGCATCTCACAGCGACGCTTCTCCAGGAAATTGCGGAAACAATCCTCCATCACTTGGGCCATCTCATCCGATTTCTCCTTGGACAAATCGCACACGCATAAATCGGATATAATGCTGTCCACCTGGCGCAGAGCGCGATCCAATATGCTTTTGGCCACTGCGAAAAAACTTTGTAAGAAAATTTTGTTCCTGATTGACTGACGGACGGACTAATTGACAGGTTGATTGGTGATCACAGCGCAAACCGGAAGAGTTAATATTTTTGCAGTTACTATATGGTTTTGGAAAATCCACCTCTTCCTTAGCGGAAACAGGGGTCAGAGATGTGGTAAGTGAAGTTAGCAGTTCAAACTCATATCCAAGGACCTTGAAGGTCCGGCTTCAAATTCAAACAATGTGGCGCTTAATTCAAACTCAACTTGAAATTTTTACGTAAAATACGTGTACATTTAAATTTTCCACGAGCGGAAAATGAGGCGAAGATCGGGACATACCATCTGATCTGTGATGTATACATTATATACGTAGGATATAGCTCACCCAGGGCCTTCTCGCGCGTGACAATCACCGAGTGCAAATAGTCAATGATGAACTGGCAGAGGCACTCCTTGGTCGGCTGGCAGCGCAGCACCTCGCGTGTTATGTCGGAGAGCAGCTCCGGCAGACCCTCGGGCACGTTGATGGCCTGCTGGCGCACCTTGCCACGCTGTATGAGATAATTCATGTTGGTATTTTGGTAAAGTTTTACTTTGGAAACGTTTAAAAAGAAACCAGTTAAAAAAATTTTGAACCTATTTGTTGCAGCAGCTGTGTTCAAATCTACAGATTGCCTTTAAATTAAATATATATATATACAAATTTACAAGCAATTGAGTTAGAAAGGAAGTCCTACTGGGTTCCATTCATCTATTTAACAAGAGTGCTTTGGTTGCATGGCAATTCTTGATAAATTTCGGTATTTATAGTCCGATCTTAGAGAAATTTAGTGGGCTTAAATATGGATAAATATGGCTAGGATATTCCCATAAAAAGTGATTTGTGATCTGAAAATCGGTTTTGTTTCTTTTAATTATCAATGAAAATATTTTATGAAATTGCCACATCTATATACATTTCCTTTGCAAAAGTGGGTGTGTTGGGTTTCGCATATCGTATGTCATTTAATCGCGTTTTAATTTGCATTGCAAAGTTTGTTGTCAGGTGCGAACAATTTCCGTAAAGCGTTGAACCGCTTTCCATTTCGGGCAGCTGAACTTTCTACCCAGCACAGCACTTTTACACGTTATTCTGTGCACGACTACGCAGATACCCTCGGCCTAAGTTGCATTTCAACAAGAGCTGAGTCTGTATGGCTAGTGAGTGGCATATACCCCATTAAGTTACATGCCGCAAACGGCATTAAAAGCTCAACACAAAGAAGTAATCAAATATGCAAACTTGAATCTACTTGAAGTAAGCGCAGTGTATATCAAGCAGGACAGGGGCGCCTTAAAAAGGGCTGCCATCTGTTAACAGGCTTTTCTACGGTCTAATTTGGCATTATATTCAGCAAGCTCCCAACCCGTAAGCGTTAGCTTTTGTGTTTGCAAGCAAAAATGGGTTTTTCTATTAGAAAAACTTTTCAATTGCATATAAGCCTAAACAGAGTCAAAAGATTCGTTGCTACTGTACCTAATTCTAATAAGAAATTTGTTTTTCTACTGCTTTCCAATAAAACAAGAACGTTTAAAACAATCTGCTTGCCAATATTTTATTCATAAATCAAGATCATATTCTCCCACTTAATTCCAATAAGGACAACTGCTTCACACTGCTTTTCACAAATCTAACAAGATATTCAAGCAACTGCCGCTCATTAGAATGACAGAACGCTCGCACTACCGCAGGGAATTCTAATTAGAATGACACCCCCAAGTTGCAAAAGATCTGCTCAATAAGAAAACCTGCTTGTAAACTGCTTGCAGAAGTGCAGATCCTCACACACTTGCAACAAACAGCTTGCTGCCTGCTTCAGACCCCCTGGCACACACCTACAACGCCACCTCTGGCTGCACGCGCCAGCTTCAACTTAAGTCAGAGCTTTTTGCAATGCATATAAAAGCTTTTATAGCTCGCTGATTGTTTACGATTGCTCGACGGCTTTCAGTGCGTGGCGAATCGTTGATCGAAGCAGACGGCTCCAAAAGGTTTTTCGCATTCCACACGCAACGCAGCTGAAGCTCTGGCACCATGCTAAAGCTCTGTAGAAGCGCATTGGCGCTTGGTAATAGAAAAAATAATAACAATAACAAAAATATTAGTTGAAGCTTTCCGGCTTTGAAGGTCAACGCACTGGCAACGGCTTCGGTGGCAGAGGCATCGCCTGCCTGGCGGCGCTCTCGGAAACGCATCAAATTCTGCAAAAGACCTGCCGCGATTTTGCCAATGCGGAGCTAGCGCCGCACGCGAGACGCCACGATCGCGAGCAGCTGCATCCGGCGGAGCAGGTGCGACGGCTGGGCGAGCTGGGGCTAATGTCTGTCGCTGTGCGGGAGGAATACGGTGAGCACGGCGCCCAGAGATTGTGCAGAGCCTGAACGACGACTACTTGCAGGTGGCGCCGGGCTGGATTATCTGGCCTATGCCATAGGCATGGAGGAGGTGGCGCGCGGCGATGCCGCCGTGTCCATTGTTATGGGCGTGAACAATCTGTATCTGGGAACAGTGCAGCAGCATGGCACGGAGGCGCAGAAGCAACAGTTTCTGGTGCCCTACACTCAGGGCCAGCACATAGCCTTCTATGCGCTCTCGGAGCCGGGCAGCGGTTCAGATGCCAGCGCCGCCAGCACCACAGCCAAACTTAATGCCAGCGGGGATTACCTGCTCAACGGCACCAAGGCCTGGATATCCAACTCGAAGGAGGCCAGCGGCGGACTCATCTTTGCCACCATTGACAAATCCCTGAAGCACAAGGGGATTACAGCTTTTCTGACGGAGAAGCTTGTGCCCGGTCTGTCCATAGCCAAGAAGGAGAGCAAGCTGGGCATGCGTGCCAGCTCCACGTGCCAGCTGACGCTGGACGATATGTGCGTGCCGAAGTCCCAAGTGCTCGGAACGCCCGGCGGAGGCTTTAGGATCGCCATGGAATCCCTCGACTGCGGTCGCATAGGCATTGCCGCACAGTCCACGGGCATAGCACAGGCGGCACTGGAGCTGGCCGTCGACTATGCGGATAAGCGTGTGGCCTTTGGGCAGCGGCTGTCCCGATTGCAAATGATTCAGCAGAAGCTGGCGGACATGGCGCTGCGCGTGGAGACCGCTCGGTTGCTAACTTGGCGCGCCGCTTGGCTCAAGGACAATGGACTGCCCATCACCAAGGAGGCGGCCATGGCCAAGCTGCATGCTTCCGAAACGGCCACCTACTGTGCGCATCAGTGTATCCAAATCCTGGGCGGCATGGGCTATACAACAGATCTGCCCGCCGAACTTTATTACAGAAATGCCCGCGTCACGGAAATTTACGAGGGCACCTCCGAAATACAGCGCATTGTGATTGCCAATTGTGTAATGCAAAGCATTTACAATTAGTTAAAATAAACAAGTAAGTCGAGTTCTAATCGCCGTCTGCATTTAAAGTTGGCGGGCGATAATTAATATAATCGATTAATAATATAACTGCCATCGTCAAACGGCAGACATAAACGAAATCCACGAAGGCTTCTCCAAAATACAGTGTATTGGCATTGCCAATTCATATTGCAAGCAGTTCACATTTTTTTAAAATACATAAATAATAGTAAACAAGAAAATTGTGCATTAAGTGCGATCAGCTTTTAAAAATGGCGGGCGATAACTAACAAAACCGCGCGACCGCCACAAATAATCGTGAGTCAAACAGCTGTCTGCAGCGATAGTATTGTTTCAGGCAGCCTATCGACCGACCACCTCACTTGCTGACTTGCACAATAGTTGTTATCGAAGTTATCGAATTGAAAAGCCGAAAAGAATTTTATAATTTGTGCATAATAAAAATAAATGAGCGCCGATTTACTGCAATTAGATGTGGACACGCTGTTCGAGCAGCACGGCGTGTCCGAGATCGATGCTGTGCAGAAGAAAATCCAAACGGTGGTGGAAAACAAGCGCGAAGAGCTGCGCACGATGGTCGGGTAAGTCGTGGGCCCATATCGTGATGTGGCATGTTTGGGCAGCCAGCGCAACATAAATAATTGCGGTTTAATCCCAGCGAACGCTATCGGGATTTGCTTAAGGCCGCCGACACCATAGCAGCAATGCAAACATCGGCCAGCACGCTCATCGAGCAGGTGCACTGCGTCCAGGGCAACTGTCGCAGCCTGAACGAACAGCAGCTGCTGGGCTTTCAGACCACGCCCACAGCTGCCGAGGTGCTGCTGCAGCAGCGGACCGTCAACAAACAGCTGAGCAACTATTACAGCACCATGGTGCAGATCAAGCTGCTAAGCAGCCTGCCGGAGCTCATCTGGACGCACATTGATCGGGAACAGTTTTATGCGGCCACCGAGCTCTTCATATTCAGTCGGCACATCAGCACCGGGCTCCAGCTGGATGCGAAGAATGCGCTAATGCAACGGCTTCCCGTCGCCCTGAAGCAATGGGAAATCCTGCGTCCGTTTCATGTGACCATCAAGCAGTCGGTGCTCGCAGTGCTGGAACGGGAACAGCTCAGCGCCGAGATGGCCGTCGACTGCATGCTGAGCCTGCTGCTGCTGGACAAATGCGATTTGGGTCAGGTGCTGCGAACCTTCCTGCAGCTGCGCGCATCGGCCTACGTAAACTGCCTGCAGAGCCAAAGCAGCGATACGGACAAGGATAAGCCAAGGCGTGTCAAGGAGCGCATACTAGCTAGTTTGCATATACTGAACGGCACCATTGAGCTCCTTGACACCTGTCTGCTAGGTGAGCGGTGAAAGCTAGATGTATGTGTCTTGACTGACTGATTGATTGATGGACTGACTGAATGGTTGACAGACGCACAGTCCAAACCGTAGAACTAGATGTATTTAGCCCGCCCTGAGTCGATAAATTGCCTGACAGTTAGATTGATTGACTAATTGAATGATTAAGCGATTACTAGCTTCACTACTCTCCTTATATATCTGAAAAAATTATACCATATTTCTACAAGGGTATTTAATCTTCTGCGTGTTATTTTTGGGTTTTCATTCGATTTTTCTTTAAATCATTTTCATAGATCTTTGTAAAAGTATATTATAGATTTAAGCATCAAGCTTGTTAAATTAGAAGCATAATTAATGACACATTTATCTCTTTTTAGCCAATGGCCTGCTCTTTGTGCGCCTGGCGGAGTGCGTCGCGCCCACCTCGCCGCCCAGCATCAACCGCATGGACAGTAGCGAGAGACAGCTGGCGCATCTGCTGCCCGACATTGTATCTGGATATAAGCCGCAGTTCGAGACTCCAAAATTGGCGCCGCAGCAGCTGAGCGATGCACTACGTCAGTGGATGTCGCAAATAGACAGTCTGGCAGCCAAGCAGCTGCAGCAAATCTTCGCGCTAGTCGGCAACATGCAGACCATACAGGACATCAAGCTGGCAGCAGGCGCGACGGCTAAGCGCAGCTATGCCGAGCTCGAGCAGCAGCTGAAGCTGCCGCAGGCTCAACTAGACTTCTACAGGATCAAATACATGCCGCTTATTAATGCGCGTGTGCGTGAGATTATACGCAGCAGCTGGGCTGCGGCATTGCAGCAAACCTACGAGCAGGTGATCCAACTGGTCGAAAACAGCACGCCGCCAGCGCCGCTGCAGATCTGGCGCGAACAGAGCGACGACTTGCCGCTGAGTCTGGCTGCGGCGCTCAGCGATCAGCCAAAGCGTTTGGCGAATCGCACCAAGGGTTACGAAACGGCGACCATAGCGCTGTGCGCCCAGTTCGATGCCCAGCTGGCGTCCATTGTGCAGGAGCTGAATGTGCTGCTCCAGGAGCAAACAACACGGGCCGAGGACAAATTGGCGCTGATCAAATTCCTGCGCGAAACGGCACAGCAACAGATGACAGAATATTTGCGTCAGCTGAAGGCGCTGCGGCTGCAGGAGCGTCATGCTCTGCTACAAGCGCTGCGCAATACACTCGCCCTGATCGAGCTGTGCCCCCATCTGAAGCTCTGTTTCTGCCAGCCCAGCAGCTGGCGTCAATGGGCGGGCAATCTGACAGCTGGCGGTGCCGAGCATTGGCAGCGGCTGTGCGCCCAGTTCGAGGAGGAATTGCTGCAGCTGTGGCTTCGCATTGTCGATGACATTCTGGCCAGGCACAGCTGCGCGGAGAAGCTGCCCCATCCCATTACACACGATGTTGTATTGCGAGATTTTGCTGTAAGTTCATTAAGTTGTTGCAAGTTCTTGCTGCAGCCAGCTAACCCACCTTCCATTCCCATGCAGCTCTGGCAAACGCAGATGCTGGAGCAGCGCGATGAGGAGCACGACCAGAATGTGCAGTCCACCATACGCATACCCAGTCAGCCGCGCCTGTCGCTGCAAACGTATTTGCATGAGCTGATTCAAGCCCTAAACGATGCTGTGCCCCAAACGCTGCCTCCCAAAGTGCTGCATGCCTTCAATCAGCAGCTGCTTACTCAACTGCTGGCCCACTACGAGCAACTGACCGCTGCGGAGTGCACGCGCAGCAGTCAGAACATTGCGCTGCAGCTGTACTTTGATCTCAAGTTTCTAGAGCGTGTGTTCGGCGTGACTCGCGATGAGCGCAGCCTCTACGAACAGTTCCATGCGCTGCAGCGCAGCCTGCGCGACTGCATCGATCCCTTTGATTTTGAGCTGTTCGCCGAGCACATTACCGCGCAGGTGTCGCGCTCCACAGCGCGTCTGCATGGCGAGCTGGGCGTCCTGACGCCGCCGCAGGGTAACACGCAATCGGCCAGTGGCAGCGCTCTGTCCCATGAAGCTGATCCCAATGTGCTTTGTCTAAGCTCCACCGGCTCCACATCGCTGTGGTTTCCCCTGTTGCCCATTGTCATGCCGCAGGCGGCGGCAGTAACAGCAGCTGTTCAAGTTGAACGCAAATCCCTTGCCACAGAGCCAGATAAGGTAAGTTTTTTTTCAATGAAAATACTTTTCCACATTTCTTAAATACGGAATATAGCAAATGCATAGTCCTCGACCCATGAGAGTTTCAAATAATTACACGAGAACTTTTAATTAAAGTTTGTAAACTCTTTGGACTTCGTAGGATGATGCATTTGTATTTTGATGATACCCTTGCATAGGGTATTACGACTTTGAAGAACACTTTTCCAATGCCCGAAAGTGCATATACGTATATCTCGACCCGTATCAATTTCGTCTTTATAGACACATCTAAGCCTGTCGGTCCGCCTAGTTATCAGCTGTCTTCATAAAGCTTGGCATATTACCGTCTTTTTCCGAGAATGTGGGACTACTATGTACATCCATGCTGCAATAAATAGCCCGGCGTTGCCCGGGTTAGATGAAGATTGTTGAAAATAGGTATTTGGACAGATACCTCATATCTCCTATAGGTCTGCAAGGGTATACATTCTTCGGCACGTCGAAGATAATTCTTCTTGTTTTTGTCCTTAACCTATCGTAATGGTATTTACATCTTTATTTATATGAATATTTCTTTTATAGGCGCTCTTTGAATTGTAATTTTGTTTCTAAAATTTGTCATCGTTTATTCATTTTGGGTAGGCATTATGTACGCAAGTTGTGTTAAAAATTTTGCATGCTTGGTGTTGTAATTTTTTGGTGTTGGGTAAACTGATAGATGGAACATGACTGCTGTAACATTTTTCCTTTTTTTTTACCAATTTTAAATAATATTTGTTGCTTTTTAAAAACCCTCAAATGGATATTCCTACTTAAACTACATAATTTAGAATGCATGTTTTATTTCATATTGTTTTTGGGTTTTGAAAAGTAATTTTTTAAATTGGCGCTAACCAAAATGGGAACAAATAATGAGCCTGGTGCTGCACTGCTTTGCTGCATGTTAAAAAGATTACGTTAAACTGCTTGCTTTTCACTGCTTTTCACAACTTGTGTTTCCTTCATATTTTAGCTAGGACACAAACCAGCTATTGTATTTGTTGTTTTTATGTTTAATCCTTTTTTTTTTTAATATTTTTAGTTATTATAAAACACAAATAATTTCATTTTATTTGCAAACCTGTTTTCTAATTAGACTGGACTTTCATTAGCAAACATTTGATTAGCTGCGTAAATGCGACTTCAAGCTGAAGAGCGTTCCACAAATTTCCGCAATTAACAATAAATAAACCAAAACGGCCGTTAAGTAAATTATAATTAGCTGCAGCAGCAGCAGCAGCAGTTGCCACTTATAAATACTGGGCAAAAGTATTGCCAGTTACCTAAGACCAGAAACCGAAACAGAAACCAAAAAACTTGCAACTAGGCAGCTGCCGCACACCTCTTCCTGCTGCGGGTGTGTGTGCGTGAGTGTGTTTGTGTGTGAGGGTGTACCTTAAATGCTAATTAATGAATTGGTCCATTATTGAAATCAAATCGTTAGGCAAATGTTAATTTATAGCCGCTGACTTTGTTGTTTATTTGCGCGCATTTAGTCGCATGTTTCAGCAAATAAATTGAACTCTAATTATGTTTGCTTCCATGTTTATTGCTCTGCCCCATAAAACTGTGCACCGTGTGCGCCGCAAATTAATAGATTAATCACAAAAATTACGCACTTCATTAATAACACATATATCTCTCCAAATGCTTCAGGGGACGACGACACCAGCGCGCAAGCCGACCGGGCGCAAAACCGATGCCAGCGGCAGCAGCAGCAGCACCAGCACCAGCAGCAGCAACAACAAATCCAAGTCAAGCGCCGCCTCATTCTTTGGCATGTCCCAGGAGTGGTTCCGTTAGGAACGGGCATGCCATCAATGCAAACAGCCACTGGCCGCCACAGCTGAGATGCGCCTAATGAAGTGGCCAAGTGAAGAGCACGAAACGCGCTCAGCCAAGCGGAAAGCCGTGCAGAGCTACTGCAGCAGTAGCAGCAGCTGCCACTGCTCCCAGCTGTGTGTGTGTGTATGTGTGTGCGTGTGAAAACTGTGCATTCCGAGCGCTAAAGTTTAAATCCAAACAATTTGCAATATGCAGCCAAATAACGTAATTTAACTACAGTCGGCTATTAAAAACTCTCGCGTTTAATATCTCGTTTTAAACTTAAAAAATATACTTGCATACATATTTATTCTAATATTGTAATTTAATGCGCTTTCTTGGCAATGTGCTGTCCTATTTTTTGCCGCCCTTCTTACCGCCGCCGCCGCCTCCTGCCTTTGGCTCTGGTCCCTTCTTGGCGCCAGCTTTATCTGCGGCCGGAGCAGCTGCTTTGTTTTTGCCACCCCCACCACCACCTGGTGCGCCGCCGCCTCCACCACCACCACCACCTTTTTTCTGTTAACAGAAAGCATAAAAAAGGATTACACAAAAGTGATAAAAGTGCAAATAATAATAAAGATTTATAAAGAAAAATAATATGGCAACAGGTAAGTACATAAATTGTGCTATTCTTCATAGACTTAAGCGTGTGTCTCAAGAGAGCTGGCTTTATTATCTAGCTTAGCTTTATGAAACTCTGGAATCATCGAGTTTAACATGTTAATTAGATTGTGCTCTAATTGTAATATTAAATCTAAAGAAAAATTGAGAGTATTAGCAACTGCAGCCTGCAGCTAGAAAATGTTAGATTGTCCATATAACATTCCTATAAAATTTATGTAGACGTTTATGCATTTAATGGCAATTTAATTATAATTATGTCAATGGGAAATTGATCAATGAGATGACATAATTAGGCTGTGAAAACAAAATGGGCGTAAAGCAGCTTCAGTTATTTTTGTCCTCCAAAAAAGTCAGTTTAAAAATAACAAAAATATGCTAGCAAAATTGTTGCAATTGCATAATTTAGCTGAGTTAAAAACATATAAGTACGTCCATAGAGTTTCTACTGTACATTGTCATGATCAATAGATCAGCGCTTTGTCGATTCCTTTGTCTTTCTGTCCGTTTTGCTTCTCTTACGCATCGATCTCAGATAGCTCATCAAAGGGGTAGAGAACTCCAATGTGAAATTTAGGTTCACGTTTACCAACTTTGAATTTGTTATTTTAATTAAAATACCATTTGGACCCTTTGGACTAAAGCCCAAATGCTCTTAGTTTTTTGTCTGTCCATAAATCTAACTGACTACTCGTTCGTCTGAATACTCCTCTGTCTGGCTGCTCGTCTATCTGTCTGTTCCGTCTGACTATTCCTCTGTCCGCCAATTTGACTGTCTGTCAATAGCGCAGCTCGTCTGTCTATCTTAACTTTCTATATATCCATCAGTCACTGCGCCTGTCTATTTATCCTTCGGTTAACATAAAAACTTTCATATCACAGCCTAATCAGAGCTTTAGATACAATAATTTAGGCGCCATTTAAAGATAATGTTTCAGTTATTTGAAGTAATTGAACAATACTTCGATTGCATTTACATGCGTATCAAAAGAGATGTGTTGATATACATCAAAGTATATCTTTAAGCTGTGTAGTACATTTTTGATATCAAAAGTAACTTAAAGTGTGCCTAAATTAATAATTATTTAAGGCATGTTGTTAGGGCTTACATGGTTTATTTATGATTCTTAATATAAATCAATTAAGAATAAATAGAATTTAAATAAATTAAAAACTAAGAATTTTTAAAAATATTGGTAAAGTATCCTCTATAAATAAGGTTAGACTAAGCATAGGAAAAAATTTCTTGAAATATGGGTAAGGTATGCTCAATATTATTTATGTCTAAAATAAGTTTTTTAATAGATATTGGTAAAGAATCGTCTATTAACAATAGATTAAGTTTATAGATATTTGCTAAAAATTTCTTTTAATATTGGTAAAGTATGCTTGATATTATTTATGTCTAGATTAAGTTTATTAATAGATATTGGTAAAGTATCCTCTATAAATAAGTCAAGAATAAGTTTATTTATAGATGATTTAAAATACTATTAAAAAAACTATTTCTAACTAATTTGCTGTACATTTTAATGGGCACATTCTCTATACATACATACATATATGTCTATATAGTCTGAGGTTTTTATGGCTTAGTCTGTATCAGAGCGAGTGGGTAACTAATTTTAATGATGACATCTTTAGACTCACAATTAAAACGCGAGTTGCATAACACAAATATTGCTTACATTGCCGCCGCCGCCGCCACCACCGCCGCCGCCGCCGCCTCCTCCTCCACCTCCTCCACCGCCGCCTTTATTTTTACCCATTTTCGCAACTTTCTTTGTGTTAAATTATTTAATTTGTTCGACTTGTTGGCGAACAACTTTCGCCGCAAGCAAATTGCAACTAATAAGCGCTCGACGTAAAGAACAAAATGCAAAATGCATAAATAATTTCGCTAGCAAGGGAAAAACGAAATAAACCATGAAACCAAAACAAAATGCAAAAGTACAAGACCAAAATGGAAAAAAACCAAGAGAAATGCGAATCATTGAAAAGTGAGGGCTGTTCGGGGTTGGGGGCGGGGAAGCACTTGGCGAGCAACCGCCTCTCGACCTCCGACGGACGCCAACAGCTCTCTTAACTGATTTAGTTATTGGCCCCATTGCCACCCATGCCCCGCGTTGCTTTCCTCAGCCACAATCGCCCCCGGGACGTTGGCTGTGTTTGTGTTTGCTCTCGGCGAACGAGTGGATTATTTTGTAGTTCTTTCTATTTGGCATTTTGTGTTTCGGCATTTTCCCTCTGGCCCACTCTGAGGCCCCTCCTCGATGGCATTGACATTGTCTCTTCCTCATGTCGGCTCTCACCTTGGGGGCCTAATAAAAATGCAGCGCAAGTTTAGCAAGCACTGGCGGCAACAACAAGCGCTGCGTCGGCTGTCAGACAACTTGTGCGTAAATTGGGGCTTATGCTGCGTATACTTGATGTTATGAAAAGCAAGAGAAATAATCCAACTTATATTTGAATTATAATAAGAATTCATTCATTTACTCTATTATTATAATAACCAATTAGTTTATCAGTTTATCTGTTAGGCGGGGTAGCTTTTTAATTCTGATTTTGAGTTTTTAAGCTTAAGAAATTGTAAAGTCATCTCAATATAAAAACTCGGGCAAAAGTAAACCAATTTTTGTGCTGTTTAACATTTTAAATATGATTAGAACTTCATCCAGTTTCTGCAGCTGAGCTTGTATTTTTAATTGGAAACTCAATTTGATTTGTTCTCCCAATTTTTTTAGGCAATATTAACCCAAAAACATCTACATTCTTAATTATATATAGACGATCCCCTCGCATATATTTTTTTAAATCGCATTTCATACCGCAGATTTAAAATTGTTGACTTTTAAAGTTCGCAAATCCAAAGCCTTTTTTTCACAGGCTTCAATCTCCCATAATCATAAGCTTATTTTTTTTACTTGGTTTGCTTTTCTCAAAAATTTCGTTTGTAATTCTTGAACATTCCCTTAATTGCTTTAAATATGCCCTGGATAACAATTTGCTCAGCCATCTGCATAAATGCTGCCTGCAGTTGACTTTGTGAGATATTCCTTGGCTTGAAACCTGTAAAGGTCCTGGCCACAGACGCAGCTCGCATGTAAGAGTAATTCAATTAAATTTACATGCATGTGCACAAACAGATGCTGCATATTCGGGAGGAGGGTAGGGGGACTAAAGTTGGAAAATTTAATAATTGTTCCACGTGCCTGATTGCCTAGGAAACCCAACAGGTCCATTCAGAAGGACACAATGGTGTGAAGATAGTCGGATTTCTTCATATGCTAATTATATGTGAGTTATCATGTTGCTCAGACGTTGATGCCAGCTCCTGAGTGGGGTTGGCTATGCCAAAACTCAATGCATAGTTAATGAACGAGTAGCACGTCCCGCCCCCTCTCCCTCACTCAAGTTCTGTGTCCTCTGGCTGGTTGGCTAATTAAATGCGATGTTCTAGCCGGTCAGCTGCTAAATGTAACTAATCTGCGGCATGTGGCGAGAACTGTGCCAACTAATGGCGTCACATTTTCAGAAACCACCTCCAGAGCTGACCAAAGGGGAATTTCACTTGACACAAAACTGGAGGCAACTCGCCGTGTGTTTTGTTAATTCAACAAGTTGAAATCTGTTCATGGCTTATAAGCAATGAACATTAAACCAAATTAGAACTGAAAAGTATTAAATAAGCTCATAAAATTACACACACATGACCATGGCAAGGGGCGAGGGGGAGGGGGTGGGGGGTTGTGTGGGCTGTGCCAACTAAAGCGTATGCCAAGCGTGGAAACAAAGTCGCAATGCTCGACCATTTGCAGCAGGTGCAGCTGGAAGATAAACCCAGCTCAAAGCCACCCACTCACCTCAATGGCTGCTCTAACCGAGTGTGCCCGACTAGGAGATACCCTGCATCTATCGCTGAACTAGCTGTCGTTTCTTTCTCTCTTTCTCTTTTTGTGAAATGTTCAGTTTATCTAAAAGTGAAATAGTTATAATCTCTATCGACTATACGAGCACCTATACAGCAAGTTTGGTATATTTAGCTCTTATAATCTTCGGGTTATGCGTAAAAAACTGTGTCTCAAAATCGATATTTATCGATATTATGAAAATGAGAGGAGATATCGCTCAAAAATGAACTATTATATTTAAAATATCACGTCTCTAGACTTTGTAGTTTTTCGCATCGACGCTTACACACAGAAATGGCTAGATCGATTGAGCTGATCAGCCTGATCAAGAATATATATGCTTTATGGGGTCGGATTGCCTTTTGCCTGTCAAAAACATTATACCCTTTTTGACCATTTTCAATGGGTACGGGGTACAGTAAAAAAGAAGAAACTCAGCTATATAAAATGCCGACAGACAAACCGAGGAAAAGTGGGCGTGCCGGGTGGGCGTAACGGGTCTGGCTAAATACATACGTACATAGAAGCTGCAGCGAGAGTGCAGCGTCTGGGCACAGGAAAAGTGCGGAACTTTAATTAAGTTTTGGCTCTCCCAGCTGACTGACATCTTGAATTACAAATGAAAAACTTGTGTGCAAACTACAGGAAACCCTAAAAAAAAAAAATAAAATAAAATGTAGAAAAAAAGCTAAAGAAAAACCTAAAAAAGAAAAACTGGCAGCATAATAACACACCGAGCAAAAGGTGGGACAGCAGCGGACAAGAATGCGAATAACTTGCTTTTGGACAGACAGTGAGAAGCAGGAGGGAGAGAGAGGGGGAGAGCGAGAGATATGGTCAAAGAGCGGCAGAGAGAATCCATGAGCTGAGCTCAAACCTAAACAGACCAAAATACACTGTAGCCCCGCCCCGGCTAGTTAGCTAATATAAAAGTCCGAGCAGCGCAGGAAGCAGCACGGACTGAAGGCTGTGCCGCGGTACACTGTGACAAAATCACAGTAAGAAAGTTAAAGGAAAAGCCGTGAATTGAGCCGCGTTTGCCAGCCAACTGAATAGACAATTTTATATTCATGCCGCAAGGAAATGATTATGCATAAGTGAGCTAACACTAAGGTAGTCGACTATAAAGATACCCTACATGTGGATGTCGAGAAAGTGTACAATGTTAAAGGAAGAGTGCATACAAATATAGAAAAAAGTTTATTTTTTCAACCTCATTTTAAATCATATTAAGAAAATTCCAAGTTTTTCCAGCTCTTGATTTGAGGCTTCTTTTCTTATTTAAGTAACAAAGGGAATATTTTAAATACATTTTCGACAATATTTTTTGGTAGCCTTAAAACGATATGTTCTCACCGGATATATCCCACAAATGCGGGGTATTTTAAGCCGGCTAACTTGTCAAATGAATGTCTGAGAATTGTCGCTGTGCTAAGCCTTTGGAGAGACCGCATTGGAACTTCATCATCAGCGATTTTGCTGGTAGCTGCTGGCGCTGCACTTGGTTCATGTTGCCCAAGCTGCAGCATGATTTTTACCTCCGCTGAGGAACAGAACTGAAAGGCGAAGGGGAAAGCGAGGGAAGGCAACGGGGCGGGTGCAGGCAACCAGGAAACAGATGTTTGCAAATATCTTGAGAAAACTTTTGGCTGAGGCATTTAAATAAAGGTGCGCTCCAACAACTTTTTCGACAGCCGCAAAATTAACAGAGGAAAAAAAATGTAAAATCCAGAACGTGGAAAAAAAGAATCATGGAAAAAATGAGGAAAAGAAATGGGAAACCAAAACTATTCAATTGCATCATTGAATTGCCAGATTATTCCATGGAGGAAACTTGACTGTAATGAAAATTCAAAGGAAATGCCATGGCTTTTCATCTGACAGCCAAGAGCCGAGCTTTCAATAGCTCTAATGGAACATTATATACTATATAAGTACGAGTTTCTGTGTGTACTTGTGCGTTAAACTATTTGGTTAGATTGAATATAATTGTGAATGAACATTTATAAATGAATTGCATTCTTTGCATCAGGTGCGATAGCTCTTCTTTATATTATATTTAATTCCAATTATATTTAATATTAAAGATTTAAGTATGAAAATATAAATATACATTTTATTCAGAATTTTTATCAGAATATTAATTATTATTAACTATTTAGACAGTTCCTTTTGGTATTAAAAATACTAATATTCAAATATATTTTTATTATTATTACTACTATTAATGTTATTATTATTATTTTCTATTATTATATAATATTTTTCTATTATTATACTAATATTATTTCTATTGCATTTAAATCAAGTTAAAAGCTCAAGATATTTGGCAATATATTTTTTGCTGATATTAATTATTAATAAATCTCTATAAAGGATACATTCTTTTATGCAGAGAAGGCCCGTTTTACTTCAATCGAATACCCACTTTATCCGTATAAGTTTCTTACATTTAAAACAAAATAAAAATATGAAATACTTGCCCTTTCCAAACAGCTAACATAAATAAATATATTAAATATGAACTCCCTAAAATACTAAACAAATAAAGTGCCCGACAAAACAATTGCGACACGCGATTTGATGAACGTTTCGCATAAAAAAATATATGTAAAGTTCCATAAATCAGAAGCCGAACTGAAAATTTGTATGAGTTTATTTATGACTAAAGACTTTCAAGTTCATGTTTGCGCCGTCAATACAATTCGATGCTGGGTAAACAGAAATTGGCATTTTGAGTCAAATAAACCGGAGAAGGGATGCCCACATATCATTCAAGTGCCGCTTGCAAGGGAGGGCGCAGGGGCATAAAATCATTTTATTTAGTCATAAAAATCGCGCGAATTTAATTCAACAATTGTAAGAGAGATGGTAGAGATTTAGCGAGGGAAACCTGCCCCATAATTCTGACACATGTT
This sequence comes from Drosophila montana, assembly GCF_035044405.1. Classification (NCBI taxonomy): domain Eukaryota; kingdom Metazoa; phylum Arthropoda; class Insecta; order Diptera; family Drosophilidae; genus Drosophila; species Drosophila montana. The sequence goes on from NW_026996690.1 coordinate 1,545,323, forward strand.
AAGCTGGAGGGCTTCGAGGGGTTGTTGGTGGGGAGTTTGGGTCGCAGGCTAAATCACATTAAATCACGGGCGCATCACAAAAGGGCGCTTCGCACGAAATTAAAGGTAAATAAAATGTTTATGAGTGGAACGCAATCGTTCATATGATTTCACATTTGATTGAATAACATTTACACACGCAAACGCCGGAGTCCTGTTTACGGTAGCGAGTCCTGCTATCGCATAGCCATACATATGTTCGCCCATATCCAGGCACTCGCTTCTTTGGCCAAAGATGGGCAATAAATTCAAACATGTGCACATAAATTTTTATTTCGATTTGCTGAGCCGCCGTCGCAACCGCTTCGCCTCGTCCCGCCCAGTGGTTCAATTTTATGAACTGTGAATATGGACGTCACGAAAGGACCTTTTGCTATGTGCTATATGGCAGCAGGATGCGGTTGTGTCTGTGTCGGTGTGCCGCAGAGGATGCTACATGCTTCTTGCCTGCTTGGGGCGCTGCATGTGGTGTTGTGCTGCTGCGGGTGCTGCTGGGTTCATAGTGGGCGGACGACAGCATTCGGCATTCGGCATCACAAATTATTGCATTCACTCGTTTGCATCGCCTTAAGCGCATTTTCAACAGCATCAAATTGTTGTTGTCTGTCACAATTGACTTGTCATGTCCCACCGAAGGCATCTCAGCTCTATCTTTAGATTACGATTTCTGAAGAAATTTCACTTCAAGTCAAATATCTAATCACGGTTGTTTGTTATATATTGGCTTGGTATGTCGGAAGATTGACTTGAAAGATTCCTGAGATGAGCTCTCATTTTGGGAAGAATAAAAAAGTGTGAATATCTTTTCCAACTATGTTAGCTCTATATATATCTATATCAGAAATAGTTCCACTTCTTTACGATTCTTGAAGTTATTTCTTATAATTTCTTAAGACTAATTTTTTTAAGAACATAATGTTCGGGTGTTCGATTGAAGTATAAAAAAACTTTCCTCAGATATCTAGCAAATTGTATTATTATTAAGAAATATAAAAATGGCGGTTAATTCCTGCCTCCTGTGAGAATTGAACTCACGACCCCTGGTTTACAAGACCAGTGCTCTGCCACTGAGCTAAAGAGGCGCACAGATTCCTTCAAATATTTCTAGTAGAAGAAGATAGCAAAAAACGAGTGAGGAGGGTCTCCAGATCGAAAGACATTAATTACTTAGGAGCTCGTAGATAAGAGTGCAGACGCGAATGTTTTCAGCGCAACGAAAAGTATCTGTAGTTAGAGAAATTATTTGATAAAAGTAGACAGAAACCAGATTGCTTAGAGCTCGACTCGAAAAAGAGGTATATACTAGTTAGATTGAAAAACATATGTTTAATATTTATTTAATAGTTATTTATTTTATTAATAATTATTAAATATTTAATTCAATTATAAAATGAAAAAAAGGATAAATACATAAAAAAAGATAAATTTATAAGATGGGATGCGATCTAAAATGGTTTATAAATACTGGAAAACTTATTGGATGCTTGTTTTTATAAATTTTAAATTCAATCAATTATTTCTGATGGACTTGCTAGAGGTAGGAAATTGTAGGAAAAGTTCCTTAGTTTTTATCTTGTATTTTTTATTAAAATTAATTAAATAAATTTTGTAATTTAGCTTGAGTTATGTTGATATATTGTAGATTGCGTTTTATGTCATGTTTGTTATTATAAATTAATTTATTTTTTTTCCTGTGGGAATTCTTGACCCGACTGGAGAACTTATAGTAAGATAATCTCTTATTATAAAGTAAATTCCTTAGATTTCATAATATATTTCAGATCGCATTTAATGGTATGCTTCTTATTAATATAAATTATATCCATTTTCATTAATGGTCATCTGTCCTGTCTGGAGAACTTATTATAGGATAAGCTTTTATTATAGGGATCCTATTAGTTTATGGACATTCTTGACCTTGCTGAAGCGCTTGTTGTGGGATTAACTTTAAGTATAGAAAAGTACTAGAGGGCATCTAATCTTCTGTTTGTTATTATGAAAACCAATTTTCGAACAAGGGCCATATTTAACTATTTTTGAATCGTTCCTCTAACCAATAATCAATTTACATATATACAAATAATACGTACTTTTCCTGGCAATTAAAGTTTATAGCATTAGCTTTTGTCTATAATTTCCGGTAATCGGGTCATGAATCAGTTGCTAAAATTAATTGAGTTCCTCGTTACATTAGTGATAGACAATGTATCCGTTCATTCATCCGGCCTTCAATCAAATCCGTCAGTACATTTGACTGTGCTTCGTATTGTTCGCCTCAATCGATGTGTAATTGCATGAGCCACTGAGCCGCATCGTTTCGTGTGTATTTCCGTTGGTTTACTAAATTGGCAAATCAATTGCCTGAGGGAGGACGCTGATTGTGAAGCTCATTTAGGCACCTGCATAGGTAACTCCTCGGAAAACCCACAGATTTCCATTAGCTTGCTGTCGAAGTATAAAACATTTACCCCAAATTCAGCAAATCAATTTCGCCTGTTGCATGTCAGCGAGGGGTGAGGGTGAGGGGGACGGTGCAGGTGTGGGTGCAGGTGCGAGTGCAGGTGCAGGTGTAGGTGCGGGTAGAGCAGCTACACGTACAAATTTACAAATATATATAAATGACTTTTCCTCGCACTTTCCTCGGCTATCAAAAGTAATTGGAGTACTGAATTCAATTAATGAATTGAATCGAATGAAATGGAACTGAATTGAATTTGTCTGATACAGGTTACAGGTAAATACACGAGCACTGACAGCGAACCAAAATGCATTTCTAAGCACCCTTTAAGCACCTGACATCAGACATTGAAACGCAGTCACAAGCGTTGACACTGAAAAGCTCCGGACCTGCGCGCATCGAAGAGTTTGTGTGCACTGACCGGGAAAATTATTTACTCCATTTGGAAAATAAATGTAATTTATTTTTGATGCGAAAGTAAATTTCAGTGAATTGCTTTTATTTATCTAGTGCGCATAATTGTGAAGCGTATAAATGTTTAATAATGATTTATTTAATATTCCTTTCAAGTGACGATATTCTTAGTAGTTACAGTTTGAACTGACTATGTGAACTCTGTCAGTTGGGCAGTTGTCTTCTTGAAATTTGGTATATATACTTGTTTTGCTGTACATATGCTTTTCTTCGCGTTCGGCGTGATCACATCAATATATAATCTAGCTGTCATAGAGCTACCGAGCTTTACTTGATATAACTAAATACATCTATGAATTCTTGTCTTTCGAGTGCACTCTCTGTTCTTAGACTTGTTCTTGATGCAGCGTTGATCAGTATATTGTGTAACATCTATAGTCGAAAGCGTCTTGTATTGCTTTCCCATTAAATACTGTCCATAAAACTATTTTATTTCTTCGCAAATGTACGCTTTTACTACTGCTGAACTATTAAATCATTGAGCGTTGCGCGCTATTAAGGACTTGTAAATCTATTTAAAGTATGTTAAAGGAAAACACATAAACACGTATACACCACGCTGTACGCGACTCCATTGTACACCTTGCAGATAATCAGCATCAGAAGCTCAAGCAGGGAGAGCGAGCTGAAGGCAACATTGCCCGTAGCCAGACTTAACAAGTATTTATCGAGTTTTTCAATATTTTTAATGTCAGTTTAAATACTTGATGCGATTATTTTTCCAGCGATTTTGTTTTGCATACTCCCCAAACGCGACGCGGTGAACAGTGCTCGCGGGCTCGCTCCAAACTTTTCAAGTGCCAAACACACGCAAAGTTTTTCCCGAACATGCAGCGAGAGACATAAAACTTTTATGCAAGTTATTAAAAGTGCAATGCTTGGGGGGCAACAAGGGTTGCCGTGTGGGGTGCTACCGCGAAAGGCTGTCGGGGAGAGGTCTTCAACGCCAAAGAGTTGCTTCAGCGCCATAAGAAAAAATAAGATCAACTAAGCGTGCTTTATTCACGAGTGTTCAACTGGGAGATACCTTGTGCATCAACAAAAAACACATACACGCGGCGGCTGTGCTTCCTCTTCTAGGCGCCCCACACTTGTGAAGATTCACTTTTAAATAATTTCTGTGTTTTTTTTCCGATCGGTACAATTAAATATGGTATCCAGAAGTAGGTACATACCAAATGTCATATATCCACTCTTTATAATCTCCGATTAAATAAACCGTGGCTTACAATCTAAGCTTATCGATTATCGATAACGGGTGGAAGTTATCGATAATTCAACATAAGTTTGACCTGTGCATGATATTGAGATAATTTCAGGTTTATTTGGAGTTTAAAAACAGGCGGACATGCTTGTACATACTTCTTCCGCCTGTTACATGTCGCTGCAACAACTGCAGCATGCCCCTCATTCATCCATTTACCATGTGTACAGGGTATCAGAAAATGAAGAAAAAATTTCTCATCTGGCATTCAATAAATCTTAACGCGTTTTTGCTGCCAGATGGCCGCCAGTTGCAAGTCCCGAGCTCTTTTCCGGACGGCCCCCTAAATAATGACCGCGCGACGGCGCCAGTTTGTACATTGTTATCTGCGAGGGGGGCGGGGTGATGGGAATGGGGGGGTAAGGCTTGCTAGCAAGGTGCACGCCGGCTAAAAGTAGTCCTGCATTCATTATTCAAACGCATTAACTGAAGCTGAAGTTGGCCGGCACGAGTGCACGACAATCTCATGATATCCTTGACTCGGCATAACTTTTGCGCCAAGTCAGGCGCCACCCTGACACGCTGCCCCTCACCCAAGCGCCTGCACCCGGCGGCGCCGCTGGTTTCTTTGCAGCAGTTGCAACACAGAAAGTGGTGGCAAAGTTTCCATGCTGCACTCGAACAATAACAGAGCCCAAGTATTTAAATGCAAATTAGCCCCAAATGATGCAATCATAATGCGAAGCTACTTGCTGCAGGCAGTTGCTCCAACTGCGTCGTGGCTGCTCGGGTGCTCGGCTGCTCCTTTCCCTGCGCCCCCCGCTGCTGCCTTGCCGTGCGCTCTTGTGTGCCCATTTAGTTTTTTAATTTCAACTGGCGCTCATTTAGCACAATTTGGCAGGTTTTCCTAGCACCAATTCCTCGCCGTTTGGCCCCGCCCTAGGCAGAAATTAATTTCCACCTTTTTTGCAGTTGTTAAGCGAAGTTTTAGTGTCCGGTTGGGACATGGGGTGGGAAGGGGCATGGTCGTTATGAGTCTGGAAGATAAATGCATTTCAACACATGTTGTTGAAAGTTAATTTTCGGAAAACGCAGCTCATTTCTGCTAAATGCGCATTTAGTTTTCTTTTGCTGCCATTTGCTTCTTTCTTTCTTTCTCTTTTTTTTTTATTTCCCCCTCTCCATCACCCATACACATACATTTCCTTCCCATCGTGTATGCGCGCAAATGTGTTTTTGATACTTATGACTGGGCAAAGGGAACTGGAACCGGGAACTTGCAGTTATTTTCGGATGGACCTTAAATGGGCCACTCGCTCGTTGAGAGTTGTTGTCAAATTATTTGAGCCTTGGTTTAAAAAGAGGTACATTAAGTCTGGAGTAGGGAGAACTTGGGTTAAATGCCTTCCTGTGTTCTAATTTTTGATTACTTTTCAACAAGACTTTTGCCTAGACTGTTATAACTGTTTTACTATCCTGGGAACCTTTATTGTTACTCTAAGCTGTTTAGCTTTGCAGTTAAGCTATACTGTTTCCTAGACTGTTATACTTACTTGCCATATACACTGTTATACTTTATCACTATTCTTGGCTGTCATAATAGACCTTTTTCTCAACTTTTATAATACTGTTATACTTGACTGTTATACCATTCTGATGCACTATATTTCTTCTCCAGGCTGTTCAACTTTGCAGTTATGCCACACTTTCCCAGACTGTTATACTAACTGTTGTACCTGAACTTTTACTCTACTCAGCGACATGATAGATTTTATCCTTCACTGTTTTAATATAATCTGTTTTAATTTAATATCATATTTTAATATTCAAATGTTATATTTGACTGCTCTTATATTGTTGTACTGATATATACTGTTGTTATACTAGACTGTAATGTAGCTTTTTTTAATGTTATATTCTGCTGATATACCATGTAGTTTAGAACAGAATTCGGCGACACAGCAGTACGTTCTCCTTTAATGTTATACTCCACTTTTATATTTAGAATTGTTTTATCAAACTGAATTTAATAGCTTTATTTGTTTAAAAGTATTTGGGAATTGATTATGCAATGTCTAAATACTGCTCCAAAATCTTGTCTGAAGAGTTAGCATTTTTATTATAAATTATAAATGTTGCTCAACTTTACCCAATTATTTATCCCCACTTAAGCAACTGGCCAGACGACATAATCAAGTAAACCCAAAAGCCGAAAAACCAATGCCAAACGAATGTCTTGAGAGTTGAAACAATGAGCTGGAAGCAGAAACCAGCGTATTAGCTGACCTCAAGCCTCAGACAAGAAAACTTTGTTCTGATAATCGGCAGCAAATTTAAGTGCTGTTGATATTCCTAATTAACACATACACACACAAACGGACACACAGGGAGCATTTGGTTCTTTCCATGTGGCGATGAAAGCAATTTTCAAAATTGGAAAAAACCAACAATGCGCCAGATGAGCAGAGCTGTGTGTAATTTTGTTGTGTGTGGCTGTGTATGTGTGCGTGTTTTGGCGTATTCCGAATTAGGGCATTTTATTATTTGCACAGCAAATTATGTGGTGGAATATACATTCGCAAGCGGTTGCCTTCCTTTATATGACTGTCAGGGGAGTTTTGGCAGCTGCCGGTGCAATGGGGCGTATGCGCAATGTGTGACAACAATGTGCGAAGCACTTTAAACTTAGCAACTGTCTGTTGAAAATCTGGCATTGAACGCTTGAGAACACACTTTAAAGTCCATTAGCGTCAAGTGGCTCAACAAAAGCAGCAAAGCACCAAAAGGAGCAACACTTAAATGGGAAGCACGAGGCGTATGCGCAATTTGCAATCTGTAGCATTCGATTCATGTTTATGCGCTGCAGTTGCAGTTCAATCTGTCTCTTTAGCTACATGTATAGATATATTTATTATGTTTATCACATTTACAATCGCTCCAAAATTTGATGTCGTTGACATTTTTATTCCTATTTTCATTTGCCTTACTTTTTGTAGTCAGTGAAGCCAACGGATTTTATTCTGTATTTGGTGCTTTGTGTCAATCGTGTGACATCGAATTTTTATTCTTGTCTTGACAACAAAAATACAAACAAAATGGAGTTACACAAACTTTTCGAAAATAAAACCCAACCGGCAACCCTCTTACAATAGCGTAATATTTTCTTTACATTTGTTCTTTTTTCATTTTTTTTTATTCCTGCCAGTTTTGTTTTCTTTTATTGGTGTAGACAATACGAAAAACTGGCACAAAAGTATCCATGAAACACATTATTGCTGCAAATTATCGCACTAGATTGCTTATGGAAAAGTTTTTCTTTTTCTGCGATGAAACTCTCTTTGTTGTCGCCCATATGTAAATCTATAGTTTGTAGTTAAAGACAAGAAGCATGAAAATTGATGGAAAATATTTAAAGTTTAGCTAAAACAGATTTGGTATTTTATAGTTGTTTTCTCTTATGAAACATATTTACATGTATGCAGATTGTATATTTTTTTTGGTGTGAGTATTAAGTGTTTAACGATTTGATAGTTTGGAAAAATTCTATAAAATATTTTGGGCGTATTCTGTTTTGCCTAAATTCAACAAAAATCTGTAACATAAAATACTTTGCGAAGACCGACTTTATTATGAAAGTCCATTTGATGAACATAAAAAGTATATAAAAAATTATAAATATAAAAAAAACAAAAATTATAAAATTTCAAATTGTTCAGAAAATTGTCTGAAATTTTCTAAATATGTGCATATATATATTTGATAATATATAAAGTTCTTAATTTGTCTCCCTAATTGCTTGAGATTTTCTTATTTCTTATATCTCAAATCCAAATATTATTTTAGCAAATATATTTAAAATGATTTATAGGGTAACTCGATGTCTGGCCTGTTGCCATTGAGCGCTGCCAGTTAATAACATAATTATTGAAGTTTATTCAAAGTTAATTTCCAATATTTAGCACACGCGCCACACGCACATCCATACATCCATTTCATGTTATATCTAATCAATTAGGTGAATTATCGCTGATTCACACAAAGTTTTAGAGGAGATCTAATTGAAACAATGTTATAACTCAAGCAATCAAGTTCAAGTACTTGAATAATACGGGTATCAATCACATTTGGAACATGGCAATCGAATTAAGTTAATACAATTTTATAGCGTTTGTCGGCGGCGACAAGCAATTGTGTGTCTGTGTGTTTTTGTCTGTGTGGCAGATCCTTTTAAATGTCTTGGATGCTCATATATACATATTTCGAATCCTCGGTGTCATCAGTGTCGAGTGACTAACAAATTTCCAGCAATGAAAAAACAATGGAAACACGATTTGCCATTATGCCGGAAATCTTCGATTATTTCAAATAATCCACACACACATACACACACACGCACACAGGCACACGCACAGCTAAAGACTGAAGGGAAGTGCTGATTCAATGGTAGCCTCCGGCAATGTCTCAGACAATCAGCACTTCAGACAGGCAACAACAACGACAACAACAAGCGGAAGCCAAGGACAAAACGCGTCTGCGGTCTTTACGGGGCCGGGCAGGATCTGTTGCGAACTTGACTGAATACTGAACGACTCTGTAAGCGACGCGCTGCCTGCATTGGGTTAATGGCAGGCGACATCAGTGGGGAATAGAGGGCTTGGCCAGGGGGTTAAATGGGTGTCTGAGCCGGGCCAAGAGCACTGCACACAAAGTAAGTAGAAAACTTTTGCCATTTCTTACAAAAACAGACGCACACACACTCACTGCCAATTGTTTTTGTTTTTGTGTTTAGCTGTTATTGTTGTAGCAAAGTTACAAGCAGCATTTGAAACTTGTCATCGTCATCGTCAAAGTCAAAGTCGTTGCCGCTGCTGAGGTTGCCAGTGCGTATGAGTAATTTTTATGAGCCAAACCTCAATGCAACTATTTGCTGCCTGTGTTGGCCTTGCTTCCTTAACTCTGTTCGCTTCAACTGTTTAGTTCCACGTTTTGTGATACACTTCGAATTTGCCTTTGTTCTTCTGAATTTTTTATGACCGGCGCTCAGGTCAAAGGTCCCCTGTTAATTTGCCTGTGACCCATGCTTTTGCATCGACTATGGCCTGTTTTTTTTTCTACTCGTCTTTTGAATTTTTGCCTGCCAATGAAGTTAATCGAATTAGGGGTCCACTTAGTGGCAGAAATTTGCCTTGGGCACAGGCCTGCCTAAGTAATTGCATTCTAGGAACTCTTATCATGCGTAAATTTTACGTAACTGTTGAAAAATTTAAAGAATGCTTTGTGAATGCCTTGAATGACTTAAAATTGCCAAAAATATGTTGTTTATTGTCTGTTTTAAATGTATTTAAAAGTCTTTTGAAAATACGCTATTTGTAATTTTTTTGAGAAGCATATATATGAAGAACTATATTCCTTACCTTTTTTAACAAATTAAAAGGTCAAAATCTTATGTAGTTTCTGAAATTGAACCGCCGACGTTTCGCTTGCTAGCATAACGCACCCATTTAGTCACACAGGCACACTACGTCAGGTTTGCAAAGCGCAATTATATGACTGCGTCGATTTTGATGTTTTTCAGACAAACTTTAACTACAATTTTCCCCCTCTTGGTGGTTGAATTTCCCAAAAGACATTTCGATATACATGCATAAGAAAAATGTATAAAATTGATGCTTTATGTGAGCCCTCTAGCAGAAGTTGTCAGAAAATGCTGTCAAGCAATTGCTAAAGTATGCCATGAAGAATCTTTGTCTTTGTTCACATAACTCCGAGCGACTTGTTGGATGTCAACTAAGTGTGAAGGAATATTAGCTTGAAGATGTGCATATGACAAATCTGAAAAGTTTTCAGCCACTTGGTTCAAATAAAGTTTTATTTAAATTTGTTTGCCACAAGAAACTTTGCATTTGGCCACTGCAAAGCTGTGTGTGTGTGCCAGCGCGCATGTGTGTGTGTGTAACCTTAAAGTGGAGGCGAAAGGGCGGGCGGGTCAGCACATGACACTTGTGACTTGACGCTGCATTGTTTGATTGTGGCTTAGGCATTTCTTTTGTGCCGCTGCTCAGTTTCCCGGCTAATTGTGTGTCCTGGCCAAGTGGAAGGATGCGGCAAGAAATGGCTAAGCCATTGAGCACACAATGCTGCTGCAGTAGAAGAAGAGAAGCGCGCATCAAGCCATAAATCACAATGGATACATGCATAAATTATAGCACGAAGCTGGAGCTGGCGCTGAAGCTGGGGCTGCTGGCGAGAAATCAAAGTGGGCAGGCGGAGAAAGAGAAAATGCCACAGAGAGAGAGAGAGAGAGAGAGAGAGAGAGAGAGAGAGAAAGTGAGAGAGGGTGGGGGAATACAAGCTGGCAAGTGTTAAAAAACGAAGCGACGTTTAAGGATTTAACGAGAAAAAATCGCTGTCACGCGAACGCTGGACGCATCGTTTTAATCAGTGGGCGACAGCCGCAGCCCACACCACACCCCGCCCGCTGCCAACGGGCACGTGCGCTAGCACAGGCAGCACAGCTCCAGCTCCAGTTGCGACTCGTAATATTTTGTCCAGGCCAAAGTCAACAGCCGGCACTTGGATTGTGTGGCAGCAAGAAGACAAAGCGCGACAAGTAACGTGGGCTGGGTTGTCGTAAGGGGGACGGGCGGGTTGGTAGTGGTGAGGGTGTTCAAATTTGCATTGGCGCTGCAAAGTATGCAACGCATATTTTTACTTCACTTCTGTTTGTTCCGCTTGGCTCAGTGGACCAAACATGCCCAATACCCACACTTCCCCTGCCCCACCACCCCTTCAACATTCCGTTTTTTTACATATATATATATATATATACATATATACACATATACATGCACACATACATATAACAACGAAACGCTGCCTTGCGCCAAAGCTAAAGGCGCGTTTATGTGCCAAAAAAGTTGCAGGAAATCAAGGCATTTCGTTTGTTGTGATTAAATATGATTGTTAATTTATTTTATTTTTAATTAAAATTTAACGAGAGCTTATGCAAAGACATTTGTATTAAACATTAATGAACATTAAAATCAGAAATTATTTTTATCTTGATTAACATATAATTTTAAGGCAGGCTGCAATCATAATAAATTACAATTTATTTCAAAATTAAATATATATTAATAAATAATGAATTATTTTAATAAAAAATATCTGAAGCTGAAATACGTTTCCAGACGAGTTCAAGTGTTCGAATTTGGCTCTTGATTGAACTCAAGTTGAAGAAGGCACCTGCGACCCTGTAAAGTTTATATATTCTTGTTCAAAACCAACAGCTGAGTTGATATAGTCGTCTGTTTCTCTCGGATCCGGTTGGATCAGATCCCTATATTATATAGGAATGATCCGTCAAAGTACTTTTATGAAACACTTTATCGTTTGTCAGATATCTGATCTCGCTTCGGCATATATATGTTTCCCTCTTCCCCTTACATATATTTTGTCGTATCTATCAATATCGGACTAACATATAGTAAAAGTCTCTAGGTTGAACTGATGGAAAAATGAGCTTATGTATAGAGAAATGGGCGTGATTTCCAAGATATAATCGCCAAAGTCAGCTCTTACATCTGCACAACAGTAAGCTACATAAAAAGTATTCAGGGGATGGTGTTCAATCTTCGACAAGCCGAAGTAAACCGTTGCTTCCTTTTACAAATAAATCAACTTCACTTTTTGGTGCTCCCATTTATAAAATATATAAAAATTTACCCTTGAATTTGGTTAGAAATGAGCATGTGCCTCTTATATGCAACTCTCCCTATACTTGGACAGTTTGTCAATTTGGATGCCGACGATGCGCAGGACCTGCTGTGATGCAAAGATGCCCGTGCGGATGCAGTAGTCGAGGGGCATGTGTTGGACCAGCTGCGAAAGGAAGCCGCCGACAAAGGCGTCGCCGCAGCCGTTGGTGTCCACAATTATTTTCTTGTCAACCTTGGGTACCGGATACTCGAGCACCTTATCGTTTTCCTGGAAGCAGAGCACCGGGCAGACAGCATCGGTGATCATGACAATGCGTGGACGGTTATTTTCATTGGGCAGGCTCTGCAGCTTTCGTCCGATCTCAAAGATGTCCGTGGTGTCCCAATCATGTGACGTGGCATATGCTAAGGCCTCCTGCTTGTTGCCAATAACCATATTCGTGTATGGCAGAATATGGTCCAGCTCCAGTTTGTGTGATTGCAGCACGAAGACAGCGCTGAAATTGAGCACAAAACAGCGATTGGAGTCGCTGGAGAGCTTCGCTATGCGGAGTACGCTGGCTGCGTTCACGGCGACAATGAAGCCGGTCGCATAGAAATACTGTGCGCGCTCAAACAGACACTGGTTCTCTTCAATGTCCAGCCAATCCTCACTGAACAGAGCCGCGGCGCCCAAGCTTGCGACCAGGGAGCGATTTTGACCCGATATTATGACCGCACAGGTGCCGGTTGATACCTCGTCCTTGACCTGATAGTGCGTCTCGACGCCATCGAACAGCGCCCGCTTGGCAATTCTATCCCCAAACGAATCCCGGCCAACGGCGCCAAAGAACAGGGCTCGAAATGGTTTGCCCACAATCCACTGGAAGACACGCATTGAATTCTGGCAAGCACCCCCAGCCGAATATTGCACGTTCTCCTGGTTGGTCAGCTCCTCGAAAAGCGGCATGTGCTTCTCCTCGGCAATGATGGCAGCATTGGGCTTCAGCTCGTATTTCTCGAGCAGCGTTGTGTCCTCCACAATGCTGGTTATGTCTAGCAGCGGATTGCCGAAACCAATTAGAATGCCCTCTGGCAAGTCCATTTTCCTCTTTGAGTATCCTTTGATAGATTGAGGACAACGGCAGGCCTTTCTTTCGATGATATTTCCCACTTTAAGGCAGCTAAGGCAACAGCTGGTACGACGACCTTTAACTGTATCTGGTTGCCCAAATTGGATTGAGAGTTGCTTGCTTATGGCGATACATGAAAGCCGACGCATAGCCCAAACTAAACGTCACTTCTCATCGGTACTAAACAGTTTGTTTGCATTTTCTAACTACAAAGACGCTACAATTTTTAGGAGCACTTGCTTTCGATTCGAATTTCTGGAACATACTGGAACCAACCCAACCCTGATTGGAAATACAAAGTTTGTTTTTTGAAATAGTTCTTGAAATGAAAAATGTTCAAATTTTTTTAACTGACGACGTTATTTATTTATTTTTATTTTTTTAATTCTTGATGATTCATTATTTTCTTATATATTTAACTAATATATACTTTCATATTGGCCCTCTTTTACCTGGAATCTGAACCTGAATCTCTTTTACTAGTCTTGTCCATTTATTTTTGACGCTTTAAGTCTGTGTATTTAATTTTCCCACCTTTCGTAACCTATTTCAGGGTATTGCCTATTCGACTAGCTAAACTTATTTGTAATTCTCTTGTATAACCATTTTTTGTTCTCTTAATTATCTCTACGACAATTTAACATTTAGTTTGTCAAGCACAAACGTTTTTGTTTATTTTCTGCAGGGTATGGTCTAGTCGTGCACCTGATAGCACTTCAGCTTTAATTACCCGCATAAATCAATCATGTTTTATTAATGGTCGGTCCATTTAATATGCTATTAATTACATTTTCATCTGGTCGTGCATTTTTATATGCAATTTAAGCGCCATTACGACAGGCTGTGAGTCGGCCAGGGGAGCGTGGGGCCTGGTAAATGGAGGCCTTTCACTAACTGACAGCTGGCGAGGTGTGAGCATTTTTATTTTCACCTGCCTAAGGGTGGGAGGGGGTGACGGTGGGGGATGGTTTGGGTTGTGGCTTAGAGCAAGGAATTGAATGCCATCATAAAAATATGTACGTCTTGTCAGCTGGCGTTGCGTTGCGCTTGACGAGCTGAGAATGCAGTTGCGGCCACCGGGAACGTCCTTGCCACGAGTGTAGCCGAAGGGTCTGTTTTCGGCGAGGAGGGGTGGGGGGGGGGGGGGGTTAGACGGGGGTTGGGCAGATGAAAACAATGGCATTTGCAGTGCTTTGCACAAGTTGCCTCGCATAAATATTAATTTTTATGCAACAAAAGCAGCCGCAGCGACAACAGCAGCCGCGGCAATGCAACCGAATGGAGCAGCAGCAACAACAACAACAACAATAGCAACAACAATAGCAGCAATAATAACAACAATAGCAGCAGCAGCAGCAAAAATAACAATAGCAACAAGCGTCGCTTATCGCCTGCGAGCGCCGCAAAGTATGCAAGCGGTTTTTCACTTTGCTGCTGTTACGCATATACCCTATAGTTAAATAGCCAAATGGGGAATGCTGTGCTACGATATAAATGTTTTAGCTTGAGTCTGGTTTTAATCAAATTGCTTGCTCTTGAGATATTTTACAATATATATTAATATAATAGCTGCCTATTTATTTCTTAAATGCATATTTTAATACATTAAATTTGGCTGAAGTTTGTATAAATAATTTAATTTATATGTTAAAAGATTTGTCGCCCCATGGTTTGTGTGCATATAGGTCCAGCTTTTAATCCAATTTTTTTCAACGATAGATTTTATTAGAGTGAGTTGATTGAATATTACGCTGGACTGCTCGGGGTCAGCTCTAATAACACGCTGAGAATTTTAATGTTATAATTTATTACTTATTAAAATACACGCTCATTAAAATAAGTATAGGATTTCGAACTCTTTCCATAAAGTCTGATTATAGCTTTACAATGATAGTAATACCTGTGCTCAGATTGTCGCTTCCTGAAGAGGTACTTGCTTATGTGTGAACATTTTTCTTAGTCGTGTGCCTTTAGCAAACCGCAGCAGCAGGAGCAGCAGCGGCGGCAACAACAACAGTAAGAGTAGAAGGGCATGGCGGAGGGAGGTAAAGCCGAAGCTCTAGCAGTAGCAGCGACGAAGCCGCGCAGGATCTGTAGCTGGAGCTCGACCACAGCGGCAATGCAGCTGCATAATGTGGCATGTGGTTAGCATTAAAAATGATATGCAACATGAGGAGCAGCTGCGTGCGGGCGAGGGTTGGCAGAGCGGTTGCATTTTGAGGTGCAGGCAGTCACTGACAGCCGCATGGCAACTATAATCCACACGAACAGACGCGAGCAGCCACTCAACCACCCAACCACCCAACCACCCAATCGCCCAACTTGCACGCACTGCCAAACCGAGCGTATGTGGCTTAAGAGTGTTAACTATAGCTCAGGGTGTCAGGGCGAGGGGTGGGATTAAGAGGTTCGAGATTGGCGGTTGGGCTTGAGTTGTGTTGGGGGCCTGTAAGCAGCAGCAGCTGCCACTGGCACACAATGAACACATCAACATGACACTGTCGGCCTGACAAAAGCTTAGCAGCCAGCTGAGTGGCAGCCAGCCCCAAGCCGAAAAAAAAGGAAGCAGAATTCCAAGTCCATTCGCATATATGCAGCAACGCCTCCCTTCTAACACTGCGCTACCCCCTGGGAGACATTCACAAGCTCGACGCTTTTTTGATATCCGCTTCCGTTTGCGCTTGCACCGGCAACTGAGATTGTTATGTAACAAGCTCTTTATGTGATTACCTTTACCTTCTGTTAGTTTTACTATAATTTGGCCTTTACTTTTAACGAGATTGTTGCCAGATTTTCCAAATCGAGAGCAGCCAACATTCTATGTAACTGAAACGTGCCGCATTCAAGCATAAAATGCAGGATGTTCCCTGCTCCTGATTCTTCTCCTACCCGCACATCCACATTCACATTCATTCAGATGAGCATGAGTTCTCACATGCGTATCTGAGTATATGCGCTTGAATTCGTGTACTCGCATTTCCATTGTGCTGCATTTTCTCTGCTACTCATTTCCTCATATCCAATGCCACACAATGGCCAAAGGACTAAAGTTATAATAATAAATGTACGGGTTTTGGGATTTTGTAAGGGATTTGGGTACATTTCCCTGGATCAGATTTTCACTATTCACTTCCTACGACAACGTCGGACTAATTTTATGTGCTACTGAATTAAATTACAATTGTTATTGGGGCGATTCAAAAGCTCAAAAAATAATAATCTAATGCCTAATATTTTTGGCATACATTACTTATATTAAAAGTATATATTTCAATAGGGAATTGTATTTAATGTAATTACAAAATTTAAACAAGGTTTAAAGTTAAAAATTTGATTGTATATAGATCAAGTTTCCATACAGTTTCCGGTTCTGGTTCCGGTTTCAGTTGTAGTTAGATTAAGTAAGTGCCTCGGTGTCACCTAGTAGGAGAAATAATTGCTTGGCTTTCAGCCTGGGCTTGTGGTTCTTAAATATACGACTTACCGGTAAATGTTTCCACTGACATTGCAAATGATAGTCACTAACATGCGTAGCAAGATAAATATGGCACATAAACACAGTATAATTGCATTTATGGACCAACGATAGATCGTCAGAATATCAACCATCGTTTTTGTCAGAGTTCATTCATTGATTTATGTGTAAAAAGGGGTCTTTTTTGTTTTGTTTTGACATGTTTGAAGCTTTGGCTACTTAGATATTTAAATAAGCCTGGAAAAAATGTGCAAAGCTTATAAATTGTTATCGATAAAAAAAATTAATTTAAATCAAGAAATTTATATTTTCTGCAATTTCTTTATTAATTAGAAATACTATTTCGATTTGTGGTGCTCTCAACTGATTAATCCATCATTATTGTCGATAAATACTTAATGACAATACAATTCAACTTTAGCCGGTTAAAAATGTTCGCATATATAAATATGGAATTTTTTAAAGGATTCATACATATACTTTTATGGGTATGACCTGTTATATATATTTTCTATCAAGAGTTTTTTTTTTCGTATCACATAGCCGCCCTACTTGAATCAAGTTTGAGTATTCATTTCCACCTTGTCACACTACGAAAACGTATCACAATTTCCGTAGCGCTAAAAAATCAAGAAACGTATATAAATAAATCTAGCTCGAATTTGAATAATTTTAGTGAAAGGGTCAGGGATTCAATTCCAGATCTGAATTTCAAAAGTGTGTTTTTGTTAAATAGTATTAATCATGTCGCAATACGCGCCCTTCATCAAGCCCTACATCGAATACAATCAGTTCGGCTGGGGTCCCTGCGATATGCCCGATATGGAGGTGCCCTATCAGCCGTTCTGCAAGAGCGATCGCCTGGGCAAGATCAGCGACTGGATGCTGCCCGTGCAGGAGAAGAAGTACGCCAACAAATATGCCTCGACCTTTGGCAGCAACAACAGCCAGTACGCGTACTTCCATGAGGACGACGATGCCACCTTTCACCTGGTCGATGGCGGCAATCCGCGCGCGCTCAAGCCCTTTCAGCGCAATCGCTATCGTCCCAATCAGCGCAACAATGTGCGTGTCCATGGTCGCAATGTGCGTGGCAATGCGGCCACAGGTGGGGGTCAGGGTGGTGCCGGCGGTGCCGGTGGAGCAGGGGTGGGCAACAAATATGGCAAGGGACGGGACATGCGAAGGGGCAACATGGGTCGCCGCTTCATGCGCAATGCGCCAGTGCGTCTGCGCGAAAGCTCCGTGGTGGTGCGCTCCGACTGGGTCTCCATAGAGGAAATTGACTTTCCTCGCTTGCTTAAGCTTTCGCTGCCGAATATTAAGGACGGGATGGATGTGGTCACCTGCGGCACGCTGGAGTACTATGACAAGCAATGCGATCGCATCAATGTGAAGAACGAACGGCCGCTGCAGAAGATCGATCGCATCATCAATGTGCCGGGCACTATAGACGATCCCATCATACGGCGTCTGTCGAAGAGCATGGGCAATGTCTTTGCCACAGATGATATAATTGCCACGCTTATGTGTTGCACACGCTCCAACTACTCCTGGGACATTGTCATCGAAAAGCTGGGTACCAAGGTGTTCCTGGACAAGCGCGACAATGCCCAGTTCGATTTGCTGACGGTCAATGAGACGGCACTGGAGCCGCCGCAGGATGAGGAGGGCTCCATCAACTCGCCGCAGAGCCTGTCGCTGGAGGCCACCTTGATCAATCATAATTTCAGTCAGCAGGTACTCAAGATTGGCGAACAGGAGCCGAAGCACAAGTTCGATGAGCCCAATCCCTTCGAGGAGCCCGGCGTGGAGCTCGCCTCCGTTGCCTATCGCTACAAGCAATGGCAACTTGGCGACGATGTGGTTCTAATAGCGCGCTGCAAGCACAACGGCGTCATCAAATCGCCAGCTGGGGAGATGCAGTTCCTCTCCATCAAGGCGCTCAATGAGTGGGACTCGAAGGCGGCCAACAGTGTCGAGTGGCGCCAAAAGCTGGACAGCCAGCGCGGCGCAGTGCTCGCCTCCGAGCTGCGCAACAATGCCTGCAAGCTGGCCAAGTGGACCGTGGAGGCGGTGCTCGCTGGTTCCGATCAGCTCAAGCTGGGCTATGTCTCGCGTGTGAATCGTAAGATATGCAATTATAACACTCTGATATACTCTATATAGAGCGCCTTACGCAGGCAAGGATCATCTGCGTCATGTCATCCTGGGCATGCAGCAGTTCAAGCCACAGGAATTTGCCACACAAATCAATCTGAATATGGATAATGCTTGGGGCGTGCTGCGTTGCCTGGTTGACATTGTGCTAAAGCAGCCGGATGGCAAGTATCTGATCATGAAGGATCCAAACAAACCCATGATACGCCTCTACGATATTCCCGACAACGCATTCGACTCGGAGGGTAACGACGACGAGGAGACCAGCGATGACAGACCGTTCCTCAAGTCTTTGGGTAATTAGATTCACATTTAGTTAGCATTTGTTTCCTTTTCAATTATGTATATCTAAGCTGTTTTTGTGTGTTCAACTGAAAATTAAATGATCTGTGGCGAACAGGGAATTGAAATATCAGATGTGCTAAGGGTAGCTAAGTTTAAAAGACGAAGGATGAATCATTGATTGCATTTGTGTCGATTGAGGACATGTTCCTCTATGCAAGCTTATTGTATTCGGCAGGTTCAGACCACTATATAATATTGAATATTTATATGATAAATATTTTATGGCTTTAACATATCATAACCAATTGCAAGCCTTATTAGACTCAAGGCTGCAGACCTTAGAATTTGTTGGGTTTTCGGTTCACGCTTGGAACTAATGCCTCATTCATGGTTCGTTTCGAGAATTAGCTTTTCCGCATATATTCACCTAGGCCATATTTATAGAACTTAAAAAAATATTTTAGTCGATTGATTTTGTTCCTTTAATCCATGAAATTCTTTGGTCAATAACTGCTCGAAAGATCAACGTGTATATACTATTTACATTTGAATACAATGTATTCATTCATTTCGCTTTTGTTGCTGTTGCTATTGCTGTTGCTATTGTTGTTGTGGTTTGACTGATAGTTAGTCGCCCTCGAGCTGTGAGTCCATATAAATGAGCTCCTGACAGCAGCCAACGACAGAAGTGGCAACTGCGCTCGACTGGCGCAGAACAATGGAAATAAATACAATTTAAATTGAGTTTTTGACCAAGCACAAAAAGACGCACACACACACACAGAACATATGTCGGCTTATGTACATTGGTATACTTCCGCCCACTCCCTGTAGATAATCCCCTGGCAGCCCCCTCGAGATCTGACAAGAGTCACAGTTATTTGATGATAACATGTCCGCATCAATCATTGCGGTTCTGCATGCAAAGAAATACGAAATGAAACCAAGTAAAATAAATGTACATTGTCAGTGTTTTAGTGTGCGTGTGTGTGTGCTTGGAATGACATTTGACATTGTCACACAGACACCCACACAAATATACATACACACCCACACAGACACAGCGAGTAATTGTGCTCAGGACATTCGCCTGTTGTTTAGCTCAAGTTCGCCTCAGCTACAATAAATCACAAAATGGCATCAATCAATGCAAATTTCAAAGCAATTTCATTAGACGCAGCCCATTTTAAAAAAGCTGTGTGCTACAATTTTAATTAATTTTTCCGATTTAACATTGGCACAAATTGCAAATTGCATTCGAATTACGAGCCTAATTGATCGCCAGCCCTTAGGAATTCGCTCGCATGCAAATCCTTTGCTGGCCCACAACTAAATTATCAAAATGAAACTTTGTTAGTTGAAACAACAACAATAATAGTAAAAACATAAACACAAGCATTTAATTTAGCCAACAGTTTGTTACTTCATTTCATTAAAATCGTTTAATTGCCCGGACAAAAGCCTGTTGGCATTTTAAATACGTATTAAGAATTAAAATAAATGCTTAAAGATGCGTGAGTATCTGTGAGAAACTTTTCTGCAATTGTTGCAAATTTGTTTTGAGTGAAGTGTTTACATGTTAAGCTGTTGAATTACAAATAAGAGTTGTTTGATTATAATTAATATTTAATTGCACATAAAGTAGGAAATGTTTTTGTCTATTTTATTGCTTTTTCAAAATATAACTTTTAAAAAACAATTAAATCAGTATATAAATTTTAAAATAAAGTATACGACTTTATATTTTGGTATATGAATGTACGAAGCGAGATTTTAGCAATAGAGTATTCTACATTTATATGCCATCATAGAATTTTATATCCATTCCGTTTGTTCGCTTGTCTAAGTGCGTTACTTAGAAAACACATCAACCGAACAACATAAAATAAAAAGGTTGATTAATTCATAAATAGAGAATATTATATATAGAGAATAGAGAATATTAAATTATATTATGCCCACTTTTTAAAAACTGTTCATATTAATTTGTTTAGTTGCTTCTACTTATCAAGTATACGTACGGTTAGCCCATCGGTTCTAGCAGTGCCCTTCAAAAAAAAACTAAAAATTTAATTAAAACTCTAACAAGTTTATGCAATTTAGAAACAACAATATACTTACATACTAAGAGTTTATTTAACGGAAACTACACGCTTACATATGCGTATATAAAGCATACGCACCACTGCCTAAATTAAGAAAATAAACATAAATCCTCAGCAACTCAGTTGGAAATCCATAAAAAAGCTCAAAAGCAATTCAAAGTTAATAAATGTCCTTAAGCACTATCAAACTGAAAATGAAGCATACGCAATGTTGGCATTTAAATGCTTTAAGTGCTGTAGAAAGTTAGAAAAAAAATTGAGAGTATAAAAAGTGGTTGTTGTGTGTTATTCAATTAAAACATTTTGTTTGCTAAATCAACATGTCCGGAGTAACTACAAAATGACTTTTGTTGATGGTTGCGAGCGTTGTGCGGCTGCCCCACAGAAAAGTTGCGCGCCTGGTTAGCTGCCTGAGTGGCCGGCCCACTACGGCTGCTGACAACTGCTGGGCTCCATGGGCTAAGAGTTTTTGGCCTGTTCTGGCCGGGGGCAGTCGTTGCATTTCAAGGTCTGCGCTTGGCTAACCACGCCGTTGAAAGGCGTTTAACAAACTGCGCCCTTGGCACTGCGGCAACTCTGAAGCCAGCTCAAGTGGCGCCTCAATGCAAAACTTTTCTCTGCATTTTAACGCACAGTCGGGCTTAAAGGGGGAGAGGGAGGGATAGTTGAGGTATGGCTTACTCAACCGACGGCATTTGCATATGGAACCGCAAGCGGCGCCCGAGTGCGAGATGAAAAGTTAAGCGTTGAATGAGGGCGACAAATTGCAAATTAAACTCTTTTGCATTTTACACACACATGAAACTAGTTGTAAATAAAAATGCGCACAGCAACTTTTGCCCACAGCTGAAAATTGAATTTAATTCCAATTCGGAAAACAGCACACAAAACCTCGAAACCGAACCTCCCCCAACCCCATCGACCGTCTGCCTGAAAAGATTTAAGCGTTCTGCACAGCCAGCGGGCATTTAATCGTTTATGCAACAAATCTGTAAAATGTCAAATTTAAGCATCTCTCTCTCCCCTCTATAGCGTAGGCCCTCACCTAAGCAACCCTCAAACAAACAAAAAGTACCCTTGGCGAGCTGAAAAAGAGTTTAAATTTGGGCGAATGTAAACTTTTTGAATCTCTCGCTGGCATTTGCTTTGCCTTTTGGCATATTTAATTTGGCGACTTCTGTCAGCTTTCGGCTTTTTTTTTTGGTGGGGCCCAAGACATTGGCCATGTCAATTTGGCCAAGCGCTAGCAACTTTTCAAATGCAGCTCATTTAAATATAATTTTTCAGAACTTTTTATTTTTCGTCTCCAACAAGCTAGCGGCAAAAGTGTAAGGTGCGCGGTGGGCAGGGGGGAGTGGCAGTTATTCTTAGTAAAGTGGGCTCCAATGGGCCGGAAAAATAACGTAGGGCTTAAGCTGGTTTTGTTCTGAAAATAGACACA
Organism: Drosophila montana; assembly: GCF_035044405.1. Lineage (NCBI taxonomy): Eukaryota > Metazoa > Arthropoda > Insecta > Diptera > Drosophilidae > Drosophila > Drosophila montana. The sequence goes on from NW_026996690.1 coordinate 1,567,794, forward strand.
ATTATTTCTTTAAAAAAATAATAATACTATATAAAATAAATGAAGATATATGGGAATTCTAAAAGCAAGTGTAAAAAAAAACAAAAAAAAAATAAAATTAAAAATATAAAATATATAATATATAATAACAATATATAAATATATATATCCAAATAAATATAAATAAATATAAAAATATATAAAATCTGTAAGACTCAAGAGCTTAAGAAAATAAAGCAAATTTCTCGTAAAGCTGTTGCCGACTTTGCTATTGATTCTAGTATTGCTAACGACTTTGCCCCTCTTCGAAGCTTTAACTTGTTGGCAATTTTAAGCGTCAAGCAAGGAAAACAACAGTTGGCATAGCAGAGTGCATCTTCTGTGTGTCTTACACAGGGGCAACAACTGTCTTTGCGAAAGAACTTCGCTCTTTTCTTCTTCGAAGAATTTTGTATAGAAATTAATATAACAAAAATATGAAAAATTATTAAATTCATTTTATTAAATTTTATAGAACAAAAATATATAAAACTCATTGATATGAATTTCAAAAATATAAAAAATAAACAAAATTCATTTTTATATGAGCGTTAAAATATCCAGTTTATGTAAGTCTGACATAACAAAACTTAAAATCTTGGAATGAATGTACAAAATATCAGCCATATCTGTGCCTCCTGTGAGGATTGAACTCACGACCCCTGGTTTACAAGACCAGTGCTCTGCCACTGAGCTAAAGAGGCTTCTTGCTGCTGGTGGCCAAGTACCCGAACAAATGTGCAGATGCTGCCTGAACCAGCAATCGTTGATAAGAAATATCAACGTTAAGAGCTATGGAAATAAATGTTTGCGCAGTTGTTTAGAGATAGCAGTCAAAATATTGAATACATATGTTTGCTGTTAAAGATATTAACAAAAACAATGGGTATGTTGAGTGTGTGTTGCATGATAATATTTGTTATACAAGAAGTGGATTGATTGTATTTCTGTCTGTACAAAATTGTGTGTTGTTTGTTTGACAGACTGACTAATTGAATGCTGATCAATGCGCTGCTTAAACTATGCTAGAAAACGGTTTCTTTTTACATTAGTTACTTTTTGTGTTGTAAATAAACACTACGGCCGGATTTAACAATATTCCAAGCACAAGTGTGAGAGATCAATGGGAAACGCTTGAGCAATTTATGACAGCATTTTAGTCATTTTGATAAAGATTCTGTTTAATTGAAAACATTTTTCGCACTTAACCGAAAAGCTAAAGTCTGGGTGAAATTAAAATTTCCAAGCTCAACATCAAACATTTCTCCGTCTTATTAATATACAAAAATAATATGAAAATAATTATGCTTTTTATGAAAAATACTTTGACTGGCTTTTATACATTCGCGTACTCTTAAATTCCAACTTCTTTAAAAAGATAAACTAGACATGTGTTATTCTATTTAAGCTGCGACAGGACAAACCACACGGAACCGGAAATGACAAGCAAATTTTTACCGTCCATTTACGAATCTGTAACAATAGTGATAATTTATCTCAACCGACTGTCGAGAAAATAAAGGGAAAGAAAACTTCGCCCAACATTTTGACAAAGTTTGCGGTATGTTTAAATTTGATGTTCAACGCGCAAAGTTCTGAAAAATGTTGAAAAATATTACAGGAAAAAAAAGATGTGAATATAATTCGACGGGCAGACTAGGCGGTGGGTTCGTGAGGCGGCAGCTCAGCTGTTTAAATCATTCATATTCAGTCACACCCTTTTGCGGGTGTCTCGGGCTGAGGGCCGGCGAAATCATTGCACTGACACCCGGCACAATGGCTGCAAAAAGTTTTCAACCGCCCGCCCCATTGCATGATGGCCTAAGAATTATCGCCCGCCAGGCCGGAAATCATTCCTGCTTTCCGGCTGCGTCTCGCACAGAGATTTTCCAGCTAACGGCTCCCAGTTCGCAGCTTCTTATGGCCACAAAACATTTTTCATAGCTGCTGCTGCTGCTGCTATTGCGCTGCTGCTGGGACCTCCAACTGGCAATTGAGTAACTTCTGTTCTACACATTTCTAATTCATTTCTCCCCCGCCCGCCTCTTATTCCACTTACACTACCAGCACCCAGGGCGACTGCAGCCGGCGCATTTGGCAGGTTCGCTGCCGATGGCATTGGCATCCATCCGGCTGCCCCTGTCTGCATCTGCCCATTGACTGGCGCTCATCTGAGTGCCGGGTCGAGTCGGGCTCAGTTTGGGTTTGAATTTGGGCTTGAATTTGGGACTGGGGCTGGGGCTGGGTCAGAGTGTTAGCCAGCTGTTCTGAATGTTCGCAAATTTCAAATTAAATTCATTGAATACTTGTCAAAATATTCGATTCGCAGTTCGCTCGATGCTCGTAATTGGATTTTTGTTCGTGCCACATGTGCACTTTGCACTTTTGAATAATTTTACACGCAATTTTCGAGATATTTTTGGTGCGATTCCGGGGGCAGTCGCAGTGCTCGACACTTTTCAATTGTTATTCCTTTCAACAATCCGTTAAGTCGTCGACTGGCAATATTGCAATTCGGCCGAAATTGAGCTTCAGCAGTACCATAGGTGAGCCAAAGGTGCGACACTTGAAAATCTAGTTTGTGAAATAAAAAGAAAATTAAGGGTGTACAGACTTGGAAGTGAATATCTGGCAAATAGAGATTGATAGACTTTAATTTGCCTAATATGTTGAATGTAAACTTTAATGGAAAGGCTATACAAGCTCTTTCTCATGGCTCCACCTCCAAGTCACCATATTGTGGTCAAAGTTTGTGTCAAAATCCATTTCAGACATTACAAAACATACAAACGTGGCGTTATGAACCTGCGTGGTTGAGATGTCTGCGCATCGAACTAACAAACGAGAAGTCGCTGGCTCGAATTCAGCAGTAATCTTAAAAATGTTCACAAATTTATTCAGTTTGTTAATTTTCTCAAAGAAAAAGCAATAGCACTTGCATTATTCATATGACTCCGAGATGCCTGGTAATTGAGACTAAGTAGTTTTCATTAATATATGTATGTATTCTTTTTCTATAACCAAGGGTTTAGCGGTTTCATTTATTATGTTTATTGCTTCACATAAGGAATTTAAAAGCTGGCTTTTTGTATATTTTAAACACTTTATTTGCCCTCATCTAAAGTAAACTTTGTCGCAAGTAATTTTCCGAGAAAATCAAATTGCGTTACCCAATTTTGAGCTGCTTTTTAGTTGGGAGAAGATCAAAAACATAGCTGCCATTCCACATCATCTGATATGGTGATTATGCCAAGCAGATTTTTTGGGTATCTTCCCTTTTCTTATTTTTTTATTTTATTTTTTTAATGCGGCAAGGGTCGCTGGGCGCGGCAGTATGTGCTCCAAATTGAGGTAAAAGTAAATCAACAAGTTGCCGAACTTCAACGCACACCGTTGGAATATTTTAAGCTCGACGAGCTCTTAACTGCTTAAAGTTTTCAACATAAATATTAAGTGTACGCAGGCGAAATAAAACAAAAATGCACAAAGCAAAGAAGAAGAAGAAGAGGAGCAGAGAAGAGAGTAAACCAAATTCAGCAGAGGTAAAAAGAAAAACCGACGCACAACAAAGTTGCTTTACTTTTTGTTGTTGCTTTTCTGGTTTGCTTTTCTTTTTTTGTTGTTTGGTTCTTTTGTGCATTTCGCCAAAAGCATGAAAATCGATTACCTGTGCGGAATGGAAAACACCTATATATATGCTCAAGTGCGTGCGTGTGTGTGTGTGAGAGTGTGTGTGTGCTTGTGTGTATTTGTGGCGTTGCGAGACCTAACCGAAGCGCATCAAATATTTTGGCTTATTGGGGGGGAGAAAGCAGAAAGCTGATTGTTTTTCCAGTAAGTAGACTTTGCATAAACGAATATGTGAATACATTTGAACAAAACAACATTTAAATTACGAATATACGAATAAATATATATATTCGATTCCTACAAAACACCCCACACCGTTCCGCCTCGAGGTGTCGTATGCAAATGCGAATGAAGGCCGCTTAAATGCCAATTGATTTCTTTTAATTTCGCATTGACAACATTTGCCAGCGGCGCCAGAGTTGCCAGATACGTTGCCAGATCACAATAAATAACGGCACTCGCAGCTGGCAGCCAGACAACAATCCATCAGATACAACTCGTTGATTTCGACATTGGCTCTAAGTGCAACTGGCTGAAAAACTTTTCAGAGAGACAATTTGAAATGATTTTGTTCAATTGGTGGCCATTGACGGGCTTTGTCTTGCCACTTTGTCTTGGCCTGCTGCCCGTCCGCTTGGCTTCTATTGCCCTATGCTCTACTGAAGGGTATACGAAGATATCTCAAAAGTCTGTTAACCACTGAAGAGGATACTTTTGAGTCTGTAAAAAGGATTTATCGTTTAAATATTGTTTAATGATCATAAGCAATAAGCATAATTGCATTATAGCCTTGCCTTTTTATTTCTTTTCTATAACTGACTATGTAAACTCTGCAAGTGTTTGAGTTCTGTTAAGAAATATTGGTGCAGATGATTCGTTCTGTTTTAAGAGAAATATAAGTTAAATTAGGTTGATTGTCTCACAAAATCGTATAGCTCTCATAGAAATAATTCTCGGAATATAAAGATCTTGTGTGTAGAACTTTTTTACTCTTACAGATAGTTTGGCTGGATTTATCAGTTATAAATCTCTATTGTTTATACCTTTACGTTTTGTCATATATCTACTATATAAATTGTTGCCAAATGTATAAAAAGCTCTAAAGAGCGATTTTGAGAGCACAACTTTATTTCTGCCACAAATACCTTAAACAAGAATCCTTAAGAAGAAATGTATCAAATATGCTCTACCAAAAATGGCCCAGAAAAGCTAGCTTAAATCCCCTTTAGAGAAATAAAATTAGACCGATATATCAACAAGCTGCTTAAAGAAAAAGTATCTCGGTCAGAGATATAAACAACATCGCTTAGATCCGATATTTATATCTCTCATTTCTTTATTTATTTTTAATCCCGGAGTCTGTAAGGGCATCTACTCGGCAGCACACTAAAAGTATAAAATTTCCTTTTGCTGATTTTTATTTTATTTGCAACAAATTAGGTTTTATCCATCTATGTCCTTGTCAAGATGGAGAGCTGCCCTTCTGACTGGCCCTCGCACGGCCGCACTCGCTTTTGCCCTGGCCAAACAGCTGATGCGATGACAAAGTCCCGAATGGACTGTTAGCTGTTGTTCTTGGCCAAGTTCTCGTATCGGTCACAATGTTAGCCCAACACAAGATACGGATACTTGTATTGCTTGTGCAACGTATTTGCACAAAGTTTCGCACAAAATTAAATTCCATTCGACCCAATCTTCAATCTTTACCTCGCTGCAATCTGCGGCAGTTGCAAGTCGCTTGCGCTGGCACAAATTTCCCCATCATTGCAGCAAAATTGACCCAAAAGGGTGGGCGGCTGGCAGGGATGGTACTCCTTTCCTCCATGTGTGTGTGTGTGTGTGTGGTTGTGGAAACATACTCCATTCGTTTGCCATTGGCCAGTGTCAAGAAAAAGATCAAGTGCAACACTTGTTGGCGTCACAAAAATGCATCTCAAGTTGATTTTGATAAAGTTACGCGAGCGATGTGAACAGCTCTTGGCAGCTGCACAGATTTTCTGCCCCCCCCGCACGTCTCCTCTACCCTGCTTTTTTCATTTTCCTCATTTCTTTTTTTTTGCTTTGTTTTTACTGCATTCGGTAATGGAAAAGGGGTTTTGTAGGTGTTTGTAATGGCATTTTTGCAATTTGTCCACTCAGCAATAGTTTTCTTTTTCCTTTTCTTTTCTTGCAAGCATTCGTCCCATTTATTCTAAAATATTCTGCAATTTTGAGAGATTGCAAATCATGTGGCAAGACTTGGTAGCTGAAAATATTTACATTTTAATATATTGGCTAAAAGTGTGCTAAGAAATGCAAATAGCGAAGAGAAGTTGTCTTGACAGAGGGGTAGACGTAAGGTGAAGAGATTCTAGCTTATTTCTTATTTCTAGCTGTTAGAGAAAATGTTGCATACTTTCTACAGCTGTGTCGCTTACGTGTCTGAGCGTCGAACTATCAAGCTAGAGGTTGCCTGTTCAAATGAAACAACTCCCTTGTTGACTTTTTCCTTACGCTTTTGCAAATATGTATGGATAGTCAAACGTAAATCCTGAATTTGGTGAAAATATCTTGGAAAACATTATATTTTGTCATCAAGAATAAGCTATATGATATAGTGGTCTGATTCGGCCGATTCCGAGATGTGTGCTGCCTGCAACAGAGAAATTGATCTTTGTAAAATTTCAAGACGATAGCCTTAAAACTAACAGACTAGTTCGCAGACGGCCGGGTAGACGGACATGGCTATTGAACTCGGCTTTGGTTCTGATATACTTTATGCGGTCAGATATGTCTTCTTCTATGCGTTACACATTTCATGATTATAATACCCACTAAAAGGGTATAATAACATAGAAATGGAAAGTAAATGATATTTATGTAGGAAAAGCAGCTACCTTACATTGAAATGGTCTTCCACCAAGTTATACCTACACCCATTTGTCTAAGATTCGAATCCGTTTTGTCCTTAAGGATCAAGGATTGCTTTCAGTTTAGTTTGAGCTTGATTAACCTTTGATACTATTTATTTTTATGCAATACTTAAGATATGTTTAAGCAGATATATGCCTGATTTATATATAAATAAAATATAATCGGAAATGTGCCTTAATGGCATAAATCTCAGAAAAACAAAAGGCACACACAGGACTATTAATATGGAGAATATTTTGAAAGGAGCTTTGCTTAGCAGCTGCTCCCGTGTTGGCAGCAATTCTTTTGCAGCTTCTGTTTAGTATTTTATGTGGTGAAAAATCCAATTAGACTAGATAATTGCTTGTAAACTAAATTTAAATTGTATAAAAGAAAAACGTGTTTGCAGCTGAAGCGTGAATAACGTGAATAACATGAATGCTTGCAACCTATGAACCTGTGAGTGTATACCCATTTATTTTGGTCACCCCAGCCATAAAACTTATCTTGTGTCCTGGTTGCCGTCTCGCAAATATATCATATTTAATGTGTCTGAATTTTTGTTGCTGTTCATCTGCTGCTTCTTTTTGTTCGTCCTGTTCGTATTTTTCTCCTGCATTTTTAGTTTAGTTTCGTCATTTTTGTTTTTCTTCTCTTTTTTTGTTGCGGCAGTTACTTCCGCGCTTTAATGTCCAACATAAACTCTGCTTTACGCTTCTTGCCAAAACAAAATCATGCCACGACTCGCTTCCTATTTGGGTCTGCAACACACCCACCCTCTGCCTGCATTGCTTTAACCGCCCGCCCACAATGGTCGCCCATTTATGTCTCTGTCGACGCATGAATGACTGTGTCAAGTGGCGGGCGTTTAATGAGCTGATTTGAATTAAATTTTATGTGCACAAGCGCATTAAAAGCCATATTCGTGCTAAGTACACGACGTTCTGGTGCTCATGTGTACTCAAATGTAGGTGACATACATACTTATACACACACACACACTCGCAACATTCTTGAGCATTAAATTATGACTTAACTGATTAAATAGTTTACCAAACACAAAATGTGAGCTGGTTTTCTTTTTTTTTTTAAAGGAGAACAAAATCTTACATTTGTTACAATGGGCCCTTTTTCAACTATATTACTCTTGGATGCATCATTAACTATGATTTTATTATACGTTAAAAAAGTTTAAAGAAATTATTTGAGTGCGTTTCTTATGCAGGAGGACTCAGTTCACTGACCTTTCCGTCATGAATACGAATTCTATTAATCTCTATATATAAAACTGATTGAACTGACTGACTGACTGACTGACTGATTGGTGATCAACGCACAGCCCAAACCGTAAGAGCTAGGAAGCTGAAATTTTCACTGTAGCTACCTTATGGGATGTAGGTGCACGTTAAGACGGGGTTTCGGGAAATTCCACCCGCAAGTGTGGAAAAATCGCGAAAAACGTTTGTATGTAACTTTTTTGTTTACCATCCGATCGGCCTCAAACTTATTTTCAAAGATCTTCGTTCAAATTCATTTTATAGGTGTTTCAAACTTTTAGAAAAATCCTTTCCTCCTTGGTGGAAATGGAGGTCAAAGATTTGGTGGGTGACGTTTCGCGCTCAAATTCATTTCCAGTGATCTATATGAAAAATCATTTGAGACGTGTTTCACACTTTTCGCAGAATTCAAACATCTTCGGGGGGAGTGCGATTTAAAGATTTTTTGGGCGAAGTTTTAAGTTTTGTCCGATTTGCTTCAAACTTATTTTCAAAGCTCCACATAAGAATGTAATGAATACGTGTTTCAGCGATTTGGGAAATTCCACTCGCAACAGTGGTAAAATGGCGGAAAACGTTTGTATGAAAGTTATTTGTTTACCGTCCGATCAGTTTCAAAATCATTTCAAATTTTTTTGAGAACATTGATTTTATAACATACGTGCCACGGGCAAGGCCGGGCTATACCCGCTAGTACCTAATATATTTATATAATAATTTTAAAATAAAATTGCTATTTAAATATTGTTTCCGGCCAAAGTCAACAGATTTTAACGATTCATTAAAAACTAATTTTTGATATTTTTTTACAAATATAAACGTTTATAAAAAGGTTTTAATGTTAATATATTTGCATATACATGTACATATATATAACTTTGGCAATACAGAGACTTGAAATCGGAAATTAATTTAAATACTTTTTATACCCTTTGTCATGAAATGTATATATATTTTAAAGCAGTCTAGATTAGTCTCGAGTTGTCAGTCCGTCTGTTTCTTTGCGAACTAGTCTCAGTTTTAAAGTTAGCGTCTTGCAACTTGCATAGCTCCGTCTTTCTATTGCAGGCAGTACATATGAATGTCGAAAAATCAAAATCAGAAATGATGACAATTATTAGAAGCTTAATTGAGATCTAATATTTAAACAAAATTTAAATCAGATTAAACGTTTAAAAAATCTCTTATTATTTCACATTATTTTAATATATAATATAATTTTCAAAGGCGACGCATTAAATAATTTACGCTAATCAGCAAAAATGACATCTACACCTGGGACCCCGTACCACTGCCCCTACCACTGCTGCAGTTGGTGGACGGAGGGGGTAGGGTGGGGTGAGTTGCGGTGGCGTCGCTGGTGACGCCTGTCAACTGAATTTAACATGACATTTGCTTAATTTGAATTTAAATACCTTCTTGTGCACAACACAAATGCCAAGCGACAAAAAAAAAAGAAAAAATAAAACACAGGAGCACAAAGTAGATAAATCTGACACACGAAAATGAGGCAAATAGTGGAGTGAGGCGGAGTGAGGGGTCCGGGGGCTGTGTGTGTGTGCTGCCACGAAAAACAAAAATATAAAAATAAGGAAAATCAAGCGAAAATAAGCGAAAAATATGTTGGACATAGTGACTGAATTAGTGTGTGTGTGTGAGTGTGTGTATGTTTGTGTGTGTGTGGTTGTGTGTGTGTATCGCATCACCTGGCTGCTCTCTGGCCGGTCACTAAATAAGAAATTATTATGAGCAGGCTGAAGCGACGTTGATGCGCCACAAACAGCAGCAGCGCCATGTTGTGCTTCTGCTGGAAAGCAAACAGGAAATGTCGCACACACACACACACACACACACACATAAACAAAACAGGCTACACTCAGGCTGCAAAAAAAAGTTGCCGTGGCCAAAACAAGCGCATAGACACGAAAAGGGAAGTTGACCGCTCGCCGCCTACATTTCTGCGACTGTGCAAGTGTGTGTGTCTCCGTGTATGTGCGTGTGTGTCACTGTGTGTGTGTTGCTGTGTGTTATTTAATGTATCCTGAATTTATTGTGCTGTTTCCTTGTTGTTGTCGCTGTAGCTGCTGCCGCGCATTAAATGTACATAAACTTTGCTTTTTCAAGCCTGTTTCGCTTGTGGAACTCATCCTCCCCCCGCGCGACTCCTGCCGCTCATTGTGCGGCATGCCGCTTGTCAGAGCAGCGCTCGCTTCCGTTTGGTCTTGAAACCTGCAAAAAGGCGCACATGTGTTTATGCAACTTACTCGCTCTGTGTGTATGTGAATGTGTGAGCGTGTGTGTGTTTGTGTGCGCGTGTGTGTTTGTGTTTGTGCCCCGCTGGCTGCATTTTTGCAATTTACAGCATGAAAAAGACGTCGCCTGTCTGACATTATTATGCTGCAACGGCGACTTTCGCCCCACGGCCGACGTATGCATTTCCGGCCACGCCCCTTTTTCCCATACCCTCACAACTAGCAGCAGCAACAGCAGCAGAAACAACAACAAGAACAACAGCAGCAGCAGCTGCCTAGTTTGTATTGTAAACGTTTGCCGCCGGCGGTTTTAATACCCTGCTGTTTGCAGTCTGTTTAACACTTCAGTTAATCGAATTACGCTGTAAAACTAATTTCAATTTTTATTCCACTTTTTTAAGGGCAATTTAAATACAAAAAAAAAACATTATACACTCATATAATTTTTTTAAAGCTGAAAATTTAATTTTTTGTAAAAATCCTAAAAGCGAATTCATAAATTAAAAAAAATATTTTTTCAATATTCACAAAAAATAATTATATATCCTAGACCACAGAATACAGCTTTCAGTTATTGAAAAAAAATAAAATCATTTTTTAATATTTTAGTATTTTCAATGCTGGTTTTGGAGACCTTTCCCTTTTTAAATCTTTATTTGGAGCGAGCCAGCTAAAAAATTGGTTTTTAGTTTTTTTTTATATTATTTTTATTTACTTGTTGTTAATTTATTTTTATTTTTGATTCTTTTTACTTATTTATTTTTATTGAATATGTTTTCAGATCACATTCGCAAGTTTAAGTCTTCTCTCTTCTTCAATTTTTATTTAAGTCGAATTTTTATTGCATGGTAAATATTTTCTGAGCTTACATTTAATCTATAAACTAACTTTAAAATATATGGTATTTTTTTTGTTGCTAAAATGTTGTAGTTCAGTAAAAGCTCAATTTTGAATTGATGACCGTGAAAATTTAAGTATTTTTTTATTATTTTATTAATATTTATTATAGTTAATATTTGCTCATAACAGTCTGAGGCTAATAAAAAGCATAAGAAAAAATATGAAAAAAATCGTAAAATAATATTTTTACCAATTTTATTTGCTCTTGACTGTGCTCAAGGGACCGAGCTTCTGTTTACCTTTGTTTTGGTCTACCCAGAATAAGCCAGGGCGTAACTTGTAGTCCTTGTAGGCTACTTGATAGCTTGTTTATGTTATTTGTACTTTTTTTTTTGGTCTGTTTTATTGTTGTTATTGTTGCTGTTGTTGTTAGTATTGTTGTCACATTGCCAGGCAAAGTGACACAAAGAGTCTTAAACTTTGTGCTCTGTTTGTGTCGGCCTGGCCCCCAAAGTGCATCTGCGTCTGATTGTATTTTGCAATACAAAACTTTTTGCCAGCCAAACAATACCAAAGGCAAAATTGTAACACAGAGTGATAGAGACGGGGCGAAAGTGCGAAAAAGAGGGAAAGAAAAAGGGAGAGAGAGAGGGAGAGAGAGAGAGCGCGTGTACAGGCGACACACACAGTTAAGCATAAACAAATGACAATGCCCATGTCACACGGGGCGTATGATTTCTCTTGTTAGCGCGCACTTGTCTCGTATTTAGGAAGCCATAAACAAAACCAGCTGAATGCGGCAAGGGGTGGGGGCTGTAAAAGTGGGCGGAGCTCGTGGAAATGGGAACGAAAAGTGCAAGTCACGAAATCTAATCTCAGTCAAACGATTTGCTGTTCGAGTTGTTCGTGTTGTTGTTGTTGCTGTTGCTTTCGGTGTCTGTCACAGTTCGTTATGCATCTCAGGTACTCTACACTGTGCTTGGTCAACCACTTTTTGCACAGGATTTTGGCAAATGCGGTCAATTCGGGCTTAGTTTTCCCGCGTTACGACATTGTGACTGAAGTTGTTAAGCGGGAATTTTCATTTCATTGGGTTATGCATCTGCTGAAGAGCATTCGGTTGCTATTTATGAGTGGAAATACTGACTGATGAATATGAATGGGAATGTATGTACGAACTAGCAGGTATTATTTCGTGCGAGGTATAAATCTGCCCGTACTATCTATTTATTTATCGATAAATATATCCATTACAGATATTTATCTAATTATTTGATAATGAGTTTAAATGCTATTGATTTGAGCACTAAAAGTTAGAATCAATCTTGCCCCCTACTTTTAGTCCCATGGTGTAAACCTTGAAAACGTAAAATATACTTTCGCTCATGCAAATGTTGACTTGCACTTTCCATCCAGAGGTTTTGTATTTTACGAAAAGTGGAAAAAAAAACCTCGCAAATGTGTTTTTACAAAGATGCAATTGAAATTTAAAGTGAATTCGAGCCCAATCGAATGGTTAACAAAAATATTTCATAAAGCAGCTTACGACACTTTTTTCACACTTGCGAGTGGAATTTTTCAAAACAAGGTCTGCACTTTAGCAAAAGCATCGGCTTTCTTTCACGCTCAGTCAATTATATATATATATATATATATATATATATATATATACATATATGAAATAAATCTAAGCCTAATTGGATATTGCGTTAACCGTAAACATAGTATGTGATTAAATTATTTTTGATGTTGCTTGAGCAACAGCCTTAAATTGAATACATTTAAAGTTCAACAAAATCTGAGAGCTTTCAATTTTATAAACTCAATTAACTAAAGTCTGATTAAAACCACAAAACACGCGCACACACGCACACGCACATACTATGGCATATAGTTAGTTATTAGCATAATGTTATTCAAAGGCAGCCTACAAAAAGACGAAAAAAAAGAAAAGACAACACAAAAACCAACCACAAAATACGCCACAAAAATGGCAACCACACGAGTGTGTGAAAAATTTAAACCAAAAATAAAAGAAAATTAAATTAAATAACAATTATGCATAGTAATTACAACTGGAAATTAAAGGGCAGCGCTGTAGACAGGACATGCCAAAGGGATCAAAAGAAAGACTCTCAGAGGAGCAGCTCCTGTCAAAGGTAGGGGCGGGGGTGGCTTTAAGTAGATGGCGAAAGTCATTTGGGGCTATTACCGCTCAAAGGCTTCCTGAGGTGTCGCCGCAGTGCCAGAGGTTCAAGTTGAGGCAGCATGCAACAAATTGCTGCACGTCACTCGATGTCGTCAGTGGCAGGCAAGACAAATTCCATTTGGCTCATTGCAAGTATGGACAGCAGCGTGGGGAGGCGGAGCGGAGGAAGGGTTTGTGTGTGTAAATGGAGGCACTGACTGCTATTTGCCAATGGCCAGCTGCTGATCGAGCCACTCGCTGCGGCTGTTTCGCTAAAGAAAACAGAAGCCCAGGGAGTAGAATACAAACCTGGGGACAGAGGGTATGAAGACTGCACTGGATGCGGGGAAACGGCGTGCGGAGAAGGCGGTGCATCATAATGCAAACAGTTCGAGTGCCGAGCAAGCTATTTCCGGCGTGTAGAGGAGCCAAGAGGAGAAACGGTCTGCACTCGCACTCGGATGGAAGCATGTGCGAGTGTGTGTGTGTGTGTGTGTGTGTATCTGTGAGTATGTGTGTGTGCTTGGATGCCTTTGTGTAGATGACAGAGAATGCTACTGCTGCTGACGTGCCACGCCCACAGCGCACAGACTGCCCGATGACTGACTACTTAAAGCTAAAGTAAAGTTTGCTTTGCTGCTTTGCGGCAGAGTATGCCAGAGTTGCCAGGCATGCATGTCATGGGCGTCCTAGCTGGTGGGTTAACGAAGAAGGGTAGGTTGGGGATGGGGAGGGGCCTTGGCAGTGTTTATGGGGCTGGGATGCTTATTGGTTAGCTGTTTGTGGCCGTAGGTAGGTGTGTTTCTTGCGGTCATTTAGCTTTTCCTCAATGCAGCGTGTAATGTGGTCGCTTATGGGATAAAATGATTGCAAGCGGGTGAGTGGTGAAGAGAGGAAGTAAGAGAGTGAGAGGGGTTGGGAGTGAGAGTGAGAGAGGGAGAGTAAGAGAGCTGCTAGCCCATTAAGTCGCATTTCAATCGAAACGAGCTCAATGAACCCCCTTGATTTGTGCATTTGGTGCCTGACTGCAACCGATTCCCGATTTCAATTCCGTTTCTATCGCAAAGCTCATAGAAAATAAAGTTGGGGAGATTGCCGAAAATAGTTAACAACATCTTTAGCCAGAAGTGTTTTAAATTTATTACAATATTTATTTACTTAAATTAGATCTATATTTAGATAAACATTCTAAACTTGTTTTATGATTATAACAATGATATCCTTAAAGTATTAATTTAATAATAATACTATATTTATTTAATTAGATTATATTAATTAGAAAAATTGCAATCAGTGAACAAATGGTTATTTTATTAGAAAGCATCCTTCAAGTAGCAATTTGATATGTAACAATATTTATTTATTTCAATTAGATTTATATGAAAATATGCATGTAACCAAATTCTTAAAATACATTTAGTCGAAAAAAGTCACATTTCAGCTAAAAAAAATGGAGAACTCAATCCAACTGTGATAGATTTCTTGATTGGATTTTTAAATACTTGAAACTTAAAGTGATTCAATTCAAGACCAAAACTTCGTCCTATAATCTGCTTCGTCAGATCAGATCTTGCATTTGTTTACTAAATTTAAAGCAAACAAAAACAGTTTACCGTATTAACATATTTTCTATTTAAAATTTTATTTAGTTTTACATATTCAGAGATAGTATCACGAAGAGATTTTAGTTAAGAATTTATTGTTTGCTCAAATGAAATATTTATTGTGAAACATTGAAACGGATTTATGTTTGATTTTTAGACAGTTAATTTGATTCGATTGAATTTAAAGTCGATTTATTTTAGCTTTCAACACATATTTTCTTAGCTTAAGTTAGATTTATGTTTTCTAACAATTTCCACAGAATTTTATAAAAATTCTCTGCCAATGGAAAATGTTGCATTCCAGAGGAACATTGAATGTTGAATAATAAATGAATCATATTCAAATACGCTTAGTTCGATGTGCTTGAAACTTCTGCTGAAATTCAGTTCTTGCGCAATTGAAAATGCAAAATACCGAATATAAAATATTTGCTTCGATTTCAGTTGTTGTTTGTATGCCGTTTGATGATGAAAATATGGATAATATGATATATATGAAAACGCATATGCAACATGCTATCTGTTTTGGCCGCCCTCCGCTCGCTCGCGCTGACATTGATGCGCATATGAAATCAGTAAAAATGTAAACAGAGAGCGCAATACGCGACTTTTCATCAATTCATTTGCATTTATTACAAGCTGGCCAAAACAGTGCCGGAAAATGCGGCCAAGAGCAGCATCGTATGCTGAATTATTCATAAATTTTTCCAGCAATGGGCAGCAAAGTTTTACAAAAAAAAAAAATCAGAGAGATAGTAGAGAAGAGCAAAAAGTTGCAAATCAGCTTAGCAAATGAAAAATCGAAAGAGAAGCACATAAATAAAATTTGACTGTCTGTAAGAGGGCAGGACGGGGGACGGGTGTTGGCGGGGTTTCAGTTTGGGGCCACAGTCAAAAGTTGCACTCATTTGTAACAATTTATTTGATTTCTAGGGAAATTCCTGCTCTTTGCCTTTGCAGTTTGTCCTTTGCCTTTGGCTTCAGCTGCTTCACTTTTTTTTTGCGCTCAATGCAAAAACGCTTTTTATTCAATTTTCAGCTCACGTAATATTGACAAATTATTAGCGGGGATTTGTGATAGCATTTGCAGCACACACACACAGACCCACTCACACATAGACAGCCAGAGAGGCAGACCGGAAACCGCTGTAAACTTGTTGTTGTTGCTTTTGGCTCAGGGGCTGCAGCTGGCTTCGAATTGGCGTCTCTTGAATTGGCTTTTCTTATTTAAATTTTTTATGGGCTTGTGCTTGATTTGCCAGGCTGTTTTAAGAAAACATATTTAAATTGATTATTGCACAACCTTCTGAACCCGCCGGCCTGGGCGGACGGGCGGTCCCAAGCAAACAAATTGTTGTGCAAATATTTGCTATTAATTTCTATGGACAACAATTTTTTAGTTGTATTGCCAGAAATTAATAAAATCGCAACACGCGACGCTTTTGCCATTGCACAATGAAATTTTAATGCATTAATTGACATAAATTAGCCGAGTCTTTTGCCATTTGCCAAGCAATTTGACAATTTGCCACCTTTTTTACTGCATTATTCAAATGTCTCGCCAGCTCGTAAATTCGACACACACACACTAACACACGCTAACAGAGCGACCGCTCGCTGTTAGCTGCTAACAGCTACTGAGTTAACAGCGCGGCTGAGAGCGTCAACTGTTACGCATGCGTTCGCTGCGCTGTTAGGCTGCTTTTAAGCTTTCGTTGGTTAACATTCGACACTCGGCTGCTGGCGAATGGCAACTGTTATTGGCCCGTTGACACATATTTTCTGATTGGAATTGCCGTTGCGTGTGCACACAAATACAATAATTCTACAATTCAAGTTTGAATTGGCATTAATTGGACTTTTAGCTGGCATTTAAATAGAAATAAGTAACTAATATAAAATTAAATTATGTATTGAGCTAAAGGAAAAAAATAGATAAATATTAAAAAAGATTGATAGATAGACAAAATAAACTGATTAAATACGAGTTGGATTTGCCCAAAATTAAGACAACAAAAAATATATTCAATAGAAATTCCAATTGAATATATCAGAGTAATAAAAATAAGACATGATTAAGATAAAATTAATATACATAGATTGTAGTTTGTTGTATGCATTTATAAACCTAATGTCGCATATTTATTTATACTTTAAAAAATATTTTCTGAAGTAAAAAGTTTTGTAACCTTTACAAGATCAAGCTATTTGCCACATTATATGATATCCTAATATTGCAACCCCTTGAGTGCTAAAAATCATTTCATATTTCCGATTCACTTCATCCAACCTTTGAGCCAAGTGAAGCATAAAAGTTTATTGTCTTAAAATCAACCCACAAAAATGCGTAATTGAATTGAAAACTAAAGGAAATGAGCAAAATTAGCTGACAAAACTATTGGCACGAGGCCCGCACACACGCACGCACACATACTAGCTGCATATAAGCATGCTACTTTTCAGTGGACACAGACAGTAGTCAGCATATGTATGTCTAATGCACACACATAGTGAGAGAGAGAAAGAGGGAAAGAGAGCGAGAGAGAGAGAGAGAGAGAACGAGAGAGGTCGCTCATAAATCTTGTAGCATTACAACAAAAGGGACGAACCCGCTGGAAAGGTTAACGCCAATATTCTAATTAACTCATGCATAAACGAATAATAACAAACAAAAGTGCTATAAATTTTCACTTGACTTGATTGATGGGCCTCCTTATTTAATATGTATTTATATAAATGTTCACACACACACACACACACATATGCTTATATACTAGGTGTTGCCTGCAAACAAGCTTGACTTATCGTAGTCCCCAAGCTGGCCAATTGCCTGCTGCTTGAAGCCTTCAGTTTTTCCCATTTGATAAATGCTCAAGTTTTAAGCTCGGGAACCAGCCAAGCATTCAACTAAAACACACAAATTATGCGACACCATTTAAAGTTAACTTGTTTACGTACTTTGGTCAACAACAACAACAGCAACAAAAGCAACAGCTTTGGATCTGTTGTGTCGAGACTTTTGTGACCTCATTTCATAATCAATACGGGCCTCGATTGCAACTTATGAAGCTCACGTTGAAATAGAGAAAATTTCCTCAACAACAACAATGAAATACAGTCCAGGACAACACAAAGGATGCCCTTTTCCCGCTTAGCCTAAGTGGAAAATGTATTCAATTGATACGAGTCCTAGCCACAACTCGACTGTGAGGCTTTGGGGTTGACTGCATTTTAATTGTGCTGGTAAGGGTTTGCTAGATTCAGAATTCATAGCGAGCTGCTCGAGAAAATAATAGCAAATGAAATATAAAGCTGGAGTAAACCAAAGGGAAATTGTTACAAATTAGTACGTAATATAAAGGGGCTAAAACCGGTTTGGTTAAAAACGGGATTTTATATATTTAAAGTCGTCAAATGTCTTAAAAGATAAATAAATATACATATGAACATAGAAGAACATATATATATGAATAAAGAAGAACAAGACGGGAGTAGTTCCTAAGGAGCTGGGAATCAAAACAAACAAAACCGAATCCAAGCAGATGCCAAAGTGTTTATTATTCTTATACCAGCCTATCTCAGGACAAAAACGTTCAAGTTGAACGCAATCTAAAAACAGGTGTTCCAAATCTGGGAATAAGCGTACGGTCTTGGGGGCAGGACCTAAATCACAATTCGTGTTATGCTCACGTAAAGCTCATTAGAGGGTCATAAAAAAATTATTACAAGGGCATTTTGTTTACGATTATTTGATCAAATGTGGGACAAATCAGATGGAGGGAGAGAGAGAGAGAGAGAGAGATAAAGCGAGAGAAGCACGAGTGGAACGACTTACATACATAATAAAGCAAGTCAAAGGATCTATTCACACACACACACACATACATTTACGTTCAACAGGGCGTATAATACCTTGCGTTAAGGTCCATAAAGTTAATGCAAAGCAAACACAACAACAACAAAGTCAAAAACTACCCGAAAGAAATGAGAGAAAGGTGCAAACAACACAATGAAAATGCGAGAAAAGACATATAAATATATAAAAGTATGAATAGGACACATTTCGCATATGACCCCAGCACGTACCTAGGAAACAAATGCCATATGTTCGACATGAGCCAGAACAAAATAAAAGCTCACACAAATAAAAAAAAAATGTATACATAAATACGTCGGAGAGTTTACTTAAATATCAAACAAAACGCGCTTTCACTGTGTCTTAGGCCAAACAATTTCTGAAATGCTGAAGTTCTAAGGACTTAAATTAAAAATTTACAGTGCGTGCAAGAGGACTTTGTTGAGGGCCAAAAAAAAAAGTTGTGCAGCCTTTAAAATAGAACGTAGTCGGCAAGGTCAGGTGGTTTTCAAAGCTATGAAAGGCTGCTGGGGGGCTGCTCGCATGCAAAACGATTTATTAGAAATCCCAGTTATTGGTTCAATTTGTGCCTTACAAACATTTTATATGATATGATGTCAAACGTTTTAGTGCTCGCTTGAACTATGATAGAGAGATATTTTTGATTTTGGCCAGGGCTGCAAAAAAAAATAAATAAAAAATAAAAATAAAACTCAGTTTACCGTTAGAGCTAAATTCGGTTTGTGCAACTGATTTTCCATGTCCTTTACCCAAGAATTGATTCGAACCCAGCTCTGTCGTTTATTTTTACACATGTTAATAATTATTTAATGTACGAAATTGAATCTCTATCCAAATGTGACGTCAACCAAATGTGACTCGAATAAAATTTTTTGTTTTTTTTTTTTTTTGTTTCTATTTTTAGTTACGATCTATCTCTTCGATAATAAGTAAATTGTGTGGTGTGGATATTTACATGTGGTTTTTTGTGTGTATTGGCACTGGTATTTTAAACGTTCTCGCCACTCTTTAGGCGGCCTAAAAGGCAGGTCGAGTGGATGGTGTCTTTTAAGGCGTCGGGGATGCAAGTTGTTGTCGAGAAGGTTTTTTGCAAGGTGATTGCAGTGGTTCTCCAGTCGGTCTGCGTGCTCCAGGCTTATTCGTTTCACTTCTTCGGTGACGGATGGGATTTTGAGGTCATTGTGTATTACACTGTTTTTGACGTAATAGGGGGCCTTAACCAACCTGCGCAGAGTTTTATTTTGAAATCTTTGCAGGATTTCAATGTTGGAATTTGAGGCCGTGCCCCACAGCTGAATCCCATATGTCCAGATTGGCTTCAGAATGACCTTGTACAAAAGAACTTTGTTTCTCAAGTTAAGCTGCGACCTGTACCCAAGTAGCCTGTTCATCTGCCGGAGTTTCAGGCTGAGCTGCTTTCTTTTTATGTGGGTTGACCACGTCAATCTCCTGTCTAGGGTTAGGCCAAGATACTTCACTGTGTTTTCCGTTGACAGCGTGGTGCCGTTTAGGATAACAGGAGGGCAGGTTTTTCGTCTTGTGGCGAATGTTATGTGTGTGGACTTGGCTTCATTGACCACAATATTCCATCTTTGAAGCCGAGGCTTGTCGAGGCTTGACAGCTGTGCTTGCAGGATGACGGAGGCTTCAGCATGATCCGTTGACGAAGCTACAAATGCAGTGTCATCTGCATAGGTGTCGATAACAGGAAGGTCAGCGGTGTACAGCGGTGTAGGACTGGGCCCAACACACTTCCTTGCGGGATACCGGCATTGATTTGGTATATTTCGGATTCGGCCCATTCGCTTCTCACGTAGAACGTCCTCCTATGACTCGAATAAAATGGAACCAAAACTTATTTGTGGGTCTCCCTTAAAAGTCTTCATTTAAGACCCTATTTAAGTTCGTCTGCTTTTTGTGAACTGTTTTGATTTAAGCTTGGCTCGGCTTATGCTAAAACTTAAAAGATATGTATTTATTTAAATCAAAAATAAAACTGACTTTAAGCCAATGCGAATCGAATTAGTTGTTTAAAAATCAAAAATTAATCTTTTTGAATATTAATCAATAATATTGCAAAAAAGTTCGGTTTAAACAAACAATACATTTTCATCTATAATCACTTCGTGATATTGTCTCTGCATATGTTACATAAACTAAGAAAGATTTAAAAAAATATAAAAATAAGTACAATAAACTGATTTGTGTGCTTTAACTTTCGCAACAACAACAATGTCAAAACCAGTTTTAAGGACGAATCATTGGCCACGAATCGAAGCTCTAAAGTGGAAAATGATGTCCTATGACTTGATGATGATGATGATTGATATCTATAAAATTAAATATTCTTGATTTGTATATACTATTAAAGAAGCTACATGTCTAGTTTGGTGACTCTAGTTCTTAAAACCTAAGGGATTTGTTCAAAAAACAGAATTTCGATGTCAATTTTTGTCGATGGCTTAGAAAAGGGGCAAGTTATAGATTATCGGAAATGATTCCTTCTGCCTATTAAACACTTTTGCATAACACCATTATACCCATTCTAATTTATCCATTTTGAATGAGTGCAGGGTATAAATATGCCATAAGAACGGAAACTAAAAGCTGCTTGCACAATATTTTCTATATGGAACCTTGACTAGAACAGGTTTTCTTTTTCTAAAAAATCGTTTTATTCGCCCAATTAAATATTT
Source organism: Drosophila montana (assembly GCF_035044405.1). NCBI lineage: Eukaryota > Metazoa > Arthropoda > Insecta > Diptera > Drosophilidae > Drosophila > Drosophila montana. The sequence continues at coordinate 1,589,068 of NW_026996690.1, forward strand.
TTTCAAAATTGATTAATTTTGCAAAAGCAATTACTTTGTACCACAAAGTGGTCCATTGAAAAAGGCTGTTTGAAATATATGTTGTACTTTCCATTTAAAATAAATAATATGTTTATGCATTCTCAATTGATATGAAAACCGCATGAAATAGCATGTGCTGTGGACTTGAGCAATTGTTTGCGTGTTTGTTTACCTAAACATACAGAAAGCGACCGTAATTTGTGTCGTCTTCCAATTTGAATCAATGTGGTCGACACTTGTGGCCAAGAGTGTGTTCAACAGACATCATTTGCTGGACGCCGAAGCAGACCACCCAAGCCCCACCCCCATCTACCACTCATTGTGTGCACCAGCAGTGGCCCTCCCAGTAGCCACTCGAGGCAAACACATTTTAATTAAAATACTAAGACAACAATAATTGCGATGAGAGTACAACTAAGAATATCTGTGGGTGGGGGGAGAACTGAGATCTGAGGGGTTGTGCAGTGTTTAAATGAATTTGTTTTAGGGCTATGGCAGAGCGGCTTAGACATTGTCGAGAACAGGGCACATATCTGTAAGCCGCATGGCTTTAGCTTGCATTGCAGCACGTCGCAAGCAGGTCAACTAAAGCAGACACACACACGCACACACAGGCGTAGCTAGGTGTGTGTACTGTGCAGGCCAGCTGTATAAGCCAGCTATGTGTAAACGAACTGGCTTAAAGCCAAGTCCTGCGTAGACAACTGCCCAGCGGCTGCGGCTAATGAATGATGACAGTCATTTAACGTCGGCCTCACTCTATCCCTCTCTTTCCCACTCTCGCTCACCCTGTTTCTCTGCATGCCATCATTAATAACAAAGCAGCAGCAGCAACTACAACAACTACGGCCACATCAACAAAATCAAATTAAAGTCGCAGAGCAAATCGAGTAGAGCTTTGAATAGACCAGCAGCCATATCAGTCGGTAATCGGGTTTAGATTTTGGGTTTGAGTTTGGGTTCAGCTCTCGGTTAGCGGTTTTATTTCGTTTGCGCTTCGGGTTCGATTAGTTGTCGGCGCTCATAATTGGGGGCTCTGCCGTATAAGGGTCGGCCAAAAATTGTTAACCGGCCACTGGCCACAGTCCATTAAAAATCAAACATAAACCCAATGCAATAAAACCCCGCTGCACTTGCTGCGTATGAGAATATCATGTGCAAGCACTCTGTCCGGACTATGCACATATAATTACTCTTGACTGTTGCCACAGAGAGGGGAAGGGGGGCGATTATATGGCCCACAGCAAATTAATGATGCTTAAAAGCGTCAAAGTGTGCGTGTGCGTGTGTGTGTGTGTGCACCACATTTGACTGCATTACTCATACGCAATGTAGCGCATTTTATTCAGTTATATCAAAAAATTCAGCAGACATTGATGCAAAAACTATTGGCATATATATACAAAAAATATTCAAATGATTTGCTACAACAAATATTTAAACATCAATTTGAAATCATTCCAATTGAAACCTATATGGAATATGTGAATGAATGCGGGCTATGCAGTGAGCACATGCTGGTAATTAAATGTAAAATGTACAAAAATGTTGCTGTACGAAAAGGCAGCTACTTATGTATATGAGAAATAGATAATTATTAAAAAATTCTTATTCATAGTTGTGTATTAAGAAGATTGTAGATTAAGTTCGAAGTGCGCCGAGAATCGTATTAAATAATGTTAAGAAATAGTTGCCAGAATTTATCTAAGTGAAACGCAAGTTTATCTAAGAGAAACTCAATTTATTTATGCGCTGAGATTTTTACATTAATATTTTAAAATTTTCTTTTTATTTTAATTGAATTTCATAATTAATATCTGTACATATTCTGTGATATCTATGTTATTTACCCCCTTTTTGAAACATTCCTTTGAGTGCAATCCTTTTGGTTCTTTGATAGACATTTTCAGCTCCAGTTCACGATTCACTGAGTTACTGGTTCGGTTCACACTGCAGTTCAGACATGAACTTCACAAACATTTGCAAATTTACTTTCGCTTGGTAAATGTGCAATTTTATAATTAAATGCAATTTCGTTGGCAAATTGTTTGCCCTCATTACAAAGCCCGACAACACATTTAATTATGCATTTCAAGGCTGATCTATAAAGGGTGAAGGGAAGTGGGCCGGCTGCAGAGTGTTGTAATATTTGCATGTCATTTCAGTTTACAATGTAAACAACAAACGCAATCAAAAAAATTGAAAAATAAAAATTGTTAATTTTAATATTTTATAATTTGCCATTTAAATGAATTTTGAAATCGGTTTTCCGGCATTGGCGTCGGTTGCCCTGTTTTTTCTTGGTATGTTTACTGTGTATGATCGAAGATTTGATGCCCTTACACATATTAGAATCAGTCTACATAAAATAGCAAAACGAATTTTGTCTTGTGCTTGGGATGTGCTATTGAAATATAAAAGTTGAAAAATATAATTACATTTTTTTATCTTTTCGATATTATTTGAAAGAAATCAAACTTACGTATGTCTAATTGATAATATATGTGTGTGTGCGGGCAATCATGACAAATGATATATATTAAAGTTAAATTAAAATATAAGAAGTAAAATTATAAACTGAACAGCAAGCGAACTTTTATAAACCAAAGAAGATATACAGATTTTACTATATAGACGGTATGTAGTATATAGTAAATAGACTAAAGTACAGAAAGCAGACAGAACGATTGTATACTCCAAATTGATTACAAGCCAGTTATGTTTTAACAAGTGTTCTTTGTATATATGTGTTGCTTATTCCATGACAAAACCAATATAGCCTTGCTTGAAATAATATGGCAAGCTGAAGTGCACTCCAAGTGCATTGGTTTTGGCTTTGCTTTTGGCAGCAGCTCCCTTCAAGCCAAGCGCAAACGTGGCCAAAGCTCGCAAACGGCCAACGCCAGGCCAAACAGAATGTTCTGTGTTTTCCCATTTCCAGCAATCGCAATGTGAGTAGGTAGGGGACGGGCAGCGGGAGCGGGTTGCTTTGTGGAAGGTACTAAATATAATTGGTAAATGTTTGCGGCAAATTGTTGGCCATTTTCATATTATGGCTATTGTATTTTTGCTACCAAATTGGTTTTATTGTTGGCATTTTGCAGTTTAACTGCCGGCCGCATGCCAAGTGGCATATTTAGACCGATAAAACAGTACGCAAATTAGAGGATAGCATTATATTTGTTACGTATACGCAATGTTGAACGTGCAACAAATCATTTGAATGCGAGTGTTGCACTGAGCAATATGAAAGATAATAAAAGAACAATAATTCTTAAATATAATTTATTCAGAGAATAACAATATATTTCTTGCTGTCGATTAGCCAAAGAAAAGAAATGCGTTTAATTAATTAATTAATTAATTTCTTTACTTAAGTATTAAAATAAAAGCCTTGTGTACAGCTTGTTAGCTGGAATCTGGCCTGGTTAAATTACAACAATATTAAGCAATTTTCGATTTATAGCCGTATGTGAAAGGAATTAAAAGTGTGTGAAATTGCAAGAGTAAGTGTGCATTTTTGCACTATTCATTTTGTCTTTTATGCGACGTTACCAAGGTGCCATATATATCTATATATATATAGAGATATTTTTACTCGGCTTTAAGATGCAGCGAGTGGCAGCACGAGCTGCAAATGCAAAAATATGTGCCATAAAATGTGCCGCGGAAAACCCACAACTCGGCGATTTTTCCTTTATGGCACACTTCATTGGCTTTGACAGCGCATTCGATTTTCGCGCCTTATTGACTTTATTGTAGCGAAATGAACGTCGCAGCTGAAGCCAGCGTCGGGCGGGGCAATATGACACACGTATTAAATTTTTTAAAAATGTTTTCAGCATGTGCTTCTGTAAGGGATATGCATATGCTTAAAGCAAATTATGATAAAGGATGATTAAGCTACGGCAGTGGGAAAAGTCTATCAGCTCCTTATGAGCAGATCTTTTGCACTTTAAGTTTAAAGTCTAATCGATAATAAAATGTAAAGGAATTTAAATGGTATACAAGCGAGTTTCTTGCGCTCTTGATAATCTATAATAAGTAATAAAGATATGCAATATTCGATTTTTTTTTTTTAATTTACTATACAATATATATTTGAGTATTTCAAAGAACAGCTTAGCAAGCAACCTAGAATTCTTACTAACAAAAAGCATAACAGAGTGTAGACCTTTGCTTAAGAGGAAAATTGTCGAGTTACTAAAAAGCACACTGTGTATCAGTTCATACTACTTCTATATCTAATTCCTAGAAGAATTCCTACATATATCTATATGTTCGGTCATTTCAATAACTTTTAAGAGCTGCACAGTCAAAATAAATAAAAGTTTCCCCCACAAAAAAAAGGTCATGGGTAGAACCTATTGCAGCGCGTAAATCAATCAGATCAATATTTTTTCATTTTGATTGATAAAATCATAAAATCACGCCATGCATAAAGTGCATACACTCACACACACACACACATACACATGTGAGTGTGTGTTTTGGCAATTTGTTTGGCTGTGTGCGCTCAGACGTGTTCGAGTTATGCGGATTTTCTTGCTATTTTGTGCATTGGCATAACCAAACACTGCCAAACATCTATGCAGCGCCAAAGAGTTGGCCAAAAGAGCGAGACAGAGAGAGGGGCAGAGAGAAAGAGTGGCAGAGCAGTGGCCAAAAGTTTCACGTAACACTTTGCTATGAAATATGCACCACTGCAGCGATTTTAGACATTTGCCATAAAAATCATAAATAACAAATATTTTGACATTAAATACTTTTCCTTTTACTATTTTTTCCTCACCATGGACTGGCAAATCAAGCAGCCAAAAGCTGTTCCAAAAGCCAAGCACCCATCAAGCCTCCCCCTGTGATTATCTTGCAGTCAAATCTGTGGCGAATGTCACAGTATTTACCTTTCAAGGCACTGTTTGTCATTTGAATATTCAAAATTTTGTCAGATCTCAACTGATTTTTGGCTTTTCATTCAATATTTCATTTTTATTTTAATATTTTGAACATTTATTTCTTGGCTTTGCCTGTTACTTTAATATATCCTTGGAGTTGTTTAATCAAAATCATGAAAAATGTATAAAAATCTTTGATTTCATAGTAAAATACATTCGTAATATTTAAGCTTCTATTAAATTTTGAAATGTGATCCAATTTTTCAAACGATTCCTGCATTTAACTCCAGACTCCAGACTACATGCAGCTGAAAAACAGGCCAAGCTGCGAGATTAAAGCTACCTCTTCCGCCCCCGCACAGCCCGCGTGCCGTTCGGATGAAAACTCTTTTGAAAATGCATCTGATGTCAGTGATCGTCATGGCCAGAAGGGGGTTGGGGCACAAAATATGCAAAGCCACTAGAGTTGCAATGGGGCTGGCGGATTGACGGGCCGTTGACAGTCAACGGCAATAGTTAGCCATGGGCATTCGTGTCGCGAGTGTCCCCAAAGGGGGGCTGGTAGGGGTGTGTGTGGAAAAGCCGCAGGGCGGCATAATCAGCGCAGCCAATGCAAAATTGTTCACAAAATGAAAACTAATCGATGGCAACGTGCGTTGAGGGACGAAACAAGTCGGAAACCGCTGCGAAAATAAACGCAAATGATGGCGCCAAGGGGGGGCAGGGTAGGGTGTAGCTGTGCGGCACGATGGTGTTTTAGGTGTTTTACACGCTGGACGTGCATAAAATTGTGCACGGCGCTGCGTACGTGGCGGGGCGACAAGCCGAAGCGGGCTAGATGGCAGCGGGCAGCGGGCAGCGGGCTGCTGCCAGTGTTGGGAATATTGGGAGTGCTGGGAGTACTGGTAGTGTCGGGAGTGTTGCCAGTGTTGGCAGTGTGCAGAATTTTGCATTCGCAGCACGTATCGAAATTTAAATTAACACTTTTTTGTTAACGTGCCGCGGTTTCAAGTGGGTGGCAAAAATCATTTTTCAGCTGTTTGTGAGTCACCTCGAGGGGCCCAACTCTTTATTAGACGGCATTATATATATGTATATATAGTTACTTATGCATGCAGCACTTATATTATATATATATTTGTATTTAGTGGAGCTTTTCGTTTTAATTAGCCGCCGGTCGCCGCCTGCGATGCATGCTAAATATGCAAAACATTCAAAAATCATTTACAGCCAGACAATTAATTCATGCGTTCATTCACTCATTCATCCCTTCACTCAGTTGGCCTTTCGGCCATTCACATTCACTCGCTTAGCCATTTATCGCACACTGAACACAGCTCATTTGCATTTTTATTTTAATTTTTGTCATTGTTTATTTATTTATTATGTTATTTTCTATTGTTTTCTGCACTGAATGCGACCTAAATGAAGCGTTTAGCTGCGGTAATTGGCTTGCCAAGTTATTTGGAAAATATTTTAGATAATTTGAATTTATAATAACAAACAATGGGATGTCACTGAGTTGATTATAATTATGTCAATCATGCTTAGCTTCCATTGGATTACGATTTATTCCATATATTTCTGTGGAAGACATTTTTATTAATTTATTATTTATACTAAATATTATTTTTAGTATGTCTATTATAGTTATTATTACCATTATTATTTTTATTATTATTATGAATGTTATTATTATCTATTATTATTATCATTATCATTTTATTGTTATTATTATTATTGTTATTATTATTATTATTATAATTATTATTAATATTATTATTATTATTATTAATATTATTATTATCATTATTATTTTAATATTAATTGTTATTATTATTATTTATTTATTATTATTACTAGTAATATATACTAGGTAAACTTCTTGTCTCAAGTGCAATAAAAAACCTCGCTAAGCAACATAACATAGAGAGGTTCATAAATAAAGGTTGCTTCAATCCTAAACAAATAAAATAAACAAATTTCTTTGAGGCCTTCAACGCTTTTTGCACCTTTTGCTGAACCCACAAATTCCAATTCAAGTTTTATTGGGTCTTTTGATACGATTGCGCAAAAGTCGCTAGGAAAAATCTATAAAATCTAATAAATATTTCTATTTGTTTGTCTAGCGCATAACCAAGGACTTTCAAAGGGATTTCCATGAAAATATTTCACAAGCACTGCCCCTCCCCCTGCACCAACAAGATGCGAAGCAAAGAAAATGTGTTTTTTCATTACGTTGCGCAAGTGCGTTTTCTAGTGTTTCGCCGAGTGTTCTTGTCTGTCTCGAGCGCACTTCTCGCCCGGGCCCCCTATTGCACCTTATTTATGCCCTCGCCCCCCTACCCCAGCCCTTTCGCACCGCCCTGTCTTGTTTGTCGGCAATCGCTGGCCGTTTTCATAACGCGTTGGCACAAAAGGCGTTGGCAATGGCGCCAAGTTGCTCTTCACAAATGAAGCGCAATTAAAATGTCATTTTTATGCAAATTCCGTGCATAAGTGAACTTTTAATTAATTCGCGCGAAAATAAATGAGAGACACGCCCATAATTATGCATTTTTGCTTAAGAGAAAAACCTTCACCTTGTACCTTTCCGCATTGTCATCGTGTCCTTATCCCCGTGCATTGCCAACTATTTCCAAGTTGTTTGTCAAGCTTTGTTTGTAAATTGTAAATTAAACTCATCAAATGAGCTACAACTTGCATTATTAGAGCTTTCTAATCGAGAATAGAGCAAAGAATGACCGAGCTATGCTTTATATATATATATATATATTTATATAACAAGCTATATTGTATGCACTCACATATACTTGTGCAGATCTGATATTAAAATCTTTGTACATATTTAAAAAAATTTGGTTAGTATATAACTCTTAGTTAACATATCTAAATATATCAATCTATTGACATGTCAACTTTTCAGAACAAGCCCTGAAACAGTTTTAATTCCCCTTAAGAATTCAGGTTAATTATCGTTTAAAATCTTAATCTATTTCAATGTTGTGGGCCCCCCATCAAGTGGCTGAAGATTAACAAGCTAACGCCCACACACACGCAAACGTTCATAAATATGAGCCAGAAAAGTGCCAACATGTTTTGGGCCTTAGCTGGAATGGCGGACCCAAGTGTTTAGACGGCTCTTGAGAATTGTGTGCGAAATCTAAACGAAGGCTCATTCAAGGGAAATTCTATGGCACTTTTTCCCATTTTATTCAATTCGATTCAAAGCCATCTGCGAACTGTGAAATGAGAGAGCGAATGGCCCTGTGAGGACTAGCTGCATGTTAGCAAGGGCTGCAGAGGAGAGTGCAGAGATTGGGCCATAATAAGCTCTATTTCCGCACATACACACACACAAAGACATTCACAAACGAACACACGAAATTGCCCACAGCTAAACACCTTGAAAAAGCCAGACAGCCGCAGGTGCGAATAAAACGCTGAATTTGTGTGCATTTTGTTGGACGCGTATCGCTTGGTGAGTTACCTCGAGAGAAATTGAAAAACATTTACCACAAACATACGTGAGTCTCGAAAATGCCAGAAAACCTGCTGAATGAACGCGCCGCAGGGCAGGCGCAGTGAAAAACTAGCCCAACCCGTGCACAAGGTGGCAAAAACCTAACTGCTGCTGGCTAAGCACCTAAGTGCCAAGCATATGTCTTTCAAAAAAAAAAAAAAAATACCAAGATAGACACTAGAAGCTATTTGAAGCGTACCTGCACTCTCCCCACCAGACGCGCTGCCTCAACCACAATGCCTCCATAAACTTTTTGTGCAGTCCTCTAGACGTGTGATAGGACGACTTCCATGCAGTTCCAACTGCTATAGATAATGCGCTGCGAAGGCGGTTGCAATGTGCTGGACTCCACCCACTTTTCATCATTTTATTTCGCTGGCATGTTAAAGAAAGTTTACGTTTTGCCCAAAGCTTAAGCAATATCCACAGATGGAAGAATATGCTACAATGAACAGATTAATATTTGTGCTCTATTGTGCTCTAATGTGACTGACTGACTGACTGATTGGTGATCAACGCACAGCCCAAACCGTAAGAGCTAGGAAGCTGAAATTTTCACTGTAGCTACCTTATGTGATGTAGGTGCACGTTAAGACGGGGTTTCGGGAAATTCCACCCGCAAGTGTGGAAAAATCGCGAAAAACGTTTGTATGTAACTTTTTTGTTTACCATCCGATCGGCCTCAAACTTATTTTCAAAGATCTTTGTTCAAATTCATTTGAGGGGTGTTTCACACTTTTAGGAAAATCCGCTCCTCCTTGGTGGAAATGGAGGTCAAAGATTTGGTGGGTGACGTTTCGCTCTCAAAGTCGTTTCCAAAGATCTATAAGAAAAATCATTTGAGACGTGTTTCACACTTTTCGCAGAATCCAAACTTTTTCGGTTGGAATGCGACTCAAAGATTTTTTGTGCGAAGTTTTAAATTGTGTCCGATTTGCTTCAAACTTATTTTCAAAGCTCTACATAAGAATGTAATGAATACGTGTTTCAGCGATTTGGGAAATTCCACTCGCAACAGTGGTAAATTGGCGGAAAACGTTTGTATAAAAGTTATGTGTTTACCGTCCGATCAGTTTCAAAATCATTTCAAATTTTTTTGAGAACATTGATTTTATAACATACGTGCCACGGGCAAGGCCGGGTTATACCCGCTAGTATAGAATATATTTCATAAAACTATAGAGTGAAATATCAATATTTTAATATGTTTTCTTTTGCTCGAATAGTCTTAAGTTATTCTTAATATTCCTTAATAAAACCAACTGCTGGACCCGCAGTTCAACAATTACTTAAAATAGAGTATATCGTTAAGTTATGCAATTTATTATGATATTTCATCAAATCTTCTCAAGAGTTGGGGGTCATGCTTACGGCGGCTAGTGGGGGAGAGGAACAGTTTTCTTGGCAAAGGGATCCGTGTAGCTACCAGAATAACGAGCTCAAGCATCATTTGTGGCCGTGGCGACTATGGCCATTTATTACCTGGCCGACTAAGTAAGCCATCATCCTTGTATTTACAGTTGTTTTTTCTTGGCCTGGGCGCCATTTTTTATCACGTGCTGCTGGTGCGGCGTACGTGCGACGTCAAAAGAAAAGCAACGAAATGAAAAAAAGATTGAAAATAAGCTCAGGTCCGTTGGGTTGCGCCACATGAAGCGCAGATTCCTGTCGGATTCTTTCAGCGTGCGCCGCAGACAATATAAACACTGTGACGGGCAGGTTAAAAAAAGAAAAACAGAAAAAAAAGAGTTGTCAGGGTCTGCAAAGTGTTGCCAGCGCAGAGTTGTTTACGGCAAGTTACAAGCGAGGTAACAGCAAAGTTTTAAAAGTTAATTGTTTTAAAAGCCCAGCCACGTACAACCGAATCAAAAGTGAGCCAATTCCGGAATAACCGAAATGCCGTCAACAATGCGAACGGCTGCTCATTATGTCCTTGGCGCTGATTTATTCAATTAGGCTGATCTCGGCGCGCCTTTAATGATATGCAACTTATTAAAGTACAAGTATGCGAACATCAGTTCGTATTACGCAGATGCCCTGTGCAGACACACACTCACACGCTGAGACAATTACATAAACACGCATTTGGCGCTGAGTGGCACAAATTAAATTACACCAAAGCTGCTTTTATGTCTCGGCCAGTCAGTCAGTCGGCTGGGCTGACGGGCGGCCAGACAGGCAGCCAGAGGGTCAGGCTGCTCCTGACCAGGATATTGAACGAATCGTAATTCAAATAAAACAATGTAATTTGCGCTCCGACAGCAGCCACAGCATGAGGCATTCGCCTTGGCCAAGCGGCCTCTAGAGCTGCTTCAGACATTCATAGAATATGCCCAACAAAGCCCACTCGGAAGTGCCTGAGCTACGTATATATGTATTTTTATGTGTGTAAATAAATGTATGCATACAACTTTGGCAACCAGCTACATAAATAGAGCTCGAATTTGATCATTTTAATTACAATTTTTATGGATATTTGAAACAGAAATTTGAGTTAATTTATGTAGCTTTTTACTGTATTTTAATCTACAATTCATAAATTCAAAAGATTGAAATAAATTAAATTTTCACATTGAATTTCTATTCTAATCAGTTTTATAGGACATGCATTTAATGTAAAAGTTATATAAATAGGATTTAAATTATTTAAATTTCCTTTAAGGCTAAAAAACACATTTATTTTGTAAACGAACATATTCGGAATGTCTGCTTTAAATTTATTTTACATTTATGCATGGCCTATAAAACTTGAAAATATGTGGATGATATAAAATTCAACAGATTTACCATTATTTGCGCTTAAAACTTTAAACAACTTAAAACAAGTTGGGAGAATACAGTTTTCAAGTACCAAACAATTTAAATTACAACATTTTCTACCTGATTATAAGAATCTGAAATGATTAACTACTGCACCAAATTGCAAATATATTCGACATATGTATATGCTCACACTTTTATGCAATATTTAAATACTTTATATTATTTAATGAACGCAGAAACTGTTGTGAAATAATGTAGATAAAATGTTTGTGCATTTCGTAGAACAGATAGGAAGTAAAGTCCACTCAAGGCAATCAGATAAGCTCATTCATTGGTCGAGAAGACATAACAGGTCGAGTGTAACATCCATGCATATGGGCATGTGTGTGTGTGTGTCCATTGTAAGTACGCGTACTTGGAACTCTGTAATTTAGGGAATACGCCCACACAGGACTGACGCACAAACACACACACATATGAAATTTATGGTAAAACAGATGTACTTGGTCTTTATTTATTTGGGCGCTGATCCCGCCCCTTCTTATCCAAAAAGCAGCAGCAGTCCGTTGTGTTCGCATAATCTCAAAGGAACTCAGGCACACACACACATACAGAGATACACAGATACTCGTACTTTAACAGAGGGGGGAGAGGACAAAAGCTGAAATCATATCAGACAAAACATAAACATACAAATACGCGCAACACAACCATGAAAAACAAATCCCTTTGCACATTTTCCGAAAATGAGAAAATGCAAAAGTTTTGCTTCGCATAAGGTGAAAGACAATGGCAATGGCAATGGAAAAACAGCACAGCCAGCACCGGCGGCAGCCCCATAGAAAAGCAGCAGCAAATTAAAACAAACCTCAGGTTGCCCGTATTTGGAAATGAGCAAAAGGCGCACCAGCCACAGCCAAATGTGAATATCCTCTTCCCGTCCCTCAAGAGGAGGGTGAGTTTTCTTTTTTTTGCTGTTGTGCGAAAGTTGATGAAATGCTGCGAGCATCGGGCAAAAGCTTGGGAGTTTAGTTGGCAAACGCAACGGGGGTTTCCTGCCTGCTGTTCTTCTGTGTGTGCGTGGGTTGTGGGAGGGGCAGGGGCTGGGGTTGGGAGGGGGTGCGTTAATGTGCGTTCATGTTTACGCACGAGAATTAACTTATTTGTCAGGTACTTGTTAAGCTAATAGGGGCACATTTAATACGATGAAGTGCAAATTGCTGCTTTTCCTTAACAATTTTCAACATTTTTGTTGTAGCAACTAGAATACTTGAAAAGGAAAAGAGATAAGTGAAAAAAGTTTATTAGCTCGGGCCAACTTCATAGGCATTCAAAGAGGCTGAAAACTATGGACTAACTACATTTTAGTCAACTAAACTAAATCAAACCTAAGCTAACCTAATCGTAAGTCAATCAATCCCAGCCTAACCTCAATCTAAACTCGTCTTAATCTCGCGAAACAAATTATATACTGGCGCAGCATCCAACTTTAAACGACTTTAGACGTAAGTCAACTATACCCAACCGAACCTTACCTAAAATCAATCTATTGAAACTTTACCTTAATCTTAAGTCACCCTAACCTCACTAGACATGACTAGACATTAGTTAACTACACCTAACTAGGACTAGGACTAAATACCTAAACCTAAACTAATTGGAACTCAATCTAACCTAGCCTCAACCTAGCCCAACTTTACCTCACTTAATCTTACTCAATCCTATACTCTAGCTGTTGCCAATTTTAAATGCATACAAATAGACTAAGGCATTAACTTACTAAATGTCACTACCTAAAACTAACGTCAAACTCACCTAACCTCATTCTAAGCTACCCTAAGCCCCGTTAACCTAATTGAAAGCTATACACTGGCGCATAAAATACTTTAAGCTCTCCCATATTAATTAACTCTACCTAACAAGTGAAATTTGAAACCTCTTTTTGCTGCAACATTTGCTTTTAGCTAGTCAAGGTTATTACTCAAGAAATTTAAAATTTTTGTATAAATTCCATAATAATTGATTCAAGTGCGTGTGTTATACCGAATTGCCCTTTCGTAGAGAATGCTTGAATGCAATTGCTATGCAGCTCAACAAAATCAAAGTCAATGGGGTTATACAAATCAACTAAATAGGAACTATAAGAAGAAGAAGAAGGCCACTGACAGATGCCCAGCAAAAATATTTTGAAAATAAATTTTTTAATGTGTAATATGAATATGAATTAATAGATAAATTCAATTATATCATCAGATAATACATCTTAAATTTCACGCAATTCTCCATAATCTTATTTGCGCTTCAGAATCTCAATTCAAAAACTTTAGCATACTTTTTTGAGCTAAAAAATAAGCGCTGCTTTCAGCTGCAGGAAGAACTAAATGAGGTCAAAGTCAAAAATGAATCTAACAGGAAATAGCCACAAATGCCCCATACTCGTAACTTACAGGGCATAAATTCTGAATGTTGAGAACGAAATATAAAATACACAAAAAAAGATAAATAAATGGTGTACGCACCAGTGCATTCAATAAAATAAATTGAGATTCCTAAACGGAATAAACGGAATTGAAGCAGATGGCAAAGAAATGCAAGAAAAACCAGCTAGAGCTTGGAACTGGGAATACTTATAGGTAAAATGCAATGCCAACTGCTGCTGCTGGTGCTGCTCCTTCAACGAAGCGTGCCAGTACTTAGGGTAATTTTTATATATTCCCATAGATATAATCGCAACATGAAGAGAATGCGGAATTTTTATCAATAATATTTTGCAGTTTGCTTAGAGACGAGACGGAGTCCAGGCTGAGGAACAGCTGGCAGGGTTTTTGGGCGTGTAAATTTGCTCGGCACAAAATCAGTTTGACACTTGGAAAAGTGCCACAAATCATAGTTAACATTTGTTGCACGATTCGACAACAACGCACCAGACAGAATGTGCCGAGAAAATCAAAATCGAATCAGTGCAGCATGTGCGACACACCCAAATGAAAATGTTAGTAGAGTCAACATATTGAATATGTCTACGAAGTATCAAAAATTGGCATATAAATATTTTAATGAGTGAACGGAAAAGGCTACTAGATACTAGATACATCAAGTCCTTATAATTAGTGTAGAGAAGGATAAATAAATCGATGAGATCGATAGGCACACATCGAGTTCTTAAGACATGAATATTTTGATTGATGAAGCTGGCAAAAAGTCTAGTAGCAGCTGAACTGAAGTATTTGTAGACTTTAGAAATGTTATATATCCCATCGTTGTCTATCAATAGGTAAAGTCTATATTGATATGCATAAATTAGGTAGTTAGAAATCAGTTTAAATCACAATATATTGCCCTAAATATTTCTACTTTAAGTCACAAACCCATTTGCATTTATTGTTTATAATCATAATTAAAAAAAACTTATCTAACAAAACTGCTGCAATATTTATGGCTTGGAAATGTGCACAAAGCCTCATGTATAACAATACGTTAATTAAATGAAATCCTATTTGTTTCTCTAAAGGAAAACCCCAACAAAAGAACATCTTTGTTAGTTAGAAAACTAAAAACCTCAGTTGAGAAATTTTGCTCGCATTGAGTGAAAAGTTCATAAACTGCGTCCATGAGGTCGTATTTCGAAGTTTTATCAAAGAGTGAAGCAATGTTACGAGGAACGAGAATCATTCTTAGCTCGATTTCGACATGTGCTCAGCTCCACAAACCCAAATCCAAACCCAAACCCGAACTGGATCCCACGAAAAATATGAAACGCACAACGTTCAACAAATGGCACTCGAAGTGGGCTGTTTGAGCGATATGTGGACATGTTCTACCCTTTCTAGGGGGTGTCGAGGGGCACAGCGGGTGGAATTGTCACAGACTAAAATTTGAAATTTCAGCAACAAGCAGGACAACGACAACAACGGCCACATCGACAAATGTAATTGACATTTCTTTAAGCGTTCCCATCCTCCCATCCTCATGGCCTAAAACCAGAGAGACACAACTTTGGGATATGTCGTCATGAGCTCATGCAATTTTGTAACATGCTGCGAGTATTTGGCTAGGAAATGAAAATGTGTGTGTTTGTGTGTGAAAGTACGTGTCTGTGCAGGAAGTGTTGCTATCTAATGGCCAGTATCATAGTGCAAACAGCATTGATAGCTTATGCTCAGTATAGTAAATAGATGCTCCAGATGTGTATATATATTGGGTTTATGCTATCATTTCAAGAAATGGTGCGGAAAAGGCGTGCATAAACACAATTACATGCGCATTTCAAATCATTTCATAAAAGATTCTGATGCAGCCAACTTAATGCAGGCATGAAATTCGTTGAGCGTTGCCAGATTGGTTGAGAAACCAATTGGAAATTGCCATAAATTCCGGCTTTAAATGTATTTAAGCAGGAAACTGCTGTAGGAAGCAAGAAGAAACATAACCTTACAAATTGTACAAGCAATGCATATTTTGTATTTTAATTAAAAATGGGTTAAATAAATGGTTGGCTCAAAACCTGCTGGCCTCAATTGAAAATACCTTCATATCACACATTAATAAAAGTACGAGAGGCGAATGAAAAAATACAAATCGAAAAAGTTTGAGGCTTCACATTAAAAACTTGGCAACTTGTTAAATTTCCGAGTGTAGCATAATTTTCAGTACCGTAATAGTAGAAGCAATCCGCAAACTAAATTAAATCCAAAAACTCTACACAAAATGCAATAAAATAAATTGCAACAATATACGCTCTAGAGCGAAAAAAACACAACAAATGTATGTGTTCCGAAAGAGCCAACTAACAACGGCAACAAAAGAAACAAACAAGTAAAAAAATAACAAGAACAACAGAAACATAGAGAAAAAACAAAGAAAAGTTCATATAAATGATGTAGCTAACCTTTTTAGATTGTTTGGTCTGTTTGTTTTCCTGCCTCTGGCCAAAAAAAAGAGCGCATAAAATAAATTTTCTGTTCATTCGGTCTACGCCCCGCTACCTAAACTTCTCAGCCAAGGTGCGGAATGTTGGCACAGTGCACTTGACGTCGGGCAGCGCAAGTTAAAGGTGACAGCCGCACTAGCAGGCGTAGCTGCTCGCGCCTCTTCTCCGCCTGCCTAGCAGAAGTAGCTACTGTCCCCTTCACCCCCGCCTGCCAGCCTACAAAAATGTGGGAAAAAAAGAACATGCGAAAAACTAACGCGAGATTGCGCAAAAATGGCGAAACAATACTGGCTGGGAAAATAAGTTAAAACGAGTGAAGAACTTAAGTGCCCGTTAAATTTCCCAACGGACTAATGATAAAAGTTACGCGAATTGCGAACCGCCCAGTTACCAGTTCCAAGGGGCGGAGTGGATTTTCCAAAGGCCTCCTCTCTCTGCACTCACCTCGCTTTCCTTTAAGATTTGTTTGCTTGCCTCTATGTTTTAACCCTTTTGCCCTTTTCCTTGTATTTTTTTGTGATTTTTCTTTGGGCTTTGAGCTGCGTTAAATACGTTGCGGCATTCAAGTTAATTTACCACAAGCAGCTGCAGTGGGTAAATGGAATGCGAAAAACAATAAAAACAAATTCTGTTGTTCAACTCGAACGAGATCTTAATTAGTTTATAAACATTTAACTAGCTTCATTAGCTGCGATTACGTTATAAATATTGTTTATTTCATGCCTAATTATATTTCACTTCACAAACTTTACATTTTACAGTTGCAATTTACTCGAGTTTTTCGAAAACCTCTCTAAATTGCTCTCATTGGAATTTCTGACCCGCGAATTTGGCCCAATTTGATGCAAAACTTGTCTGTTTATTAATTTGGCATTTTCAGAAGTTATTTATTTGTTTCTAATGTCTTTACTCGCAGTGGAAATGTCCATTATCGTGTTCCTGCATCTTAATATAATTTTTTAATATAAATAATTTTTTACAAAATATTAAGATTATATTATTACCATTTTTTTAAGAAAATTATTATTTATTTCAAAACTGCATTTGTTATTTTCTTTAATATATACATATATTAATTAAATAATATTTAATTATAAACAACGTTTTTTTTCAATATTTTTAAGAAATTAGCCTTGTTAATTTAATTTAAATTCATTTTTTTTTTTGTAATGTTAAAAATTATGCATTAATGGTCTAAATTAGGGCATTTACAAATTATATTCCTAGGTTTTACATTTTCATACCTCTGTCAAATGAAGTTTAAATAATACCATTTGCTTATAATTTAATGTCTACATTGACATCTAAATGTTATGCATTTGTAATGTTGCTTTCGTTCACAATTTAATGCAGGATTTCACACCTTTGTCATGAATTTCAGTTGTGGCCTTTTGCGTTCCGATTGTTGACATTCTCCTTTTTTGCTGTTGGGAATTTTATGGTTGTTATTTGCTGTTTGTGTGTGTTTGTGTGCTTGTGTTGGGCTGTTGAGTGTATTTTTGTGTGCTGCATAATTTATCACTGGCTTTAAAAACAATCATGTTGTCAAGTGTCAAAAGCTGTGAATGCGAGTGCTGCTCAGTGGGCTCACCTTGCCCTTTGCCCCTTGCCCTGTGCTCGGCTGAAATGTGAATGCAAATAAAAAATGCGTGAAATATGCAGTAAATTTACCTTTTTGTACAACATATGCTGCAAAGGCGTGCGCGGGTGTGCCA
Organism: Drosophila montana; assembly: GCF_035044405.1. NCBI lineage: Eukaryota > Metazoa > Arthropoda > Insecta > Diptera > Drosophilidae > Drosophila > Drosophila montana. The sequence goes on from NW_026996690.1 coordinate 1,606,915, forward strand.
GTGTGTGTGCGTGTATTTGCTATTTAGCAGCGTGTGAAGTTATTTTTTCTTTAATTTTTTTCCTGGCTTTTGCTGACCGCAAAATGTGGGCAGGCAGCGTCCATTAACACACAGGCGGCAGCGACCACGCCCACACCAACACGCAAAACTGACCCACAAAGCTGATGGTCAGTCGGGCGGACAGTCGGACGGAGGCGTGTTAATTTGAATAATTTATTAAAGCCCCCTGATGAGCGCGACCTTTCAACTGAGGCGCTGCAGCGCCTCGCGTCATCATTTGGCCAAAGGAGCCCCGCCCACCCCCACCCCCTCGCAGCAGCCAGCCTTACGAAGCGCAATTAAGCACGTGAAAAAAAACCAATGAAACTGAAAATAAATTGCGCCGCTGCAGTTGCAGTTGCATTTACAGCCTGCGACTGTGCAGTGTTGCCAAACGTTGCGAAAATTGCGGCAGCAGCACGGATAATTGTTGGGTCCACACACATTTTTTGCTGTAACCATTTGAATGGGTTCCGTTTTTAATACCCTGTAGCCACGGAGGTGCGGCTTGTAGGGTATACGAAACTCACGTAAGCCTCCTTAAACAGTTTAGCTGCCAATCTATTTGAATAGTTAATTTATTTAGGATAGTTAATTTATATATTCCAAGAAAATCGCTATCAAATGCTGCAAATATTCTTAAATATATAGTTGCACGCTTCTCTGCTGCTCATAGGGTATCTGCTAGTCGTGTGCTCTTGCAGTTCTCCATTTTGGTTAGCTGTTTTTTTTTTGTGGCCCATTGTGGCTGCTGGGCAAAATTGTTTGCCTTTCGGGCTGCTGATGCATGCGAATTGGAAAATATTTGCAATTTAGCAAAATGCGCCCGGAAGCGTTCAATGCCTGCTCTCAGATCGTGTGTTGTACCCGGGTTCGAATGCCGTATGACGATACTGATTCAGGTTCTGATTTATATTTGTATTTGCCTGCGGTGCGTGCCAAATGGCAGTAATTACGTTTATGTGTTTTAAAATACTTTGCAGGTAGGGCATATAAATGAATAAAAACTGTGTTTTTCATTTTATTTGTAGAGTATTCCAATTCAATAATATCAATATTATATTGAATGAATGAATGTATGAAACATAACATATTTATATATAAACTTACTTTAATTTTATTTACTATTTTTATTTACAGAAAAATAATATATTAAATGTATCTTATCAACATTAAATGTGTTGAATTATTTTATAAATATTTCAATTCAACTTTTCCTCAATAATATATCTGAAAATAATTTTGTGAATAATGTACATATGACAAATATAAAATTCTCATTTATATTCAAATTAATAACACTCCCAATGAGAACATTTATACTTCTTTCTCCTCTTAACTAACTCCTTAATAAATAATATAGCCAATCAATACGCAAAATTATGACCACAAATAACAAAATTACGTTCAGCTCTTTGAAATAAAATAAACTTTATTTATTATTCGTATTTTTGTATTAATTAATATGATCTATTTTTTCTATCACCATTATTATTGTTTTTTTTTTGTAATTTATTTTTTTTGTATCCCCTAAAATAATTATTTTTGAGTTCATTTTTATTTTTTCAATATACATGACAAATATTATATTCATTCACAAATCACACTTCCAGTTTCAACATAATTTATTTATTTTCTCCTTTGAATCACACACCCAAATAAATAATACAACAAATATCAATTACAATTCACACATTAATTTTATACCTAAAAAAAAATTACGTTCACCTCTTTCCAATTAAATTAAATTAACTTAATATAATTTTCCCATTTTAATATAAATTTATTTTTATACTAATGATATGTTATAATTTACTTATAATATTAATATAAATATTTTTAAATATTTATTTTTGATTTATATATTTTAAATATTCTGCCTAGATTATTTATACCCTGTGAGTGGCTACACTCTAGCCACTCTATGAAAAGGCACTTCTTGCCTCTGGCCTTCCTTTGATTACCCTTCTTTCTTTTCATACAGCACTCGATTGATTTATCGTATGAAATAATAGGCAGCCAATAGCTTCAGCTGTCTGGCTGAGAGCGGGTTCCAGTTTATATCCAATGCTTGCCTTTAAATGTCAATAATACGTGAAATTGCCAATTCAATCTCCAAGCAACTGTACGCAAACTCCTGTCTCCTACGGATACATTTTTTTTCCGATTTTGCCGCTCGAGGTCTGAGGTTTGGATGGTGCCTGGCGTTGGAATGATTTCCATATAAGCATTTTGCATTTGTGCGAATGAATTCTTTATACCATCCTTTATTTATACGTTATTTTATTTTGTACGCTTTATCGCGATTCCTTTCCTCGGCCAGATTGAAAAACTATTTGCTAGAGTCTCAAGTCTCAAGTGTGCTGGGATTTAAACGACGGCTGCAAATTGTACGCAGATCACATTACGCCAAGCACCCGCACCCGTCTCCTGTCTCCTGTCGCCTCTTCCGACATGTGCAACTCCATTGAAATAAGCTGCAGAAGCCCGAGTGTGTGGGCGCGTGGGTGGTGGGCGTGGCCTGCCATGCAACCGAGAATTGCTTCACATTTGGCTGCATTTATTTCCTTTATTCATTCGAAAAATTGAAAGATTTATTTCTTAGTTCTCTGCGATTACATTTTTTCCAGCTAATGTGTTCCGATTGAGCGACTCCTCCATCCTGGCAGTTTGTCAATGTGTCAGACATTGAATGCCATCAGCCCAATATCTTCTTCTCGGCAGTGGGATGGGCGGCCGTGGGCTAGTTACATTACCATTTGTTGACAAGCTGCACAAAGTAATCAGCTTTAAATAAATAACTAGTTATGTTCTTAGTTAACTGGAATTGAAAACGATATCTTGATTATTTTTAATAAATAATAAGCTATTAAATCATATATATACTATATACCATAAACTATGTGTCAAGGTCTTGCCTTGTACACATTATCTTACATTTGTTAATATTCTGCACAATTCTTTAAGTAAAAGTTATAAGATAATCAAATTTCAATTATTATCAGTGTCTCCTTCTTCAACAATTTAACCGAGACACCTATAGATCTTGTAAATTCTTAAAGGTCAGGCGCCGGGAAGCCACTTAGCCTATACTCATTCAATATAAACAAACAGTTCATGGCTTTTCCGGTCTTGTGAACACCTTTGTTTAGTTTTCAGTTCTCAATGGGCGTTAGTTGGGCTTCTTGGCGAAGGAAAATTAGCGATAAGAGTTGTTGAAAAATGAAAAAATTCTTTTAAATGGCCAGTTAAACGTGTGTTTTCCAATCGTGCAGCTCGACAGCTCGTGCAGCTCGACGGAGTAAAAATAAAGAATTCCTTAAATAAACATAATCAAATTTAAACAACAATAATTAAAATCAATGAAAATTATATAAAAAGTCATTTGCCATAAATAATTTGAACATATATGAGCTCGATAAAATTAAATAATAAATTAAATTCAATTAAAAATAACATAACTTCAGTTTACGTAACTTGCCAATATTAAATTAAATTCCCTGCTGGCTTTATTTAGCACCAACTCAGTCCGGGATAATATTTCTCAAGAGCTCCATAATCTGTCTGATATATATCCCCGATTTTTCATGTTGTTCTGTGTTCGTTGAAGCATTTTTTCACGACACTCGCCAAGCTGGCGCCTATGCAAAAAATAAGTCCATTTCAATATATCGATTGAAGCACAAAGAAAAAGCGTGAATGACGACAGGTTCGTTAAAAATTGCACGTGTGCTTTGTAATTTTACTCTTTTGATTTGCCTATTGCTTACATTACGTCTAATCAACACTTTCCTTCGGGCCAATGACTTTTTTGAAGGCCACGGCTAAGCGACTTATCATGTCTCGTCTATTCCCTTCGCTTTCAGCTATTTGCTCTTAATGAAAGTGAAAACCGTTTGCTGAAGGTCTCAGTTTGCTAATACCTTGTGCTAAATAAAGCTAAAAGGCAATTACAGATATTTAATTGGCAATTCATTTTTAAGAAATGAAAAATTGCTTAACGCCATAAGCAGCAATCAACGGAATACTAAAACAACGCAATGGCAACCCCACCAACGGCTGTCGGGATTCCACTCGAGAGCTCTCCAGTTACGGTCGCAAAGCCAGAGGAATCTACCGTCCCTGTCATAGGGTCACCAGCGCCAATTGCAAACCCAGTTGTAACTCCAGTTGTCGCCGCGGAGACTCCGGTTCCGGTAGCTAAGGCTGTCGCCCCCCCAGTATCTGCCGATTCGGTAGCTATTGTAGGAGAGCCATTTGCAGCTCCTGATGCTGTCGTGCAAAACCCAGTACCTCAAGCCGAACCTGTGGCAACACCTGTACCTGTCGTGGAGACTCCGCCTCCGGTAGCTAAGCCAGAGGCAGCCCCCGTAGTTGTCGTGCGGGCACCAGCTCCAGTAGTTGTCCAAGTGGGAACCCCAGCAGCTGCTGTGCAAATCCCAGCTCCAGTAGCCGAACCAGTGGCAACACCAGTATCTGTCATGGAGACTCCAGTTCCAGTGCCAGCCCCCGTAGCTGTCGTGCAAGTGCCCATTCCGATGGCCGAACCAGTGGCAGTAGCAGAACCTGTCGTGCAGACTCCAGTTCCTGTAGCTGAACCAGTGGCAACACCCGTAGCTGTCGTGGAAACTCCAATTCCTGTAGCAGAGCCAGAAACAGCGCCCGCAGCTGTCGTGCAGAGTCCTATTCATCTAGCCGAACCAGTGCCAACACCCTTAAATGTAATGGAGACTCCGGTTCCGTTGGTTGAGCCAGTGGCACCACCAATAGCTGGCGTGGAGACTTCAGCTCCTCTATCTGAACCAATGGCAGTATCCGTACCCGTTGTGCAGACTCCGGTTCCTGTAGCTGAACCAGTGGCATCGCCCGTACCTGCCGTGGGAACCCCATTGGCTGTCGTGGAGACTCCAGTTCCGCTAGCCGAGCCAGTGGCAACACCCCTACCTGTCTTGGAGACTTTAGTTCCGGTAGCTGAACCAGTGGCAGCACCAGTAGCTGTCGTGGAGACACCGGTTCCGGTAACTGAGTCAGTGGAAACCCCCTTACCTGTCCTGGAGACTTCAGCACCTCTATCTGAACCAGTGGCAGTGCCCTTACCCGTTGTGTCGACTCCGCTTCCTGTAGCTCAACCAGTGGCAACGTCCGTTGTTGTCGTGGACACTCTGATTTCAGTAGCTCAGTCAATGGCAGCCCCCGTACCTGTTGTGGAGACTTCAGCTCCTCTATCTGAACCAGTGGCAGGAGCCGTAGCCGTCGCGCAGACTCCGGTTCCTGTAGCTGAACACGTGCCAGCACCAGTAGCAGTCGTAAAGACACCGGTTTCGGTAACTGAGTCAGTGGAAACCCCCGCACCTGTCGTGGAGACTTCAGCACCTTTACCTGAACCAGTGGCAGTACCCGTACCCGTTGTACAGACTCCGATTCCCGTCGCTGAAGTAGTCGCAACGCCCGTTGCTGTCGTGGAGACTCTGATTCCAGTAGCTGAGTCAGTAGCAACCCCCGTACCTGTCGTGGAGACTTCAGCTCCTCTATCTGATCCAGTGGCAGGACCTGTTCCCGGCGCGCAGACTCCGGATCCTGTAGCGGAACCAGTCGCAACGCCCGTATCTGTCGTGGAAACTTCGATTTCGGTAGCTCAGTCACTAGCAACCCCTGTAGCCGTCGCGGAGACTTTGGCTCCGGTAGGTGAACCAATGGCATCGCCAATAGCTGGTGTGAAAACTTCGCCTCCAGTTGCTGAGCCAGTGGTCACCCCTGTAGCTGTCGTGGAGACTCCGGCTCCAGTAGCTGTGCCAGTGACAACGCCTTTAGCTGACGTAAAGACCAAGGTAGCTGAGCCTGTGGCAACGTCCGTAGTTGTCGTGGAGACCTCGGATCCGGTAGCTGAACCAGCGGCGGCCCCCGTAGCGCTCGTGGAGACTTTAGTTTCGGTAGCTGAACCACAGGCAATGCCCGTAGCTGTCGTGGAGACTCTGATTCCAGTAGCTGAGTCAGCTCCTCTACCTGAACCAGTGGCAGGACCTGTATCCGGCGTACAGACTCCGGTTCCTGTAGCTGACCCAGTGGCAACGCCCGTAGCTGTCGTGGAGACTTTGGCTCCGGTAGCTGAATCAGTAGCATCGCCAGTAGCTGATTTGGAAACTTCGCCTCCGATAGCTGAGTCAGTGGAAACACCCGTAGCAGTCGTGGAGACCCCTGCTCCGGTAGCTGAGCCAGTGGCAACTCCCAAAGCTGTCGTGGAGGCTGCGATTCCGGTAGCTGAGACAGTTGAGTCTCCAGTAGCCGTCGTGGAGACACTGATTTCGGTAGCTAAGCCTGTGGTAACGCCCGTAGCTGTCGTGGAAACTTTGCCTCCGATAGCTGAGCCAGTGGCAACACCCGTAGCTGCTGTGGAAACTTCGCCTCCGATAGCTGAGCCAGTGGCAACACCCGTAGCTGTCGTGGAGACCCCAGTTCCAGTAGCTGAGCCAGTGGCAACGCCAGTAGCTGTCGTGGAGACTCCTATTCCGGTAGCTGAGACAGTGGTAACTCCTGTAGCTGTCGCGGAGACTTTGGGTCCGGTAGCTGAATTACTGGCATCGCCCTTAGCTTTCGCGGTAACTCCGGTTCTAGTAACAGAGTCAGTGGCAACGCCAGAAGCTGTCGTGGAGAGTCCGGCTCAGGTAGCTGAGCCAGTGGCAACCCCAGTAGCCAGCTCCGTACCAATGGATATACCTACTAATCAAACGGAGTCACCAGCAGCTGTTACGGATTTAGGTTCGGGCGAATCTGCTGGCAGTTCTATTTAATTATACGATTCACTTTTAGGTGCAACAGTTGGTTCTTCGAATGCAGATGGGGATCAGTCTGGAGTTGTGCCCGTGGCAAAGATATATCCGACTCGCAGGGATCTCAATACGACAGATGTGTCGCTGTTGGCCATCGCAGCTACCTTGGATGCTATAGCGGACAAGCTCAAGGATCAAAGAGCTCGAAACCAAGAAGTCTTGGATCGCATCTGCGAAATAGAGAAAATTTTGGGTGTGTTCAAGCAATAATGATATTGTCAATATCTAACTAATGTTGAATATCTGAAATATGATTAATAAATGCTGTTCAAGAAAGTTTTTATCCTTCCATAAGCTGCTGCTTCACACAGACAAGAACAAATCTATGTCTTACTGTTTTGGACACTTTTACGCAATGATAAATAAATTGCAAGGCGTGGCAGCACAGACACATTTATAATATATCTCCCCAGACCCCCCGAACGTCCCCCTCCACCCAACAACATTTTGTCAGCTTTGCAAAATTTGTCAGCTCGCGCTTAACAATGAAATCTGAATAAAATTATGCGAATACGTTGGCATTTGCTGTACAAACAAACTCTTAAATACCACCCCGAAACCCCGCTTTGTCCTCCTCTGCGAAAGACGACGAGTTTTGGTGTAGGACATGGTTGAATTTGAAAATAAATTATTATGCCCACTCCTGCCGCTGCGCTCCCTGCAGCGAAATAGCAACCGCCACAGAAATTTGGTAGGTTGAACTGAATAAATTTGCTGTGCTTGGAAAACTTTCAGCTACTTGTGAGCAATTGCAGAGTTTCATGAAATTGTTAATTATCAATAATTAAATTTAATTAGTTGGCTCAGGCTTAAAGCTAAAGGACTTTTAAAGCCAAAATGTTAGCTAAGAACATTTGTTCCTTAATAAATTGAGAAGTTGGCATGAATAGCTATTGAATTGATGTGCATAGAAAAATATTTGTTTGTTGTCCTTTGGGCGCCCTTCGGCTGCTGGGGTTGGCTCAAGGAAAAGCGCTTTTCATTTGCCAAATACCCAAATCGACCCTTTAGACCAGAAATTGCACATGGCCATAAAATTCACTTTGACTGGGAATTGAGCCGTTTGCCTTAAGCCCATGCGAGGGCAATAAACATTTTTAAACACTGGCAAAACTGACTATTGAAGGTTTGCAAATTTTATGAGCCAACACTGAATTCGTTCTGGTTCGCTCCGGTTCAATACGAATGGGTGTCATGGAGTCAGCTCAAAAAACCACCTACGGCGATTATTCTAATCATTCGGCTTACCCACTCTCTCTCTCTCTCTCTTCCAACTTTAACTAACATGATATGCTAAGCAATCTCTGGCGCTGTCTGACTGGCTGACGCCGGGTTTTCGTTACGGCCCAAGCCCAATAACATGTACGACAGCTCAATCTAAATCTATAGGCAAATCGCAACGCACAAAAAAACAACAGAAACAACAACAAAAATGGCTAAAAACAAATTCCCATTTGACCATTTTGACTGGAAACAATAAAATGACCTTCCACACACACACACACAGACAGCACACACCATAAATGTTGCAAATGGAGCAACAGAGTCAACTTGTTGTTGTTTTCACTATGATACATTTTCTTCTTCTTCTTGCCATAGCTGTCTGGGCTTGTGGCTAAATGTGTACCAAAAAATGAAAGAAAATAAAAGCAAGAGTAAAGGCAAAAATGTTGGCCAGACTTTCCTTTTTGGCACTTGGAACATGTCTGAAACCCTGACAGAGAATTCCCCAACCACACACACACACACACACACAAGCATACATAAGCTTTTGCAGAGTGGGGTCTAAAATCCAGATGCCCGTTTGGGCCAGTAAGCAGCCTCTGACAGTAGTGGGTTATACAATTTAACCGCATTAATGATATCCAATAGCTCCATGTGGGGAGTATCTGACTGAAAGTGTAAATGTGTAATTGCTGCTGTCTGCGCTGAAAACGGGCAAGGACGTCGAAGTGGGGAGGGGGTCATAGGGTGTGGATTTGTGAAACATTTGCACTTTCATTCGTTTGTGAACTGTATCTAAGCTACGTACACAGAGTTTACAAGTTTACTAGGGGATTTACCAGCTAAATGATATGGTATGAAATTTCATATTAAATTTTGTTATTTTTGGAGCTTTTGATAGAAATAGAAGGTAAATAAAGTATATAAAAAATATTTTAGATACAATCGAATTTTCGTAAATTGGGTTAAATATATTAACCGAAAAATTTGTGCATTTTGAAAGAAAAATATTTTTTTTTTTTTTTTTTTTTTTGTTTATTGTATTGAATCAAAAATAGAAAAATATTAAAAGTATTATCAATTGAATTGTAATTTAAATGATTATACAATATTGGTAATTATTTTATTTTAAGCAAGGTCAATATTTATACGACAAAATGAATTTTCTTTTGTTTACAGTACACACTCGATTATATTCTTGATGCTTTAATCCTGGGCGCTAATAAGCACGAGCTTAACTCTCTTTGGTATGTTTTCATATAATTGTGTATATATATATATATATATTTTCTGCTTTCAAGTATTCTCACTTGGGAATATATTTAAGAAATATTTTCTAGCCCCAAAAGCCTATAGTAGCCTATATATACTTGTTCCCAGACCTTAACTTAGAAAAATTTGACCGAAAATAATAATGAATTAATCACTCCTTAAATGCATAGCTTAGGACATTTGGATAAGTCTTGCAAGGTTCTTTTTCAAGAGTTATCGATAAATAAAGATAATTTGTATCAAAGCTTAGATAACACTTTATCGATATATGGTATCGAGCGTTTTTTGTAGTTTATAGAATACTCGCAGTTGAAACTAATTATTCAGATGACCTTTTAAAAAACTGATAACCTTAGCTAATCAGCAATTAAAATGTTTAGCAGCTTCAGGGATTCAACAATTGCTGCTGATTTATGCCACATGCAACGTGTTATTCAGGCAACAGATTCTGAAATACTCATGCAGCGTTTAGCTGCCCCACTTCAAATGTCGAGCACTGTGGAGAGTGTGCCGGATCAATCAGTCAGCAAGCATAAATGATAGATGCTGAGGGTTGTGTAAACTTCTAGGGCGTGGGGGCGTGTGGGGCGTGTGGGGCTAGATGACATGACTGTAGACACAAGTGTATGACTTGCTGTTAGTATTGCTGTCACTCGACTCGTTGCTGCTGTCACATTGCACTTGAGGCTAATGCAGTCTGTGTTGCAGCCGTCATGACAACGCCTAATGTGCAACGGCAGCAGCAACAACAGAGACAACAACAGAGGCAACAACAATGCCTATTTGTCCAGTCCGGAGCTGGAGCTCATGTCGTTTTCTCTTTGGTATCGAATAAATTTTGAATTAATTGCGTTTATCTCTTGCCGAAACTTTCGATAGAGCTGCTGCCACATGTCCCGGCTCGCAGTAGAGAAGCTGCAACCACAGAATTTATATCGCTGCTGGGGCTAAACTTTGACTAAGCCCAGCCTTTGGCAGTTATTAGCTGATGTTGTTCTTGTTGCCGTTGCAAAAATTGTTGCAGCTTCTGTTATCAGATTTTCGTTTGCAATTGCAGATTTGTTGCGCCTGCCTGCCTCGTCCTGGATCCGTTTGCCATTTGTTTGTCCGGGGCAATCGTAATCTATGTAGTTGTCGTCATGTCGCCGCTGCGGTTGAAGTTCGGCTTTGTGTTTACCGGCTCACAGCCAGCTACAATTAATTGACGTGAATTGTTTGCGTTTGGCCCAAAGGCCGCACAACTCGCCTGGTTGCCGCGCTGCACTAGTACGTATACGTAATATCCGCCTGCTGCTGCTGACTCTGCCCGCTAAGCCGTAACTTAATTAAAGCGCTGAAAATGTCGAACTCAATTGCAACTTCATTTACAGCTTAATTGCTGGCTCATTTTTAGTTTCTTTCTAGACTTTTTTTTCGTTTCTTTTTTTGTTGCTGCCGCTTTCTGTTTTCGATTTTCATTTGATTATCTTTGTAATCACAAAAGCGTTTGTCCAATTTAATCGCATTATGTCAGCTGAGCCGTTGGAGCGCACATTCTTTTATCACAGACGTATCTTCACGCAATTTTTTTAAATCATTTTATTTTCTCTGGCTCTGCTTCTTAAAGTTTTCCCACATTTTGAATTTCTGTGATTAACGACCTGTAAAAGTGAAAGGTGTGGAAAAGTTGTGCAGCAAGAAAAACGCAGCAATTCTCACACCCAACAGCTCCTTAATTGAGTGCTATTGAGTGAAACAGCAGAGTGCTGCACTTTTGCATAAGTAATTTTTACAAGTGGCCACAAAAATCGCATTACATGCCTTATAGACATATCATTAAATAATTTAAGGCAAATGCTGTGGGCCAGAAACCCTTTAATGTCGAAACAAATATTTTGGGCATAAATTATGAGTTATACTTAAATATAAATACGAGTTATACATAAATATTGTCTCTTCAGATTTTCTAACAACTTGCAGTGTAAAGCTTTTAAAATAATGTTTAGAGCACATATTTTTAAATTAGATTGTCAACAAGTTAAGCTCTAAAACACTTTCAATCAGTCCTTGCCACACATGACGTATGCGTAATATTTGTGTCACACTCGAGCACTTGGAAAAACTCGCATGACACTCAAACTGGCTAAAACAGGACAAAACACACACATTCACACAAACACACTCTCGCACTCGAACTCACTTAAAACTTTGGACATGCTGTGGCCAAGCATATGACAAGCAAAATGCCAGCCGTGCCGCAGCAGGCCCCTCCAGACAAGCCCTTGGGCCCTATCAGCTGGCTGATTATCATTCATTTGTTGCCACATAATAGGCCACTTCGGCTGTGGCCATGGCAAACGTTTTAGGGTCTCGATAATTATCAACTGCCGGCCACAAAAAATGCAAAACAAAAGCGAAAAAGTTTTTAATATGCCAGCGTTGTGTGCGATTGTTTTAACTGCTGAAAATGCCACAAAAAAGTGTACAATTGTCTGTTACATATTGTGTATGAGTGTGTGTGTGTGTGCATTTGAGTGTTTGTTAATAATTGCATGTGTCTTGTGTGCAGCCAAATGCAGGCATTGTTTTACAAGCCAACAGCAGCCGAACCAGAACCAGTTCCAGGAGACCAGCGCTGCTGCCAGTGACAGCAGCAGCGACGGCGACGGCGACGCGACGGCGGTTGCGACTGCGATGCCTCGTAAGTAATTTCGCGCATATGTTACGCCACAGCGGCTGCATGCGATGCGCCAACAACAACAACAACAGCCACAACAACAGTAGCAATAACAGCAATAGCAACAATAACATCAATTGCAATTGCATGAGCAGGCGAAAGAGAGAGCGAGAGTGGCTTGAGCTATGTTATATACTAGCAGACAGCAGAATGTGGGCTTCAGTGTCAACAGCAGCAGCAGCAGCGGCAGCGGCAGCTTAAGCTTGGCTGTACGGCATATTCATGGCTGCTGCACACGACAAATTGAATTTTATGCAAAGTCTGCGCCCCGCCCCTGCCCGATCCACTCTAATGCATTGTTCTCAAATCATCATTTCGCTCGCTCACTCAATCACTGCGTGTGGCTCGCTCCCTCTCACTCTCGCTCTGTCGCGGCACATCTATGGCCTGCGTGTATGTCTGCATAATAATTTGGTCTTTTGTTTTCTTTTTAGCTGCCTTTTTGTGTGCGTGTGTGCGTTGGCATATTATGCTTATCCTTGTGCTTTGCACTTGCCAGTCGTCCTGCGACGCACGTTTTCAATGCTGCTTTTTCATTGTTGTTGCCTGCGTGTGTCCTAGTTTTGCTCAATGCGCCTGCATTTGCTTGCTGTTGTTATTGTTGTTGTTGCCGTTACTGTTGTTGCCGTTGCTTTTGCCATGTTGTTCTTTGTTTCTTAGGGTTCCCAGGCAGCTCTATTTTTTCACAACTCTATCGACTCTATGGCTCCATTGTGTGTGCCGCCCAATCTGCCGGCTTGACGTTAATGAGAAATAGTGTTATCGCACTGTTAAGCGTCTGTAAGTGCTTGTGTGTTTTGCTCTTCACAATTTGTTTGTGTAAATTGCCAACAATATTCAGCAGAGGATTAATTGTCTTATGTTAAGTTATGATTATGATAGGATCACTTGAATTGGGCAGCGCTTAAGGACTGAGCTGTATATGCTTGAGCCATTAAAATCCTAATGAGCCATTTTGCTGAAATGCTAAATACGATCGTATAAATAGATATTTTACAGCAGAAACACTAAAACACAATAATTGCATTTTGCGCGTGCGGCCCAACGAAGCCATTAACTGACCAAGTGCTGTAACATTTAACAGTTGCTTTACAGCACAGCAAATCTTACTAGCAAAGTTAACATTAAATGAGTTATGCACGTTATGTTAGCAAACGCTCTCGCGCTCTTGTTTGCTCTCTGGGCTTACAGCTGTTGAGTAACATAAGCCGAACAGCATCTCCCACGTTTCGTTGGCATCGTTTAGTCTACTTTTAGCCGGTGTCGCGTGCGCATCGTTTTGCGAATCGCAGGTGCGGAACAGCAAATTCGTTGAACTTAACAAGTGAATATATAGTGTGAACACAGTGAATAAATATGAATGAATATGAATATGAAAAAAATGTATGACATTAAACAATATAAGTGAGAACTTAATGTGCTATATGGTGAATTTTAAAATGATCTGAATATAAGCTCACAACTCAGAACTAAAATTAATATTTTTAGAAATGTAATATATACAAATATTTAAAAAAGACAATAAAAAAAAAAAAAAAAATTATAGATTAAAATAAATACTAATTTAAAAACATTTTATTTTAATTATATAAATCTGAACTTAAGCAAACAAGCTGAAAATATGATTTTAATTTTCACATAGTTTTCGTATATCATCAAGTTCTTTTATTTGACTTAATTTTTTTGAAAGAATAAATATATTATAAATTTGCCCACATGCTGTTTTTATTTTGTCTGATTTTCTTGGATTTCACACACAGCTGCCCAAACAAATCATGTTTCAAAAGGATTTTGTGAAAGGTTGAAAGGCGCTTTAAAATACTTAATAATTGAATACAAAGCAAGAAAATTCTTGTAATTTATTCCGTTTTATGTCGGCCTTTTTCCGTTTAATTCTATTATTTGTTATGTGATTTGCTTTACATATACAACTAACCATGAAAATCACACACAGCTTAAGTTAATATTTAATATCAATAAAAACAATAAAATAAAAGCCAAAATATAATGTAGACATCCGGATAAATATATATATATATATTTATATATATATTAATATATATATATATAATGGGCGCAACAATAAACTAAATTACAAGTCAGAAAAATTTCTGTTTCCGGTTTGGCGGCTAACAAATTTCATCTTCCGCTCTCAGCTGTTTGCTTTGCCACAGCAGCAGCAGCAACAACAACAAGAATCAGAGAAAAAGCTTAGCACAGCCAACAGAAGTCAGGAGTTGAAGGCCTAGAGAGGATAGCGTGGAGAGCAACGGGAACTTGTGTTAAATCATTTACACTTCCGCTTGTTGTTTTGTTTGTGCAATCAATTTGGCATTATTTACTTTATCAGCAACAACAACAACAGCAGCAGCAGCTTGAGGCAGCTCCTTAATGCATGCAATTCATTCGGCCAGAACATAACATTTGTTTAACATTTGCGTTAACGCTTGAATGAACCAGTTGGTAACCGGTTGCCATTACTTATGTATTGCTGGTATTTCTCAAAGCCTCCTCGGCTTTGTATGGTGCGGCAAGAACAAAAGGCATTTAAATCATTATTTGCCGCACAAACTGAAAACAAAACCCGGGTCAAGCGCAGAACTCGAACTCGAACCCGAATCCTGGCAACACGCCCAAGTCTAAGCCCAAGCAGAAGGCTGGCAAATCCTTTCAATTCGTAAGCGCGTGTCGTGCATTTCCAAGTGCTGTCTGTGCCTGTCTCTGCCTAAGTGTGTGTCTGTGTGTGTTTGTGTGGGGGCGTGCTTGCCTGGCCATATGCACACCTTTTACGCCCGACTAAACACCCGCATAAATAAATTTCGTTAATGCCAAATAGTCTCGAGCGTAAAAGAAAGATGAGGTAACAGCAGCAGCAGCAGTCGGCCACATGGAATGCCTCAGTACACACACACTCACACACAGTTACATGTGTGCCTGAAAGCAATTTCGCCAGCAATTCGCAATATTCTCATTTTTGTAGCATACTTTTCAGCGCAGTTCTGAAGCAGCCGCGTCATAACGCCAGAACTTTAAGACATGTTGGCATTTCTTTATAAAAGCAAGCTAGTCTAAGTATTTCAAGTATTTGCCAGCTGCTTTTCAGCTGCTAGCTACAGTACTCTATGCCTAACAAGAGCGCAGCTAACAAAATAATTTAAAATTTGTGTAGCATACTTTTGAACGATGTCTTGAAAATGTTAATAGAAATTCAAGTCTTGACTTTATAATATTGGCATGGTTAACTTTTCTAAGTGCTCACTAGGTACGCTTATAATTACAGTACTACACATCTAAGTGGTACACAGCAAGGCAAACTTTGACATATTTCTTGGCGATTTTTAACATTTTTGTCATACTCAACAACTTAGGCTAGACTTAAGATCTCTGCAAATAGTTTTCTTGAAGCGCGTCGTCAAACACTTTCAAGTACTTAACAGTTTGCTGAAGTGCTTATAGTTGCAACGCCGAGAGACACAAGTAAAATGCACAGGTAAAACTTGCGCAAAAAAGGCTTTTCGGTTTGCTGGAACGCCCTGCTAAACTTATATGCTGCTGCTGGCCACATAACTTAACCTAAAACACACACAAACATTTCAAAAACGGATTTTGCACAAGACCTTGCCATAAAATAGAAAAAATGCCGAGCGGGAGCCAATGTGAGAATATTTAAAACTTGCCACGTGTTGTTGTTGTTGTTGTTGTTGTAGCTGTGGCATCTGGTCGAGAGTGCAATTGTGTTATATGCTAAGCTCGCAATTGTGTGCGTAAAGAACAAGGCAAAGCAACCAATTTGAGGGCCACCACCGTATTAGCCCAACCACTGGACAGACCTATCTTGTGTCTTAAACCAAACTAACCATAATAAGCAGCAGCAGCAGTAGCAACAACAATATCAATATCAGCCAGAAGAGCGTAGAAAATATTTCGCATCGCCCGCAGCGGCTGCATGCGGCTGAGCAGCTCGTGTGGCACGCTCCACTCCTGCCGCATTTGCCAAACGGCGCATGTGACCCAGTTAAGCGGATTTGCTGGCAGACAGCATACCAGTAGAGCACGCGGATTATTAATTTACCCGGCATTTTAATAGAGGCCCCGGAAACATGCGCTCCCAGCACCCAGCAACGATCTTCGCCAGCCTCTGCCTCTGCCTCCTGATCTGCCTCGTCCTGCAGCCACAGCTGCTCCACTGTGCCACAGCGGGTAAGTTTGCATAATATCAAATTTTATTTTCATTTTATTTAATTTTATTTTTGGTGCTACATTTGCCGCATATCAAACTTTGCTTCCTTTTATATGCCCTCTGTAGCTCTTTGTGTACTTGGCAATAATAATAATTTGATTGGCGGCGTTAGTGTGCGGGGTGTAGGGTGGAAATAAGCTGCGGTTGGGTTAACTAATATTGAGGCGTTAACTAATATTTTAACAGATATGAGCTTTAAGTTACTGAAATGCACTGCTATTTTAAACTTTCTGCTGGTTAACTTAAAGAATTGGCTAAAGAATATGTGATTAAGTAATTGGCATTAGAATGGATAGATTTCCAAAATGCAGAGCGAAAAATGTGTAGAAAGGTAAAGTTTCTATTTTTCTAAGCAAATGATATTAGAGAAGAAAGAATTGCCCTATTAATATGGTGGATATCAAATAGAATATGATTCAATATGTTTAGAAAGAGGTCCCATTCATGTTAAAGATTATGTTAAGCATAAGTGTTAAGAAGTGTCAGCCTGTGGCAAGCGTTCAACGAATAAAGATCAGGGAGACTAAAGAAAGAATACTTACAGACATACTTATACTTAATTTAATAAATATATAATTCAAACCAAATCATATAATCTCACATATAATCTCTCTCATGTTTCAAGCTTTGTGTTGATAAATAAATATTTAATAAAATGGTTCAAAACAAATAAAAAGCCGTTAATTAAATAAAAAAAACTATATAAAATCCTTCTGTATAAAATAAATAATTTTCATTAAGTTGTTTTTATTTTATCTGAAATCAAAAGGCTTTCTTGACCTTAATGCTGTTCAATTCCAAAGTTGTGTAACAGACTTACGTAAAATAAAACGTTACGTAAAATTTATCAAACCTATTTTTTGTAAGAGTGCAAAATGGTCTCAAAATACCAAGATATATGGTAAAATTAAAATAAATTAAAACTATGTATTCAAGTTTTTCCTAAACTTAAACTAATTATTTTAATTTGCCATTTTACATTTCAACAAGTATTTTCTAAAGAACTTCCTTTTGCTTTACAGTTCATATATGTTTTGTTTACCTTAAGCTTTGGTTAATTAAAAGACTACATTTAGCAGAATTGTTTTTTTGCCAAATGCCAGTCAAAAGTTGCACTCCAAAAACACACAACAAAGGAGTCCTTCAGCGCCAGCAAAAAAAAATAATTATCCTGAAGGGTACTTAAAATTTTAAATGGCAAAAGGAAAAACCCAAAAAAGAAGAAAGAAAAACAAATAAAAACGAGACTCAATTCAATGAGCCAAACGCGATCAAACGCTTGGGCACTTCTTCACAAAAAAAAAATAAAAGAGAAAATGTTGAAAAAGTGCTGCAATATGATTCAAATTTGTGAGTGGCCAAAGGGTGACGTGTGGGCGTATCCGGGCGACTTACTCGGAAATTGTGTTAAAAGCTGGAAAATATAACTTGTAGCCGAAGACAAATGCGGCTTGTTTTTTTTTTACCCAAGCCCTTAAATGAGCTCTATTGTCTGGGAAATACGTCACCCACAAATATATTTGTTATTGTAGTAAAAAAATTGATATACACTTTGCTAAACCTAATTTTTTATTAATTTAAATCCCAAGCTGATGAAAAGTTCTATGCGTTTGCGATATTTGAAGATTTCTCATTAATTCTTTTATATACACATATGCATCTGCCACATATATCCGTATGAGCTCTGGCAGAGCATTTGCCGGTCTGTATGTCAGAAAGTGAAATACAAAATTGCCAGTTGCTTCTTGTTGATTTTTGCGATTGTTGGCCATGAAAGTGGTGGACGCAGCGCTTGAGAGGCCACAATTCCGACTACAATTGGACCAGCCACCAGTTACAAGACCGACAACAACGAATTTACCCGGGAAATCTCTATATATATATGTACATATATATATATATATGGAGGGTATAGGAAGGGAAAATTGCGACCAAGTCGAACAATGAAAACAACAACAAAACCGTGCGGCATAAAGTGGCTGCTGCTGCTGTTGCTCGTCGCTCGAGATGAAAACTTTTACTTTTGTTTAATCAAATTCTGCAGCAAGTCGAGCACCATTGAATGCTTGTAACAAAACAGACTGTGTAGCACTGCCGCCCGCCCGTCCGGCGGCCTGAGGGCTGCCAGGACTAAAGTGTGGCCAGGCATTTGGCGAGTAACTAACTCATTCACTTGCCCACGGCCACAGGCATTTGGCCGCCATTCTTCATTGTTGTTTTGTTTTTGGCTTTTTGGCTGCTGCTGGTGCCACAGTCACAGCCCCAGTTCTGACTCCCCACCCCTCTACTGCTAGCTTGTCAGACAAGTGCCCGGCTCCGGCTCTGGCTCCCTCGAGATGCCACTGGTTAGCCGCTCAACTGGCACGCCTGACTTAAACGCTTAGGCGCAATTATTACACAAATTACGGCCCGTGGCTGGGAGCGAGCTGCGGGCTGCGGGCGGCGCCCGTCATCATTATTAGCGCCCTCTCGACAGCCATTTGATGAGCGGAGTGTCCGGCTCTGTGGTGTTTCAGTTGAGATTACATGACCATGACCATCCTCCGAACGAGGCCCAATTTTCATCAACAGCTCAACTCGAACTCCAGTCGACTCGAGTCGACTCAACAACATGCCCATCATAATTAGGAAAAGTGTCGATTTGTTGTCGGCACGGAGCGGGACGGGTGCGGACAAACATCTGTGGGATTACACACAAAGAAAATCATGTGTTCTTAAATGTACTCAAGTGTAAATTATGTTTCAAAAGTTAAGCACAAGAGCTGAAGAAGGGTTAAAGCAATTTAGTTCAGCTTAAGCCAAAAATGCTTTACCACAAAAGCTTTAACTTTAACTACTTGATTTAATAATCAAATAGAGATACATATGTTTGGTACTTAAATTGTATATTCTGGAATTAACCTATATATAAGAAGAGTTTCTGTTGCCGGTTCAAATTTAGCAGCAAGTGTCAAGGGCGAATGCAAAGACGCGTGTTAATAAATAGAGCTACAATTTCGGTGCCACGTGCATATTCAAGATTATTTATAAATGACGGGCAATGCCGGATAATATTCCCTAGTATACATATATTTTATTTTATTTTTCACCCACGACATATTTATTATCTACAGACTTAGATCTCACTTTTGTCCCCTCAATTCAAGCAAAAATGGTTATTTCTTTAAGTCACAGTTTGAGAGTCATTATTACAGTTTAAGAATCATTAATTAAACAAGAAGAGTCCTTGCTTTTCTCATTTTCTCATTTCTAATTAAATTTTCATTTTGCTATTTGTATTCATTTAAAAACAAAGATATAACTTGAACTTTTTCCAGTTGTTTAAAAAATCTGAATTGAATTGGATTTAATTTTCTTTTTATTTGGAAAAATGTTTCCAAGAAATGTGTTTCCTATCCCAAATTGATACAAGTGATTGACATCTTCCAAGAATTTGCAAGTTTTTTTTTAATTCAAGCCCGTTTTGAATTTCTAAGAATTTGACGGTTTCCCAATAGAATCAATTTGCACACCAATCCAAAGTTCGTAGTGTGTTGAGAGCGGGGGGATGGACTTCTTGACAAGTGTAGGCAAATTAAGTATGTAAGTGGAATGGAGGAAGGGCGAAGGGGGCTGACATGTTATGAGTACGTCTGTTGGATGGTTTTATTGGTAGACTTGATCCTGACTTAAGTGCCCACGGGATTTAGCTGGTTAATTTTAGTATGAGAAGAGCCCCCAGTGTTAGTGTGTGTGCGTTTGTGTAGGGCTGTGTCTAACGTTTATTAAATGCTTTTAGTAGTTAAGTCGTTGCGAATGCTGCATGACGAGGCTGAAACTCATTTCATGGCACAATCTCAGACTTTGTCTCGAGTCTCCACTCAAGGCTCAAACTCAATCTTGGAGACAGCCGTAGCCGCAGCCGCAGGCTCCGTCTGGCAGCGAGTCATCGAGTCGCCTTTGCCGCTTGGTCGAGCCCCATTACGCAAGTTTGTGCCACCAATTGGGGCAAGTACTGGGTGGGAGAGCGGCCGTCATTGTATCTTTTTATATTTTGCTCTGCGCACAATTTACGTGTGTTGCGTGCGTGCGTGTGAGTGTGGGTGTGACTTTTTATAACTTTTTAGTTTGTTGCCTGGGCTCGTATCTGCTGCGCAGAGATTAAGCAAATTTTCGTAGCATACTTTAAGGCTGCGGCGACTGCTGTTCTCGCCCGTCCGTCCAATATGATATTTTTCTTAATATTCCCGCTTTATTATTCTGTTTTTCTTTTTGCGCCTGGCGCGTTTCCTTCGCGTAATTCACTTGTTTTATTGCAGTTTCGCATGCTTCCCTCTTGCTTTTTTTACGCTGTTTTGATTTGTGCCTGCCACGTCCCCGCCTCGTCCACAAAATATTCATGTTTCGCTTTTATATGCCTTGAACTCGCACAGCTCGACAGCTGTTTGGTCCTTAACTTGTTTGCGGTTAATGAGTTGAGGCAGCCCACGCACCATGGGCCGCATTCCGCAAATCAGAAGAGAATAATTTCGTATACAAGCGCTCTGTTTAGAAGGAATAAATGTGCTTAAAATGCATAGCATAAGTTTAAATAAATATATTGAATAGATTTTTTTAAATAAATATCTTCAAGATATTTAGAAATCCATTTTTTAATTTGTTTTTTTTTTTTTTTTTTTAACGTGAATCCCGATGCAACGTACTGCATCTCTTATAAGTATATTTTATTAATATTCAAACTTGAGAATGTTTTATGAACATATTTAAAAATAAAAATAATACTAAATATTTTATAAAATTAATAAAAAAAATACATACAAAAATAATTTATTTCAATTTAAAATATATTTCAATTCAAAGTCATTAAAATGGCAGAAAGTCTAAAGGAAATATGTTTTCCGTATTTAAACATACTCAAAGACAATAGGAAAAACCACTAGATAGTTGAATTTTAACTTTTTACATTGGGAAAATAGATTTATTTTCGCCCACATAAATACGTATTATTTGATAAAACTTTCTTTTGGTCAACATTAATTAAGAAATTAAAAACTCAGCTCTAGTTGTGATTTCTATAAATAAATCTTAAACTTAATTATTGTATTAGTTTTGGCATGCATAGCAACTTTTAGGCCTCTTGTACAGTTATGGTTGTGTGCACAATTGTGTGGCATTCGGGCAATTTGATTATTACAAAAATAATAATAATTATTATGATCAAGTTGTTGCAGTGCATCATTAGTGCAGGCAATTAAAAAGTTTTTATATGAAATCGCTTTATCTTTATTGCACGTACACGTCGCATAAACATAAAACATGATAACATGGCGCACACACAGACACAGATACGCACATAAACACAAACACACACACTCGCACGCACTCAAGCTGCGGCTCGTTAAAGGCCGCCTTCGGGTTTTGCATTTGCTGGCAGCACTTCGTACTGCGCGTTCCCCCGCCTGTTGATTAGATAGTTGGGTTAAGAGTTCGGTCTTATAAGTGCTCAATAGCTGCCAAGCTCTTCGACAGTTGCTCTTTCCGCAGCGCATAACTTAATTAACGAGCAATAACTTCTTCTGGGCTCGAGGCCCATCTAAATATTACGCATACGCCGCGTGCAACGTAGCAAAAGTTTTTGCCAGTCCTACAAACTATGAAGCATGTAATTTGTGAATTTGTGCATTTCTGAGTTTTACACTTGACAGCAAATTAAAAATTGCACTCAATACTAATTAAATTGAAGAAATCACAGTGCATCTGGTGCACAGCGTGTGGCAGGCATATTTTTATCTGTGGCACGACACAGTTTCCTCTCGCCCTCTGTTCGCTGCTTCTGGCTGTTCTTTTTGTATTGCTGCAAAATTGTTCGTTGCAAAATTTATGGAATCAATTTGGCAAATTTACGCGCAGCCCCAGCCACGCCCCTCGATAGGGAAGGTAGCCAACAAGTGTCATAGGTGCATAAATTATTACCAATTTATTATATCTTATTGCAATTCTTCTGGCTTAATAGCAGGCACGTGTGGGTATGTGTGTGTGTTCGAAATATAAAAGGTTAACTGCCAGGGACACTTTGAAAATATTTCAATATTTTGTACAGTCTTTAGAGTGAATTACAGAATTATCTGTACATCATAGAAGCCAGGAATAAATAAATAAGATAGGAAAAATGTGTAAACTCTTCGGTTCCGATCGAAACTTAATTGAATTAACTATACTATATATTTTAATACATTTTTGTTTGACTTTAGCTTAAAAATTGGCCATGCTTAGAGAGAGCCAGAGGCACAAATAATTAAAAACGTAATTAATAATCACATGTTTAGCAGATAATTTATTTAATTAGCCCATTAAAATATTAGCTATAAATTAGCAAGTATTTGTTTAGAGTGCTAATGATATAATTGAGGCATTTGCCTAAGTAAATAACTTTAATTAGATCAGATACAAAAACAAATTAAATTTAAGGGTGTGTCTACTGCTCGTCTGCTGCGTGGTTCGACCGGAGCTTTTAATTTCTATGATTATATAATGATTACCAGGCAATGCCCCTCCCCCTCTCACCATGGCCAGCCCAGCCCAGCTTTTGGCGACCGGCACAATAAACTTTTGAAAAAGTTCTTTTTCTTTTTCAATTCAAATGGGCCTTTTATGAGGGCCGTCCGTCTGGGCGTGTGTCTGTCAGCCGTGCCCACCTAAATTATGCAAATCAATACAAACTCCACTTGCTTTGCCTACTTGAAGGTAATTAGCTAATTAATTTCGAAATTGTTTTAATATGCAGGCAGAGCCAAAACGTGATGAATGCCACTTGATAGCGGCGGGTGGTCGGGTGGTTGGGTGGTTGGGTAGTTGGGTAGTTGGGTGGTGCAACCTCTTAAACTTGTCGAGATTAATTTATTGAACTGTATGCGTTGATTAAATCAATTTAATTGTTGCTGGGCCTATTAGATAAATGGGCTCAGGGCATTTGAAATATGTAAGCAGCTTAAAGGGCAGGCTGAAAACAAAACACAAACACATTAATTTGTAGCTGACAATGCGCTTTTCTCTACAATTCTCACTCGCCCTCTCTCTCTCTCTCTCTTTCTTTCTCAGCAGAACGAGGATTGGAGGCGGCAATGGCCACATCGTCAATATTAAGGAGCGACAGAATAAATGACGGCACATTTCATGAAAGTCAATCAAAGGGAGAGGCGACATTCGCAAAATCGTTGCCATCAATTCCGGCGACAACGCAAATTGCCAAAGCAAATGACGAGCAAGCAGCAGCAACAACAACAGCAACAACAACAACAACAACAACTATGCAGACAAATGCAAGTTTGTCTATTGCAGCTGCAGCAGCAACTGCATTGCCCAACCACAGCAACATTAATAACATTAGCAACAATGAGGCTCGACAACGGCAGAGGACAAGCGGATACACAAAGGCCACATCCGTGCCGGTGGTGACGGCCGCGCTGCAAGCAAATCTTATTATGAGCAATAGAAATGTGGAGGAGCAGGAGCCATTGGAGCACAAGCACAAAATTACGCAGCCCAACGCATTGTTGGCAGCCAGCAAGGGTAACAGTTCCACGGCAACAGTCGAAGCAGCCACAGCAGCAGCAGCAACAACAACCACGGAAGAGTCAACAACAACAACGACAGCAACTACGACAACACGTCGACCAACACCGAGCACAACGTTGAAGCCACCGCCAACAATAGATGATTACCAGACAATAATTAGCCAAGCGGGAACCCACGCTTATCTGCCCTGCAATGTAAGTGAAGCTCAATTCAAGCCCCACACTCCCTTTAATTAACAGTCCATAATGCGCCCGAAATGTGGTACCCAATCAAAGGGGGCAGGGGCTGCTTTGCTGTTTGCCCATAAGACTAATTGGTCAACTGCACAAAAGCCCACCCGGGCGAGAAAAGCCGCCACGCGGGCATTCGTGATATGTGGCTTAGCCACCACACACACACACACTTCTCCGAAGAACCCTCACATGGGGGCTAGGCCTCAACATGCGTCAATTAATTTCATAATTGTATTGGGAAATGCGTTCAAGCAACTAGCGAATGTGCGCATGGATTAGAGCATTATAAATATATCTAAACAATTTAATTACAAAGCCTAAAGTCAATTTTTAAGTTAAAAAATGCTTCAATGGTATTTACTCCAGCTTTTAAACAGCGTCAATGTTGTTGAGACTAAGCCGATCTTTAGTTTTGGACCCTTAGGCTAATGCTTCATATAAATACATGACTTTTTTATTTTCTTGCGAAATAATGCATTATGAAAATAAATCAAATCAAAATAAAATTTGAGCTTATAAATTAAAACGAATTAGTGTGGGCGAAAATAAATTGCTACAATTATTTTGAAAGAGTTTAACGAACACACTCTTTTAAATTAATCATAATAATTTTTTTTAAATTCATTTCTTAAAGAGGGAGGGTCAGAGAGGGATGGAGAGATTGAGAGACAGAGATTGACAGGGAGAGTGAGATGAAGAAAGAGATAGAGAAACAGATGGAGGTAGAGAGAGAGACAGAGCGCGACGGCGATAGAATTGAGCGAAAAATACTCATTAAAATAAATAATAATAAATTATTTTATGTTTCTTACTCAACACTAATTAAAAAAAAAAGAGAGAGAGTTGAAGAAAAAACTCTTGCACATAAATAATAATTTACTTTTTTTTTTTTCCCGCACACGTATTTTTCAAAGAAAGAGAGAGAGAGGGAGATTAAGAGAGAGAGAGAACGAGAGTTAGAGTTGAACGAAAAACTTCCCACATATTAGTAACTTATTATTATTTTAATTTTTTTTGGAATTATAAATTTACCACATTTAATACCCATTCCAGTTTAACTAATCCTCTTTAATCCGTAACATGCTCAAAACTGAACCAATTTGATTGATGTAGACCTGTGTGTTCATGGTTTGAGCTTTAGATTGATTCGGCTTAGTATTTAATTGTAAGGCCGCAAGCTTAACAAACTTTTGGGCTCTCCAAATAAAATGAAACACCTTTTCAGCGGTCTTAAACATTTCGAGAAGTGAGCATCCCTTGAAAGTTGAGAGCTTACAGTACTTATGATTATTTTGCTTTATTTTTTAATAACCTTCCCTTTTTTTGTTGCTATTGTCAATGACTTGCATAAAGTGGATGCTTATGCCAAATAATGCCTGAATACTCGCACAGTATTAAGTTGTTGACCGAACTGCGCTGCTGAAGAGGGCAAAATGAAAAGTTGATTGATTTTTGCTCAAATCCAATCAAGCGCTCCCTCCGCGCGCTGTTTACTTTCAACGCAGGTTTTCTTTTTTTTTTGTTGTTTCTTTTTTTGCATTATAATAACAGAGCAAATATTGACAAAGCATTTTCCGTACTCTTTTGTTTTTTTCACATTTTTTAATAATCATTGGTAATTTATATTAAGCATCTGATTATGCAGAGTTCTCTTGCTCAATCGGTTCGTTGTGGTCACACCCGGAGCGGGGCGCGGGAGTATTCGCGGACATGGCGGTTGCTGCTTAACTGCTGGTGCGGGGGTTAGGAGCAAAGTTCAACTTTGCTGCGCTTTGAACTAATTTACGCTTGGCGCTGTCGGAACTGAAAGAAAACAAACCGGAAATTGCTGCTGCCACGCCCCAAGCCCCCAACTGTACCCTTAACACTTCCTGCTCCCTGTTACCCACTGCCCAGTCTCCAGCGTCAGCCCAATTTATAGCCAAAGGCAACGCCATTTTCGCAGCTGACCCAAATATTCCAAGCCTGGCCCCAGTGCACACCACACAAACACACACACATACACACACACACACACACACACACACACACACACACACACACACACACACACACACACACACACACACGCACACGCACACGCACAGTGTCTTGGGCGTGGCAGCAGCGCGTGTGTGTGTGTGTGTGTGTGTGTGTGTGGCAGCCGAAGTCCATCCGCTAATAACTTAGTTACTGCAGCCTCGCTGCCTTGGCCCAGTCCCTGGCACGCAGCACACAAGCTCCAAATGATGGTAGTCACGTTAATGATCATTATAATTACATGAGCATAATCATTATTGCCATTATAATTGGCGAAGTTGCCGCTCTGTTTATATAGCAAATTATTTTGAGTTCTTCGCTTGCCATTTGCTAAAAATACTAAAAAGATACAAAAGTATCTCAACTGGCTGTCGGGCAGCTGCTTAAAAAACAAACAAACACTTTTCTGTTTTCACTCCTTCGTGTTTATTCAAATGAACTCGTCTGTAACAACAACAATAATAGCTTCTAACTTATAAAAAAGTTTCTGTTAGAAATAGGAATGAAAAAAAAAATAAACAGCTGAAAATGTTAATTATTTAAAAGGTGAAAGCTAACTTAAGTTTTTGTATTGTATTTATTTATTTGTTATTTCATTTATGCATTTTTTTTTAATTTGTTATCTTTTTATATAAATGACAAAGGACTTTTTAATATTTCTATTATTTGTAACCTGAACCCATTGAAAGTGGGTAAAAAGGGTAAATTGTATTTGTGCAAATACATGTAAGAGGCAGAAGGAAGCATCTCCAATCAGCATCAATAGCCGAGTCGATCTAGCCATGTCCGTCTGTTTGTCCGTCGATCTCAGAACCTATAAGAGCAGAAATTTTGAACGTAGGTCCTCCTGGTGCCCGGGCAATACGAGTTTGTATCCGAGCATTATCAGAATATTTTTCTAAAGAAGAAAAAATACTGTTAAATAAATATAAATCAATTTGGATATACTTAGGGGTTTTCCCTTTGAGAGAAGAAGATATATTAGTTTTCCCTCATAAAAAAAGTATAATGAACTACTTGTGAATCTTAAACCAACTTAAAACATTCCTAAAAAATATATATTGGATATCTCAAAGCCTCAGACTCATTTCAAAGATATGGAATGCTCAAGCAATAAATAAATAAATCGTTTTGTGATGCCTGGGAAAAGTCTAACCGAATCGTTGGCCATCCAAACAGCACATCAGATATTCAAATTTTCCTTGGGGCTAAGCAACGCGTAAGCAAACACATCACTTAAGACTGATTATCCGATAAAGTGGGAGGGAGAAAAGAAAGCATATATTTTGTATTTGGAGCCAATAATATGTTTACGCTCGCAATCTAGAAATCTGCTTAAGCCGAATCAATTAATAATAAATTTTGGGCCGCAGGCGTTACATAGAGCGTATATCGAGATAAAAGCAAAAAATGCGCATTGCCTGCGAGCACTTGATATTTTTTTTGAAGCGATTTTGCGCCCAGTCCTTTCCCTGCCTCATTTTGGGTTATTTTGCAAAGTCTGCGAAAAGTTTTCGTTTTGCAGATATGAAGAAAAGAAGAGCAAAAAAATGTAAAAGAAATGTTATCCATGGTCTTGTCGAGGCTGGCGCTCTTTGAGGTGTATTGTTGTGTGAAAAAATTGGCAAAATAAAAGAAAGAAATTATTTACAAACAAGTTTAGACAGAATTCGCAAATGTTATGGGTAAACTTTGTTGTCTGCGTGCCTTTGGTTTTCCAAAAATCGCTGCTGACGACAGCAAATGGAAAAGTAAAACGAACATAAAAGCCAACAGCCAAAAACTTGACTACAACTATGGCCATGCCGATGGGTCTGGCTTTGGCTTTGGATATAATATGATATGGGTGCAGTCGGCCCGTCAAGTTTGCCAAACTATAAGTGCCACTTGCCGGGTTTATAGCCCGTTACCAGAAGCTTGACTTTAATGCAATGCTAACATTCGCCCAAGAGAAAGAGAGAGGGGAAGAGAGAGAGAGAGAGAGTATATATTAAATGCAACTAATTAAAAATATTTAAATTGCCAAGCCGCACACAGACAGAGATGGGACCGATGCGAGGCATCTTGATAAATTCGATGCCAAAATACGGTCATTAATTTTTTGGCAAATTAAGCGCAATCTACACGAACCCAGCCGCATAATGCGCCATCCATAAACGAGGAATTTAAATTAGCTAACGCCAAGCGGTGTTCCAGCTCGGGCACAACCTGGGCCTCAAGCCACATGAATATTTGTCAGCCAGCGAGCCAGCCAGCCAGCAAAAGTATGGGAAGGAGGAGGAGGAGGAGGTGGTGCCACAAGGAGCGCCTTGTGTACTTACACTTGCCACGTACTCCAAAATGCGGCTGAAGGAGTTCCCTAGCAGTTGCTCCAGTTACAAACACCTACTTCCCGCCTCTGCGCCTCTGCACGTGCCTAGGAGCTGCTTGGCTGGCTGCCCAACTGTCTCTCAGCTGGGGCAACTGGATAAGCATCTTCACTTAATACACTGAGTATAATGTCGATGCTCCGCGTGATGATAATCATCCTTTGTGCGATACTCACGATTTCTCTGCCTTCCGCAAAATTTAATAAAGTCGCCGTGCCGCACACTGCAGAATGGTTTATTTATAGCTGGATAATTTAGAGTTTGCAGTAAATGGAAGAGAAGGGAGGCGTTTATATATTTCATATAAAAATCAGTTAATTAAAGGAATTTTGTTTAGCTTTTATAGTAAAAACAAAGCTTTCTATGTTTCATATTTGAAATCTTGCGTGTCCTTGTGGAGGGCTTAAAATTTGTGTGAAGGCATTTTTCATCGCAAAACATAATTTATTTTAATTTATAACCATTTTGCCAAGAAAAGGTTATAAATTACCTAACATCATTTCAATAAATTTCTACCAAGGATATTATCTTTATCGTATTGTCTCTATTTCTATGCCAAGCAACTCTCGCGATTAAACTTGACACAACATAAAAGACCTTTTCATATACCTTTTCCAAGTACATTTTCCATCCTACATTTTACCCAAAAAACAACAATATTTAAATACACTCGCGCACAAATTGTCACCCATTCGATTTGCAAGGCTATAAAATATGCGACAGCTTATTAAAAATTCAAAAAATATATAATAAAAATCTAATGAAAATACTATAATAATCTCGCCAGTTATAATAAAGCGTAGATCGCATAAGCGAATTAGTAATTTGGGCTTGTGCAGATTAATCCCTGATGTTGTGTACTAAACCTCATGGTGTTTACATAGCCATAATAGGTGGGGTGTTTGTGTTTGTGTGTGTGTGTGTGTGTGTGTGTGTGTACTCAATTCTGGTACGGCATATTCATATAGTTTTGACAGCACGTACAGCAGCCAGCAATAACAACAAGCCTTCGATAGGTGGCCAAAGGAACTGCCAGCAATTATGGCCAAGTCAGACAGACAGGCGGGCAGCTTGCCGCTTGGGTTGTGGCGTGCGGGAAGGGGCGTGGGGGGCTGTGTGTGGGTCGCCTTTTGTGTGCGTGCCTCAGACACTTTTAGTTCCGTGGCGACTGCGACAGGGCGGCAACCACAATGAAAAACAACAAGCACATAAAACACAAATGATTATAGTATCTAATCATGACGTCGTTCAACAGAGCGACCTCCCACCCCGCCCCAGTCACCCGCCCAGAGCTGCTACTTCACGTCGCTGGCGCCGTAGCCAACGCGGACAATGTAGTTGATGACAGCAGTTCAAAGACTGTCATTTGCCACTGCCACTGGCCCAGCCTCACCCACAGTCACAGCTAGAGCCGGAGACGGAGACGGAGCCGAAGCCAGGGCCAGGGCCAGGGCCAGAGCGCGACGGTTCACAATCGCCGTTTTAGTCAGCTGCGTAGCCCCTACGACCCTCCCGCATGCATTACAATAGGGTATATGTGCGCCAACTCACACTGCGAGCAAAGTGTGTGCGTGGAATTTTAAGTGAATCACAGTTTAGAGTGGATTAGATGATGATTTAGAAATATATACGTATCATATTACAGTTTTTCTTTAAAAAATGTCATATAATATTTCTAGTAGCTGGGATTTACTACTGGTCAGCCAGGTGAAATTTAAAAATAATGTTAAGACATCGATTTAACATAATATCAAAAAAATTTATTATCAAATATGATATGATAGGAAATTCAACCAATTCCTAAAAATTCCCCTTTGAATTAATTTTAAGCAAAATGTGTAGCATACTTTTTTGGGTTATAATTCGAGGGTGGAATTCGAAATTTAGAATTATGTTTAATAATGTTTTAGAAAAATAAATGCTATAATTTACAATTATTTTATTGCTGAGGAAAAAGTAAGCCTACTTTATAAAATATTTATATATCATAGTTACTTTAAAATACATTTCTTAAGCTTCTACTAAATGGAATTAGGCTTGATATTTAATCTAGTCCAAGCCCAATTCCAAGTCGAAGTCCTAGTCCGGGTCCAAGTCCAAGTCGAAGCCCAAGTCCAAGTCGAAGTCCTAGTCTAAGTTCATTGTTTTAATGCAGAAAATGTGTTGGCTTCAGAGCTGTTTATTTTTCTTAAAACAATTCTTTAAAATGTCAGAAATTTGAGTAATTTAATCAATGGCAATGACAATTCGAACAAGTTCCCTAGCTGTCAGAAGCAATACAAGCATAAGCGCAGAACTTTTCCAAAAGTTGCCCCACAAACGGGGAAACTAGTCTGGCAAAAGTAAATCACAAATTGTGTCAAGTGTAATTACGATGAGCTCTTTTATACAACGGCGTTCACATGCCGTACAAGTGGTACACCGAGCAACATAAATAAAATGTATTTATACACACCCACACACACCCACACACACACTCCCACACACTGCCACATACATTCAATAAAAGGTCTTTCAGTTTCCGTCTCGAGCTATATTATTTTCTTTACGTGCGGCTTGGTTGGGGCTGGGTCTGCCTCTTGGTCTCAGTCTGAGTCTGGGGGCATCGGAAGGCTGCCTTGTAAAATTGCTTCTAAATTATTATTGTCATTATTGACAGAAATGAATTGTCATTTTGTTGCCGTTATTGTTTACGGTAACATTGTGCACCAATACCGTTGTTGTCCCGTTGTTGTAGGCGCCAAAGTTTTCTTAAAGCCAAAGTTTCGCTGACATCATTCAGTTAGTCAGCTGGGGATTTGCTTCGGGGCTTCCAGAGCTCAAGCTCCCAATTGAATTGAGTTTAAAATATGAAACCAATATTGACAGATTGCTTTCAATTATTGCCTAATTCGATATTAATTTTGTTATTTATTGTCATCTTGCACTCTCACCCGCAGGTCAAACAGCTGGTGAAGAAGCCCATATCGTGGCTCCGCATGCGGGATGGTCACATCCTCACCGTGGATCAGACCACCTTCATAGCGGATCAACGCTTTCAGTCGGTCTTCTCCCCGAACCCCGAGCGCTGGTCCCTGCAGATTAAATACGTGCAACTCAAGGATGAGGGCACCTACGAGTGTCAGGTCTCCACGGAGCCCAAGGCCAGCGCGATTGTACACTTGCGAATTGTGGGTGAGTAAGAGAAATAAAAACAGTTTAAAAATGATCCCACAATAGTGGTAGTCCCTCTATTAAAATTAAATTTAAATGCTCTTGATAAAATTGAAAAATATTTCATAAAAATGTTTTCCGTAAAGAGAAATTGGAATTGAATTTTTCTTGCACTTAAAATAAAAATATTAAAAAGTCGAGTAGTTGCACTCCAATTAAATAAAATAAAAAATATATGCTCAGGGGTGCTTCAATTTGTATTTAATAAAGCCATACACAAAATACACAACTATGTTTGAGGGTTCTTTTCAAAAAGGAAAATAAATATTTTTACTGGAAATCCATTTAAATGAATTCTTTTTTTTTAACGATATAACTTAATCAATTTAAATTATTAAAATATATAACTGCTCCCATTTGAGAGTTATTTTTAATGGATTTCTCTTAACTTAATTCGTTTTTGCTTTTAATAAAAGCAAAATTGCTCTAAAAATGTTTTCCTATAGAAATGCACGCAGGCATTCCAATAAAATCTTCGTAAAATTGCGCAAAATGCATTCTGCAGATTTTCTGTCAGCATCAGCAGATTTAAAGTCTTGACCTCGTAACCTCTCAGCCTGTTATTAAGCTGTTCCAGGGACAATCAATGAAAACCAGACCGAAATGCAATGCATGCCACGCCCCAAACCCAAACCCAAACATAAATCACAGGGCAGGCCAATAAATCTGTGGCACACAGATATTACGCAGATTGTGAGCGACTCTCTAAAAGCGTGTGTGTGTGTGCTCTGTCTATTTGCTTTTCTCTTGCTCCCTTGCAGAACCTAAAACGGAATTAATTGGCGAGTCCACGCGTCACGTGAAGGCCGGAAGTCAAGTGAAACTGCGCTGCATAATTAGCCAGGCACTGGAGCCGCCACTTTTCATTAATTGGTTTTACAATCAGAAGCAAATCTATTTGCATAATCGTCGCGGATGGCGAACGGAAATTGAGCGCATCGATCTGCCAACGGAAGTGCCAACGACGCCGACAGCGGCAACAGCAGCGGCGTCAACGCCCACGTCCTTGTCGACGTCAACGTTGACGTCGGCAGATACCCTAAATGATATAGCGGCTATAACACGTTCGTACATTCTAGACGCGATAACGGTGAGCGATGGGGCTGCCATTGCCGGATATGGTTACGTGTTGCCAACTATAGCTACAGCCACGCCCATGCACACGCCCACAACAGCCACAATGTCAACGACGACAGCTGCAGCAGTTGCATTTGCAGCAGGCGTTGCCACTGATGCAGGCGCTGGGGTAGCAACAGCACCTGATGCGCTGACAACAACAGCAGCAGCAGCTATTACAACGGCAGCAGCAACAACTACGGCAGAGCCAAGCACAACAACAACGACTACGACAACCACAGCAGCAACTACAACAACAACAATGCTGCCAAGTAGCAGTTTCATTAAACAGATAACGGTAAGTGGTTTACCTCACGTGTGGGCGTGTCTCTCATCATTATCATACACCTCGCACAGCCAACTGCCCCTCAGCTGCTCTGCCCCCCCATACACTCAGATAAAAAACCAAGCATCTCAATTCGAGAGCAAAACTTTTGATAGCTACTGTTGAAAATCTAATAGCAAGAAGTTTTAGTTTAATCTAAGCAATTTTCTACTTTAATTGAGAACACTTTACACTAACTTCAAGCACACGAAATCTTGTTTCAATTCAATTCACTTCTCTTAGATCAACTGTAAATTCTTAGATCAAAAATGCTTTAAATATAATTTAATAGAATTTTAAGTATTTTATTTACTAGATTTTCTTGTAGTGTATTTTCATTAAACGCGTTTTCATTACGCAAATTGCCCCGCAAATGCGCGCTGGCATTTTTCATTCAATTTTCCAACACTGTCGAAAATTGTCAACGTCGTCAAATTATAATTTTAATATATAATATGAGTGTGTGCATATTTTGTATTTTAATTTTCCCATCTTCACATTGGCCGGGAGCGCGGCACCCGGAGTTGCCTGCTGTGCGGCATCCCGTGGCACATGCAAGTGTCCCGAGCCCCGTGCCCCGTGCGCCGACGAGTCTGTCAGCTGTCTCGCCAGCTCAAGTATCGCATTTCTATATATTTACGAGCTGTTTTCGCTTTTTTATCTTTTTGTTTTCGTTTTTCCGCAGACCGCGTCGCTTATCATACCAGCCGTGGTGAAGCTGGACTCTGGCAACTATACGTGCAGCCCCTCGAACAGTGCCCCGCGCACCATTGTGCTGCACGTGCTAAACGGTAAGTCTGCATGACGTTTGTACAGGGCGGGGAAGGGGGACGGGTTGGCCAAGCACCGTAGTCAGTGCCAACTGTTTTTGTATTGCATGCCAATAGAATTAAGTTTTCATTTAGCCTAATTGAATTTTACTTTGCTGGCTTTTGATTCACAAGCGTACGCACAGTGGCACAAAGTGCTTATTTTTTGCTTAAAAAATATGTCTTCTGTCAGTAGAATACTGTGGAAAATATATATTTAAAAATTAGTTTATAGCTCTAATCATAAATTATACATTTTCACATATTTTTTAATAACTTTATGTAATTTTTGTGATAATTGAAAATTCAAACTGAGCTCCCTTATTGAAGTAGAACTAAAACTTGGTCACACTTTTCTAAAATACTTGTCACACACATTGGATTCGAGTTTCTATTATTTCTATAAGCTTATTTCACATGTTTGTTCCATTGTGCAACCTTTCGTTTTTATTTTGTTTACACAATTCTCTACGTTTGCTGATGGCCACTCAGGCAGAAACGGTTACATTAGCAGCAGCAGCAGCAGCAGCAGCAGTCGCAGTTACAACAGCAGCAACAGAAACAGCAGGAACAGCAGGCAACAACAGCAACGGGTGCACTTTTATTGTTATCTGCAAATGTCCCACAATTGCGATATTTGCTCAATGTCCGCAACGGCGACAGTGAGAATGAGAATGGCGTTGATGATGATAAAGATGATTATGTTGATGATGATCTAGCTGATAATGATGGGGATGACCTGTAAAAAAACAATGGGAAGCCAACCATCTGGGGTTGGCCTACTAGCGCACAAAGATACATTTGTATCTATGTATCTTTGATTCAGTATATCACTTGATAATATTAATGATGATGATGATTTAGATGATAATGATGAGGATTCTGCGCACTAAATTTGTAGATACATACTACACCTCACATAAAGGATGAGGATTCTGCGCACTAAATTTGTAGATACATAGTTCACCTCACTTAAAGCCTAGTGGCAGCAAAGATGCATATGTATCTTCACCACTCTGTATCTCATGATGATGATGAAAATGATGATAATGACAATGTAATAATGATAAGTATGAGCTGTAAGCACATACATAGCACATTCCTTAGCCAACTATCTGCTTGTTTACGCACAAAGATACATTTGTATCTATGCATCTTTGCATCTCTGTGATGATTGGAATGGAATGAATAACTATCAACATACAACACATAGTATAGGCATACAAAAGCCAAATATCCTTTCTGTTTGTCTTATAGCGCACAAGATACATTTGTATCTATGTAGTTTTATATCTTGAATCGAATAATGATGATGATAATGATGAGGATGAGCTATAAGCCTATAAAACACTGTACATAGCACATACTACAGCCAGGTAACGTCTGTCTGTTTGTCCAGTTATGTACAAAGAAACATTTGTATCTGTGTACCTCCGTGTATCTTGATGATGATGTTAAAGATAATGATGAGGGTGAGCTTTAAACACACAAAACATAGCAGATACATATGAAAGCCAACTATCTGTCTGTCTGTTTGTCAAGTTACGCACAGAGATACATTTGTATCTATGTATCTCCGAATCAATATATCTCAGATGCTCTGTGAGATATTTGTATGCCAATACACAATTTGTGTTTGCATTTAAATCGTTTGGTCTGCAGCATGTGTATATTCCCGTGCTATTGTTGCTGTTGTTGTTTGAGCAGGGCGTGTATGTCAACTTTGACATGTGTTCTGTTTGAAGCATGCTACTTACCTGCGCCTCAACAAGA
The DNA here is from genome assembly GCF_035044405.1 of Drosophila montana. NCBI lineage: Eukaryota > Metazoa > Arthropoda > Insecta > Diptera > Drosophilidae > Drosophila > Drosophila montana. Next base: position 1,642,644 of record NW_026996690.1, read on the forward strand.
CATGAGGGTGGGGATGGATGTGCCGTTGCCTACTAAGCGATGATGACACCTGATGTGCTGGTCGCTTGAGGGACAGGCGCGCGCTCTGCACTTGTCGTTTACATGTTGTCAGGCGCAACAGCAACAACAACAGCAACAACAACCGCTGTCACGTTTATTCGGGCCAATGGAGCTTTAAATAATGTCCATAAAAATGGCATTGGCAATTGCGGTAAACTGTGGCTCGTTTGGGTAAAGGTTTTGAACACGTTCTATACGGATGTCAAGTGCTGCACATGTTTTTTTTCTGTCATATGTCAAAAAGTCAGAAAGGGGCAAAACAATGATTTAGGGGCACGTCTGTCCGTAAGCCGCGCCCTCACAATTTTCATGCCACGGCTCAGCTGTGGTTGCGGCCGTGCAGTTGTTAAATGCCACTTCAAATCAGACAGGGCATAAATTATGAACATTTCAAATGAATCATGACGTATACAACAAGGGAAATTTAAAAAAATTGGGGGCGAAATTTATAAAGTTCATATAAATATGTTTACAAGATATAAAATCTTCAACATGATAAGGACTAATAATAAATTAATGGTAAAATAATTGGAAAAGTCTAAAGTTTTATTACGAACTCAACACATAAAAAATTAAATTTAAAGCCAATATAAAATATGATATTAATAAAAATGTTATTTATATTTGTACATTATTCAAAATAATATCATCATTAGCTTCTTGAGCGTTCTAATAAAGCGAAGCTTTAAACGGATTTCTGCTCCCTAGATATATGTATATTGAAATAGTTTCAATTAAATTATTAATGTTTATATCTATCTAAGATTCCCCCCAAGCACACAATTATGCACAATTTTAATTGAGCTGCCTGTAGACTCGAAACTGACTAAATATATCAAAATATACCTCTAATTAGCTGCATAAAAAACTGTTAAATACCGAAGAAAAAAGTGCTGATTTCGTATGCATGTTGTTCGTTCACATTTATTGATTACATTTTTACAATAACCCACAGACATAAAAGAAAAAAATTTAAAAATCTGAAAAATGGAAAAACAAGACAAATATTGCATACAATTTATGTATTTTTAATATTCGACTAATTGGTGCAGATAAAATGCAGCCCGCAGCACTTTTAAGCTGAACAAATGAGTAAAACATGTTAAAGCCGGATAATAAAAATCACAGAAACACTAGGACAGAGGAGTGTTTGGGAGGGTGATGAGGAGGGGGGGGGGGCAGGAAGAGTATGTGTGGGAGAGCAAGTGTGTATGCCTGTGTGTTCATCAGAAAATTTCATATGCATTTTAATGGCAAAAAAAAAAACAAAAGCGCAGGTTGCTCGACTTTTGTTTGAAATTCAATATTTTAACATGCATTTTTACATGAGCGCCAAAGGGTTAATAAACTTAATGTCATTCTGTGGTGCTATTGTTGTTGATATTGTAAAAGATTACTGTTGTTTTTGTTGCTGGACAACTCGTTGACGGCGGCTGCAAAATGGCTGCAAAAAAAGAAAACAAAATGGCAACAACTACAATCATGACAAATGATTATTAATAACTTAATGATATTATCATTTATTTATGTGCATGCACTTTCGCATTTTTTTTCGCACGTTTTCTCATTTATTGCACACACACATGAACGCTCTTGAAAAGGGCGTGCAGCCGCCATTTTGTGGTAAAATGTATATTCTTATATACTTCACGGCTAGCCACATATAAGTAGCATATGCATCTGCCAATATATACAACAATATATATAAATATATATATATATATATATAAATATACTAGCGGGTATAAACCGGCCTTGCCCGTGGCACGTATGTTATAAAATCAATGTTCTCAAAAAAATTTGAAATGATTTTGAAACTGATTGGACGGTAAACACATAACTTTCATACAAACGTTTTCCGCCAATTTACCACTGTTGCGAGTGGAATTTCCCAAATCGCTGAAACACGTATTCATTACATTCTTATGTAGAGCTTTGAAAATAAGTTTGAAGCAAATCCGACACAATTTAAAACATCCCACAAAAAATCTTTGAGTCGCATTCCACCCGAAAAAGTTTGGATTCTGCGAAAAGTGTGAAACACGTCTCAAATGATTTTTCTTATAGATCTTTGGAAACGAATTTGAGCGCGAAACGTCACCCACCAAATCTTTGACCTTCATTTCCACCAAGGAGGAACGGATTTTTCGAAAAGTGTAAAACACCCCTTAAATGAATTTGAACAAAGATCTTTGAAAATAAGTTTGGGGCCGATCGGATGGTAAACAAAAAACTTTCATACAACCGTTTTCCGCCAATTTACCACTGTTGCGGGTGGAATTTCCCAAATCGCTGAAATACGTAGCTATTAAGTTCTTATGTAGAGCTTTGAAAATAAGTTTGAAGCAAATCGGACACAACTTAAAACGCCGCCCAAAAAATCTTGAAATCGCATTCCCCCCGAAGAAGTTTGAATTCTGCGAAAAGTGTGAAACACGTCTCAAATCATTTTTCTTATAGATCTCTGGAAATGAATTTGAGCGCCAAACGTCACCCACCAAATCTTTGACCTCCATTTCCACCAAGGAGGGACGGATTTTCCGAAAAGTGTGAAACACCCCTCACATGAATTGGAACAAAGATCTTTGAAAATAAGTTTGAGGCCGATCGGATGGTAAACAAAAAAGTTACATACAAACGTTTTTCGCGATTTTTCCACACTTGCGGGTGGAATTTCCCGAAACCCCGTCTTAACGTGCACCTACATCACATAAGGTAGCTACAGTGAAAATTTCAGCTTCCTAGCATTTACGGTTTGGGCTGTGCGTTGATCACCAGTCAGTCAGTCA